>NC_135872.1:7095620-7418120 GCF_031162955.1 Sander vitreus | reverse complement strand
TATGAGAATAGATGGTAAACACACATTTACTAGCACTGGTGAAAGTAATATTCAGAAGTATTCTGAGTCTTTCTCAAGTAGTAATACCACAGTGTAAAAGTCCTGCCTTCAAACTTTTAAATAAAGTCAAGGTAATATCAGCAAAATATACTGAGCAATAAATGTTTTTATTATCACATGTATTTTGTTATTGGATTATATTACTGATGCATTAATGTGTGAACAGCATTTGAATGCTGTAGTATGTCGAGGTGGAGCAAATTCATCAGATTTTATGAGCTGATCATATATTTTGTGTTTAAAATCTCTGCAAAATAACTTGTAACGACGTACACTATTTTCCTCTGAATTGTAGTGGAGTAGAAGTATGAAGATGCATGAAAATTCTCATGTACAAATACCTCAAATTTGTACTTAAGTACAGTACTTGAGTAAATATACTTCATTATGTTCAACTGCAGCAAGCAAGAAACACTTTTTGTTTGCTATATAGAGGATGGAAGAACAGTTATAGTGCAAAAATGATAAGTTGATTCATTAGTGAATCTGCAGGAAATTATTAATTAGTAGTTTAATGAAAGCGAAATTACTGTTTTCATTTTGTCGGATGATGAACTTTAAGTCAATTCTAATTTTTGGGCTGTTGGTCAGTCAAAACAAGCACTTAGAAAAAGTCACTGCAGACTCTCTGAACTTGTGATGTGGTATTTTTCATAATTTCCTTGATATTTTATAGATTAACCGATTAATATGATAACAGAGAAAACTGTTCAACATGAATTGATAATGAATATAATCATATAAGCATCCTGTATAAACTCACAGTCCATTTAAGCTCTGCCCTGGAACTGCACCCTGAGCTTGTATTCAAAGCATATATTATTTTTATTTCTTTGTTTCTTTGTCCCTAATCGGCAAACACACCTAAGTAAGAAAGTGTTTCAGGTATGTACTTAAAGCTATAGTGCGTAGTTTCTGCCGCCCCCATGAGGAAATCTAAGTAATGACAACAAAACTATCGGCGCGTCCACATTAGAGGATGGATACCCGACCCGTGATCGACGGGACCCGACGGTACCCGACAGATATTAATTTTGGGTTTGGGTCGGGCTCAGTCACATCAGCGCGATAAGGCATTGAACATTTTAAATTTAAAACAGCTTATTATGTAGGTACTGCACGCCTGTGTTAACGTGCGCTTGTTGCCCTGTGTGCGCTGATGCGCTCATCTGTTGACATTTCTGAATGCCTTCCTACAGTTGCTTAATAAAAGCGGGCTTTCCACACAAACAAACGTACATGTGTCATTAGTATGAGAAAAAAATTTGATTTTAACTGTGTCGGGCTCGGGTCGGGCTCGGGTCGGGCTCTGACATAAATATCTTAATGCCTGTCGGGCTCGGGTAGGGTTCGGTTACTGCTCTGTCGGACGCGGGCCGGGCTCGGAGAGAAAAATGCGGCCCGATCTGCACTTTAGTCTGCATGATACAAGCCGTGCACCGCAACTCATTTGGCAATGGGTTGAATGTAACGGACGTTCATTAATATCAAAAAGTTACTCACTAGAGATTTAAACATGTATGTAAGTAAGTAGTGTAAAGTAATGGCAAATCTTTTTGAGCATTAAACTGTTAATATGATGGTATATAATAATTGAAAAGAGTCACTGACATCCTTTCTTCTTTAATTTGGTTTTATGGTTTCACCCTCCTAACAACATTTGCTCTACTATTTCACTTCCCCTGGAAACACACCCCGATGCTCCCCCCCTTAACGGAGCCGATAGCGGTGATTCTGTCTTCCCTGGGCTCTGGACCTCTAGGCACTTCCCCTGACTGCTGCCTCCCAGGTACTTACTTCCTGTGCCCCATACCCCCTAGCTCCCACCCTAAGGTCCCACCCCCCGCAGGCACTGGTGCAACTCTAAGAACATCGACGATGAGCTTTGTACTCGCTGATAGCATCTAGCTGCTGATATTTTGGCAATTGATGAATCTCATAATGATGAAGTTGATTACTGTAAGATCTTGTAATAACATCAAACATTCAAGCGTCACTTCGGGTGTGTGTCTGCCGAAGCATTTCTTTGTCTGGATGGATGGTTGCTTGGAGGGAGTTTTGGTGCACGCAAGAGTACAGGGGTGTGTGTTTTGTAGGTTTATGTGCTTGTTATTGTGTGTGTGTTTATGTGTGTGTGAGTTTAAGTGTGTTTCCTTCTGGAAAATCTTGAGTGCTTTTGCTGTTTTTCCCTGGCAGGCTGTTCTGATTGGCTGGCCCTGGGGAAAGGAGATATCATGTTTAGCCCCTAACCAACATGCATCCCTCATCCACCATCCACTGCTGCCACGATTGTGAGTGTATGTGTGTATACCTGTGTGTGTGTGTGTGTGTGTGTGTGTGTGTGTGTGTGTGTGTGTGTGTGTGTGTGTGTGTGTGTGTGTGTGTGTGTGTGTGTGTGTGTGTGTGTGTGTGTGTGTGTGTGTGTGTGTGTGTGAGAGAGAGAAAGAAAACAAGAGAGAGTGTCAGAGGGAGGTCTGTGCGTTCAGGCGATCACACACTCTGCTCTTTCTGCTAAAGTGCTTCTCGTCTCCTTGGCGAAGGCTGATGAGGTATGACATCACAGCACTTTGTTTTATCTTTTAAAGATGAGCAGGGAGTCCTTCACTTCTCCTTAATGAGGCTGAGGTGCCCACAGAATATACGAAAAGTGTGTGTGTGTGTGTGTGTGTTTGTGTGTGTGCCTGTGCTCGCTCACATTCCTGCTTCTTGTGTCTTTGCGTGCAAGCGATGTGCATAGGTGTGGGTGCGCTTCTGGTCTCTCGCTAACACCCATTTTACCCATAACCCCTGGCGTTTCCTGTCCTGAAGCCATGTGTCAGACCTCATTGGCTACTGCATCAATAACACCACACTCACTCAGATCCGAACACCACATCCTACCGGCAACATATCAAGTACCGCAGCTTTGAACGATCATTTCTTTCTTTTCATTTCTGCAGTGGCGGTGATTGGGGTTGATTCGGGTTTTGTTTACACATCCGCCCCCGGGGTTGATCAGGAGGGCTCAGGGTTGGACTGCACTTCACACGTGGATGACTTTACGGGAATGTGTGTTTTTTAATGTTTGATTTGAGACTGATACTGTTGGATTAGACAACACTGTATGCAGACATTCAATATATGTAAAAACGCAATCCAGGAGGAAATCAGTTTTCCTCGAAACTTTGATTGAGAATGCAGTTTAGTTGTATGGGAATGTAATTTTTAGGAGACAGGGTTGCTTAGGGATATAAATGTCATGGTATGTGACATTGGTCCATGCTACTTGTTCCTATAAAGAACATTACATAAATAAATAAATAAATAAATGATCCAAAAATATCACATTAAACATCTGTATTATATTGTATTCTATAATCTTAATATACGATTGCTACCCATCATTAAAACAGCAATACTCAGGATATTGCAGTTAGTGGTACTAGTAGCACCACTACAATTACAGAGACTCCTTCCAACAAAATTAAATACCCAGCATATTTGTGTAAAACCTGATCAGAATGTTGCTTTGAAATCAATCCAGTATATTTAGTACATAAATATGAACCACACCACTTTCCTCAGCCACATGCTGTTTCAAACACTACTGAAGTGTGCACACATTAATATTTATCTCCTTATTAGATGTCCATATTAAAAATAAACAATATGCAGGGCGTTTGAGGCAGGATGAAGGCAGACAGCGTCACCTTGCAAAGCAAATTAAGTCAAACCATCCATGCCCATGGCTTTATAACAATAGCATGTTGTAGCTCCTGAAAATATATTCATGCACAAATAGGCATTCTCACTGATTTCATCACTTGAGTCAAATTTGAAGATTCAGAGATAAAAACCCAGTCAAAAGCTGATTAGAAGATACATAAAGTTGGATTTTAAGGTAGTTCATTCTGTAAATTATGATCTTTGGGAAAGCTTTCTCTGCAGGCCAGTGTATGTGTGTTCACTGTACAGCCAGGGGTCTCCTTGCTCGAGGTTACGCCATAGTTGTTGAAGGCAGGAAGAAGCTTTTCCTCTTTATGTCTCTTTGCAATAATTTTCCAGCCTGTCCTTGGATTCAAACCTGTAACATTTAAACACCCACTGTTATTTGAACCCCTTCCTGCTTCTTCAAAGTCATCTTTTTATTGGACAGAACCCCTCATACCTCACAAAGAAGCAAATTCAACCTAAAACCAACAGCTGCAAACAGTTTCTAACAAAGAGAAAAGACAAGCATACATAACAGCAGTTGATAAAGAATAGATAACCTTGCCAAAAAAAATGACTATGCTATTAGTTATGAACTCAAAGCTGGCAACGGTGTGGGGTCCAAACATGTCTTGTTCCTAATCCTCATGGGAAGCTTGGTGTACGCTGCTTTCCCTGATGTGTGTGCCATGTTGCCAGACGTGACGGTAGCTGGCTAACGCGGCTGCGTGTGTGATTAACTAGCGTTAGCCGTCATTAGCCTCTGCGCACCAACGCAGCAGCAGAGTGCAATTAAGCCGCTAATCCGGCTAATCCACTAATGGAGCTAATCTGATAGACTGAGAGAGAGGCTTTTCAATAGGCTTTCCCTGGGACACACACACACACACACACACACACACACACACACACACACACACACACACACACACACACACATACACACACAGCAGCAGCACCCATTCTCTCTCTCCGACACATTTACACACACTGTTTCAAACACACATTGACAGTCAGTCTGGGTTAAATCCAGTGTGTCCACCACCAGTGAATTAGAGGGGAAGAGCCATCTCCCAGACATCTCGCCCACAGCCATTAGTCAGCCCGGGGCCTCTGTCACACACTGACCACACAGAGAAAAGTGAGATGGGAGGAGGGGAATGGACGGATAACGAGAGGGAGGCTGGTGGAGAGAAAGACCGTAATTTTGGTTCCTAGTTTGGTTTTTTAAACAAATGCCATGTCGTCATTCTGATATCCATGATACACACATAGTGTGCTTTAAAGCTGGTACCTAAGAGGTTTTTCACTGCTACTGCTGAGTCAAATAACACTTTGTAAACTAATAAACAGATATACATGCCATTCTCCATTAAAGGGTACTTCCCCTCTGGGCCAATCACTAACCATGTCACCATGTGTTTGTGACCTGTAGTTGTGGCGCCCTCTTTGGGTTAAATAATACCAGAATGTCAGTGGTGAGTTTTTGTTCTCTTCTTTACTTCTCTTTAATTTAAACAAGTAAAAAGTGTCACTGATAGTTAGAACGACCTGGCCAAGACGACAGCATGAGAACATTATAATGTTGTAATTATTATTATGGCGGATGCAAGATCATGTGGCTCAGTGTCTAGCTCTACGGCGACCCCTGTAAGCTGCTTGACATTCTCCTGGATCCATCTTTTTAATAAATGTTGACATTTTATGTATCATTTTGTCATATGGATTGTCTATATTGTAATTTCATTAGGTTGGTCTGTTCTGTACACACAACATCTTTTGTGTAGCCGTCCTGGGAGAGGGATCCCTCCTCTGTGCTCTTCCTGAGATTTCTTCCATTTTTTTACTCCCCGTTAAGGGGTTTGTTTGGGGAGTTTTTTCTAAGCCGAAGCGAAGGTCGAAAAGGTCAGAGGGTGCTGTGTGCTGTGTAAAATGTAAAGCCTACTGAGGCAAATTTTTGATTTGTAATAATGGGCTATATAAATAAAACTGACTTGACAATAAACAAAATACAGACATAAACAGTCAAACACTACAAAAGATAGTATAAATAAGTATATATAATAATCTGGTATTTTACTCAATATATTTCCATCCACTGGATTGTGTGTGCATTTTCAATTTGTGCATAATAACTTAAGAGGAAATGCAAGAAATAAAACAAAACAATGAAACATTGCATAAAGACTTTATGCTTAGCTGAGGTAGAATGATGCTATAAACGCTGACAACAACGATTTTGTCAAATACATCTTGAGGACGCAACTTCTTCTTTAAAACAGCAGTTACCAACCTGGGTGTCTGGACCCTCACAAGGGGTCCCAAGCTGGAGGAGTCACAAGAAAATAAAAAAGCACCATATATTTTTGCTACAAAAATTATGTTAATTTTCTCTGACAGTGGTTCTTTGAGGGTTTTTTTCTTTCATTTTTCTCATCTTTTTTGGACTCCTAAAAAATACTTCAAATGAAATAATCTTAGAGGGAAAAATCAAACTTCGGTTTAACTGCTCACAATTAATGTCCACACGGCCATAAACCTGTGATAAGGGGTTTCACAAGTAGACATTACTTAATTCCAAGGCTTATCACCACAAGGGACATGTGGATTAGAAGACACACATTCTTTATTTAGATAAAAGAAAGTGCACAACAATTTAATGGAAATGATATCTACTGTTTCAAACTGACCTGAGAACCAATGCTTGACATGTTATACATGACTAGAATATTATTTAATAATTCACATTCATCATGCTCTCACCATGACGGTTCAATGAATGTCAGCAAACGTGAAAAACTCCCCTAAAGAGTCACCACATAGACCGAGACATGATGTTATCAAGAGGTAAATGGGAGCCTGAATAATCCACGATGGGGTGACATCTTTTTTTATCTTTTTAATTAATTCTCAGTGGAGTTGTGGCAAACCACATGTGAACTCTTTTCTCTCTTTGCCGGCAGAGGAAGATGGTGGGAAACGCTCGCTTCTAAAAACCTGGAAAGTTTAAGGGCAGAAAGGGTAACTACATTGTTTTGGTTTACATTTTGTCTTTCCTTTTTTTTCCTCCTCTCGTCTCACACTACATCTTTTCTTTTATCCCAATTTCAAAACTTGCTTTTCTCTCCTCTCTCTTTTCCCCTGGCCTAATTGTAGCAATGTACTTTAGAGCTGTTAAAGTAGCCAGGAGACATTTTGAAAGGCTGGTTGAAGGAAGATGGAGGTTGCTCATCTGTCTCTGGCTTCAAACATTGACCTTGGCTGCTAATGATGCCAACGATGCTAACTGGGCTAATGACAGCTCTGTGTGTGTGTGTGTGTGTGTGTGTGTGTGTGTGTGTGTGTGTGTGTGCGTGAAAACAAGAGGGACGGCGTCAATGAGCTAGTAAGTGTGTATTTTGCGTAGCGAGGGTGTGAGGGGAGCATGTGAAAGTATCATAATCAGAGCCGCTAACGCTAATGAGCTAGCCCTTTGAAGAGAACCGCCCGGCGAGGGCCCCACTCCTGCCAACTCATTAGCTGACCTGAGGAGTGCCTGATTAGAATGCTTTTGATGAAAATTTCAAGGATTTTCCTAAAAGAAAAAAAAATCCTTTAAATTTTTTTTGAAGTGAGATAAATATTGCACTAGTCTCTTTTTACGGAGGGTGCGGGGGGGGGGGGTTGCGGTTGATAGAGAAAAGTGGGAGGTCATTTATTAAGAAGACTTCAAAGGGCCCTCGGAAGAGTGCTGGATGAGATTGATTTGCTGTTTTTATTGGCGATGAAATGTACAAATATGTTTAATGGGAGGAGAGAGCGGGAGAATGTTTCCTTTCACTCTTCAAACGCCCACGCGTCATCTCCATCTCTATTCCTCTCCCTCAAACACACACAAATACACACGCTTGCTGATGAGCGTACATGTGCACACCTTCCTGCCTCTGTAGAAGTCAATTGACTCCTTTGCTGAGGTGCAAGAGTGGCACCAACATGAGAGGCAGCGTGGGTAAATTAGTCTTCAGGAGAAAGTGAACAGGACAGGTTGTTTGGCACTGAAAACACACTTCTTTAAAGCTGAGAGACGAACTACACACGCGGCGGCGTAGTCACATTACCTCTCATTTCACAGCGTGAGGAGAGAGTCTGGATCAAAGTGAGAAGATGCCAGGCCTTCATACGAGAGAAGGGAAATTATCTGCCGTACAACACAGTGACAGGAAAAGTATTACAGCCTTTGGTATGTTGACCAAAGGAATCTGTTACCATCATGTCGTACTGTTCACTTTGCATTAAATGCTGTGAACAAAGGTGCAGCTTTTATCACCTTAAGCACCTGTTGACTCAATGTGAAGACAATGAAAATCAAAGCTTGCTGTAATATCTCTACACGCCGTTGGCGTGGTTGCACTTTAGATTACTACTTTACTACATCATTTGGAAAAGGAATTTAGGGCTGAATGTTAGATGTGGAAATTATGAATAACTCAGTTTAGTTTAAAGATTACAGTACGCCTCTATAATATATAATGTATATAATAAACACTTTAAGAGGCTAAAGCTTAGGAATCACAGATCTGACATATGACGTCATCACGATGGCTTTGTGTATTAAAGATTTGTTCGTTCATGTACTGAACACTTCTTCCGCATGTATTCATTTATAAAAGTGAGATGTCAGACTAAATCACTTCAATTAAATGGAATTGCAGTGGATTTGCTTGTGGAGGTAGCACTAAATATGTTATGGTTGTGTATGTTTCTGTTTGCTGTTTTATTTTGGTAGTCTGGTTTTCTGTCTTGTCCTTTTTTGATTACTCGGCCCATGTGTTGCACCTGTTCCCCAGCCCTAGTGTCACCTGTTCCTTGTTTTCTCATTTGCCCTGTGTATTTAGTCTCTGTGTTCCCCTTGTCTGTTGTCAGATCATTTTGTTTCTGTTAGTGTGTTTCTGTTTGTGTGAGGAGTTACTCTGCTGTCTCTGAATTCCAGTTTGTGATATCCTGTTCTTTTGTTTTTTTGTTATCTTCATTCTGGACTTTGTTTTTGCCTTCTTCAGTTTGGACTCCTTGTGTTTTTTTTAGGGCTGTCAGCGTTAACGTGTTAATCGCGATGCGAATAAGGGCCGACGCGATGCGATTAATTTTTTTTAATCGCATTAATCGCATGCCGGCATTTATTAATTTTTTTCTACACTTCACTCGGCTTTGCGTCGTTCCTAACAGGCTACTATTTTGACCCTTTGCAGCACCGTTACTTATCATCATTAGACAAAAACTGGACTACATCCAACTTCAACGAAACTCCCAACACGAGTTCAGAGACTGCTGTGTTTTTGTTGTTGTGGAAACAACAGTGTACCGGACTATCCAGCCTGTTTCTCTGTCGCCGGGTAAGAGTGGAGATGGGCTGTGTTAACACGGACTTGAGCTGCTCATTAACCGGTCACTGGACGTCAGTGAGTAATCAACATTATTTAGGAGTTACTAAACACTATATTGACTCTAGTAAGGATAGGGATTTTTAGTTTTTTAGTTAGGTACTTGGAGGAATTGTGCAATAATGACAGATTCACACATTTTTCTTTTGTTTACAGTAAATAAATAATTACAAATCTTAAAATCAAGTTCATAAAGTAACTTTCTTTGCATTCATTTGATTCCCAATCAAGATACACTGGTAAGAATTGCTTTCGATTGTTAATATGTTCTTAAAAACTGTTCTGAAATGCAAAATAATAGAATTTTAATCATGTGATAAAATATGCGATTAATCGCGATTAAAAAAAATTAATTGTTTGACAGCCCTAGTTTTTTTAAATAAATCCTCAAGCAACTAAACTCCCGCTCGCTCTCTGCATTTGGGTCCACCATTCCCTGAGTACCATGACAAAATAAAGCAATCATTTACTTAACACTTGGATGAAATTTGCACCGTTGACCAATTGCAAATCGTGAGCACAAAATGGAGGAAACAATCATATTAATTGTGTCGCAACATCCAATTTTACACATCCCTGCTCTGCCGAATGAAAAGCAACTCCAATAGAGCCCTTGGGCCACAACTAACTGCAGCCGCTGCAGAACCCAGAAGTACCCAACAGGTCAACACGTTTTCAGCACCACTTAACGTTTTTCAGTGGAAAACACTGTCTGTTGTCTGGCTATGACATGACAATTTTCACTTTATTTTGGCTCAAACCCTTCAAAATGAAGCTGTTGATATCACCAAGTTTGTATCTGTCCCAAACAGTTTAGGGGAACACAGAGGCCAGAGTAAATACAATCCCATTGTATGACTCTTTAGAAAAACATGACCAAACCAAAATCAGAATGAAAAAAGTTGTGTATGATGGGCATTATCAATTCCTTCCTTCAACTATGACTAAGCAAAGCTTTCCACATAATATATGGAGGTAACGCTCACCTTGATAAGTAAATAGCTGATAGCAGGCTGTGTGGCCCAAATGTTATCAGATTAATACTTGTAATCTAGCAACACATTTTTTGCTTTTCATAAACTACATTATGTCCGGATTCTGCAGATACATCATTTCCTATCTGAAGTTTTGGGTGAGAATGTTAGATGTCTGACTCCAGGTAGAAACCAAATGCCACTTTCCAAGAACTTCTGCAGGAAGGTAAGGTACAACGATTTGGAGTGTTTTCATCTTTGTGTGTGTGTGTGTGTGTGTGTGTGTGTGTGTGTGTGTGTGTGTGTGTGTGTGTGCGCATCAGTGAAAGTGTTTGCCTGTCTGTCTGTCTTTTGGTTATGTATGTGTTTCTTTCTTTGTGTGTGTTTCAGATGCAGTAGTTTAGGCAGGCAGAGAGCTGGATCTCTCATAGTGAATTGGGACAGACTGGAGTCTGAGAGGCAGTTCAAAGACCACAGGCCCACAGGCAACAACCGACACTCAGACCGCTGCCTGTGTGTGTGTGAGAGAGAGAGAGAGAGAGAGAGAGAGAGAGAGAGAGAGAGAGAGAGAGAGAGAGAGAGAGAGAGCGAGAGAGCGTTTGGTCTGCATGTTTTTGTCTTGACGTGCAGTGATTTGCTTGTGCTTGAGCATGTGTGGTTTTGCCTTGATGGTGTGTATGCTGATGTGCTTTTATTTTGAAACAGTTTAACCCCACATTCTCACACACATAACATTAACAACTTTGCACAGGACAGACATATACTGCATTAGCATGGGCACGCCATTTGCTACAGACACTCTCAACATCTCATCTCAACAAGCTCTGACCCCGCTGTAAATTATGCACAAACGCCGGGGCCAACGAAACACATAATAATGAATTATAAAAAAATATTTCCTGCTAATTGTTGGGCTGTAATTAATGAGCTAACCTTTGGAGAGAGGGAGAGGAAGGTAGAGAGGGAAATTATTCATGTCGTGTTTGCATATATGAATATGCAAAAGATAATTATCCTCTCTGAGGAGGAGCAAAAAATGGCCCAATGTCTATGTGAAGCTAACTTACTGCCGTGCACACACACACACACACACACACACACACACACACACACACACACACACACACACACACACACACACACACACACACACATCTCTTCAACATTATGTAGTGTGACGATGGGTGGCTCTGAGCGAGGCACAATATTAAATGGATGAGTGTTTTTCTTTTGATGAATACAATGAATGGGGAAATAACCTCTGGCAAAATCCTACTGGAAACGGCTCTGATTGTCAAGACTTTATCCCCAAAATGATGTGCAGGGTGACATCTGTTACATGCTAACACACAGGTCAGTGTCACAGTGTCGGCGTGTTCACTCAACAAATGTCTTTGATGGACAGTTTTAGCCCTAAAGTTGTTGGTTAAAAAGCTGTTGGAGGAGTTTTAAAAGTGAAATGAGTTATGAAACTCAAATTAACTGGGTGAAGGTTTATTTTTCGACCACACTTTCATCCGCTGATTCATCACTCCACTATGTAAACACAGAAAGTAAGCCTTGTCCCAGCTGGTTTAAAACAGCAACTTATTATAACCAGTAGAGCTTACGGCAAGTTAAGTAGCCAAGTTTTTTCATTTTCTCCATTTTGAGATGATACATAAGATTATTAACGCTTTAACTTGGATTTCTGTCTTTTATTTCTATGCCTTATAAAGACTGACAACACTAAACCTCTGTCACCTAACTCTCACAGCCTGTGATCTCTGTGATATCTGTGAACCCGTGATACTAATACTTTGTTGTTTTTATAATACTAGCCGCTTCCATAAACAAAGCCGACAAAAGACGTAAGAATGCATTATCACATATGACTCATTCACATCTTACCTTTAAATTGAAAGCTATTTTTGCAGTGGGAAGGAGAGCAAACAAAATACTTTGGTATTCATGGTTTAAGTCATGAAAAAAGATGCGCTGTCTCCTAAAATTTACGTTCCCATATAACTAAACTGCATTCTCAATTATGTTTCGAAGGATTTCCTATTTTTTTTGGAGGAGTTCGGGGTGGATGGATGGGTCAAACAAGCACGGGACCTTTACCCAGAACACCCCTGTTCGCCTTCCATTATGAATGTAACTTTAAATTAAGTAACAACCATACATATTTTAATCAAAACCATGATCTTTTCCTTAACCTAAAGTAGTTTTGATTCAATTCTCAATATTAACCAAGTGTAAAATTGTGACCAACCACAACGTGGAATCTGGGAGAACATTAAAAAAAGGTGCGTTGTTCCCTTTTTGAAAACAAATTATTATTTTGTGTAAAACTAACACAACATGTGGAATAACTAAAACAAGAAAAACTTAAATCACTTTCATCGGCATTTTCAAAATGTCAGCAACTGTTTTGCTGACATTGTTAAAAAAATTCCACTCACAAATCTGTGAATACCACATCAGTAATGTAACTAAACTTGAGCCTTCTAATTGAAGGCACCAGTATTTTACCCTCTCTCCAAAGGTTAGCTCATTTGTGCAATTTTTGTATATTCATTCGTTAAAGTATCAATGAGGAAGGGTTGGGTTTAACATCTTTGTCAGGCAAAAATCCAAAAAGACGGTTTTATATACAGACAGAAATGACTGCTTTGCCACAATTGGTAGACTGGACCAACGTAACTCAGCTTTATCATGTTGCTGTATTTCTACTTACTACAGTATAAACACAGCCAGATGATGGATATATTTTATCATCTAGAAATCAGCTGAAATCACATTTAGAATATTAAACTCCACAATTGAAACCCTGCATGTGCCCCTGAAATGTCCTTATGCTTTATATTATTTCTATTATACCTTTCCCTCCTCTTTGTATGCATTGGGTGTGTTTTCTGGATGTGTGTTTGTCAGTGCACCTGTGTGTGTGTGTGTGTGTGTGTGTGTGTGTGTGTGTGTGTGTGTGTGTGTGAGAGAGAGAATCTGTGTTGTTGCTGCTGGTCTGGTCTGTTGTTTAAGGTTGGAGATTATATTACAGATTCTGATCACAGTCTAACTGATCTCTCCCCGTGTAGTGTGTTTGTGTGTGAGAGTGTGTGTGAGTCATACGACGGACTGTGCATTTCATATCTGTTGCCGACATTGATTCATTAGGTTGGCTGAGGAGAACAGAAGCTAATTGAATAGATGAATAATATATTTCTGAATAATAAATGACTGTTTTGTTCTGGTGCCTCTCAGCAAGAGAAAGAAATTACCTCTCAGGTGGGATAAGTGCTATGTGTGTGTGTGTGTGTGTGTGTGTGTGTGTGTGTGTGTGTGTGTGTGTGTATGTGTGTGTGTGTGTGTGTGTGTGTGTGTGTGAGTGGTCTCATTAGGTCCAATGCATTACCATACAGAATAGATAAGATATGATGTGATCAATGCTATTGATGAGCAGCAGACCATCGGACACCGAAAGTATCGATTTCTGCAGGCAGACACCCACATTGTTGTAAGGAGACACACACACACACACACACACACACACACACACACACACACACACACACACACACACACACACACACACACACACACACACACACACTGACCTGCAGCTACTATGGCGGTTTTGCATGCAGTACAAAGTTGGCATATTCAGATGAAAGCTCTCATGCCTTTGGGCATGCTAACCGATCTGAACGGGTGCATATGGTCCTCAGGATGCCTTCATCTCCTCATTCGCTCTTTTCTTCTTCTTCTGTGGTGCTGCCACCACCACTCCACAGACTCTGCCCGTCTGCTGCCGGCCACTCATCAATAAGACATAGACCTGCATACCTCACTGACCACGGCTCGCAGCCCTTTCCATGCATGCACATTTCACAGACATACACACACATGAGCAGCATTGTTATGGAGGTGCCCATCCCAGGTGGGGCTGATTAAGTTTTCATGGATGTCCTCAGGGTGAAACACTTAAGGGTTAACCAGCTTCCTCCAGCAGAATTAAAAGAGTTAAAAGTCTGCCCCGTCTTTCCATACATCCCTTTATTCGCACCTCTCTTTACTATCTGCCTCTCTGCTCATTGGCAACCAATCAGTGACGAATCATCAATAAATAACGTAAAGATAACTTCAATAATGCAAAATCAAGAACCAGCACAATTGCTGACAGGATCTGCAGAACGAATGTAGATGTGATGTGAAAAAGTTTTGTTCTATGACTAATTTTTTGTGGGCAATCAGCAGCAAAGCAATGGTCAGCAATTCAAAAAGTGTTTGTGAGAGATCTTCTTACCGCATATGAGCTGCCGTATAATAACTTAAATGTAAGATACATCCCATTACATCACAGATAACGTTATACATAATACATAATGTTATGCTGTTTGGAGTTGCAATGTGTCAGGAATACTTTTCTAGTTTCAAGCCGAATGCTGTAAAGATCTAACATTGTATCATGAATTCTTTGAGGTACAACAGTGTCATTAAATCACCCAAATTATTTTATGCTTTGACAACACAAGGTATCAAATATATTATTCTTCCTGCTGAAAACAAAATATGAAAGTTCTCAGAAATTTCAGTAGAATTTCTTAATTACTCCAACCACAAAAACAGTTTAAAATGCTTTAAAAAAAACTGATGCTTTCTTTTGAACTGAACAAGAGAGACATTTCACTTCCAGAGCTTGTCAGCAGGAAGCTGACAGCGGCTTGTCGGAGGTGACACGGCTGGGTTTCGAGGGCCGATTCGGCTTCAACACATCTGTCAGTTGTGGGAAACCTCCTCGCGTTGCTCTGACGTGCTGAATCCAGCCAGACATCCCAGACAGACAGCAGCAGACACACAACCACAACCTCACATCAGTCAACTGATTATTTTACTGACAATGAAAACAGGCCAGTGTTTGTCAGTCTGGTGATATTTTTAATTCAAGCCGTCCTAAGCCGAGCAGAGGCACTCTTCTTTTTTTTATGTGACAAATTCTCAAATAAACACATATGAGTCTCCACAGAGCCTCAGTGTGTTATCCCAGAGAGCCATATGAGTACATTTGTGTTCTGTTGGTTTGTTATTGAATTGGAAAAGTGGCTTTACATCATACCTGGTCTAATAGGGAACAATGTTAAAGGGAATAAGATTAAAGGTGCACTATGAGTTCCTGCATGGATTCAGCGCAATTTCATTTTTGTCTCAAATCGTAGGCATCTCTCCTTGATCCGCTAGCTGCCTGCCCCTAAATAAATAATAAAAAAAACAGCCTGGTCTCGGAGACAACACAGGGGTCGAACGTCAAACAAACACTAGAGGCACAGGCTGTACACCAAAATACAACAAACCACTCCAGCCAATCACCGACAAGATGGTTGGGGGAGAGGTGGGGGTTAATGACAGTTAGTAATGACAGTTACGGAAACATGGGGGGAGGGGCAAGCTTGCTCTGTTTTGTTTGGAATTTACTTGGATTGTCAACAGAAGTGACCATGCAGGAACTCATATTGCACCTTTAAGGCTGAAACTAATCGTTTTTCATTAGCCATAATTCTGCGGATAATTTTTTTTTAAAGTCAGACTTTGTAACTTTTGAAAGTAGAAATAACACTATTTTCCTCTTACAAATGAAAATGTACATTTATAAGAAATAAAATACACCAATGCTCATTTCAATACTTTGGGGTTTTGCAGCTATAGTCCTACTGTACTTGGTTTATGACCGGCAGCTTATGGTGGCAAATGTAGCTAATATTACCAAAACTAAGGCCCCGTTTACATTTGGTTTAAAAATGTATTTCAGTGATCCAAACACAAGTGGACAGGCAAGACACATCCCTGTTCACACGTGTCTATCAAGCGTCTCCGGCTGACCACTGTTGTTTAGATTTCATTACTGTCTATACGTGACTTCCGCTTAGCCGTCAAATGGCCCCACTCACCGTTATTACATTCATACTCTCGCCAGTCACGTTGTGTTGGTACAGCTGGCGATATCCTTGTCAGCAGAATCCAACACATCTCCTTCCATTGGGCAAACGCTGGACAGTCACGCTACACTTGGTCCAACTTGTCACAGCCTGTCACTCCACCAGGCCAAACAATCAGCTACAGCTAGAGGTAATGTAAGTAATATACTGTATGCAGCCCAACATCACACCTCTCTAATTGCTTATTTTGTCAAATCAATTGTCCATAACTCAAAGGCATTCATATCTTGATATGAAGCTGGATTATGGAGCTGGATCCAGAGAATATTTGGTATTTTTAAAGAAAATAGTTTGACATTTTAGGAAATACGCTTATTTGCTTTCTTGCAGAGAGAAGATCGATACAACTCGTATGCTTGTGTGTTGGGTAAAGAGCTTGAGTGAGGAGGCAATTAGCTTAGCTTAGCTTTAGCTTAGCATGAAGCCTGGACAAAAAGCTAGCAGCCTACCAGCACCTCAAAAGCTTACTAATAAACATATCTTTGATTAATATCACCATGACAACAAGACTCCAGGAAGTCGGTCATCAAGAAACAGTTACAGCATGTAACTCCACAAATTGTTGTTTTTTTACAGCACTGTTTGTGGATTAAACAAGCGAGAAGCAATGTCTTAATTACTGAGCTTCAGAGATGCTATCATGTGTATTTCTTTAAACCTTAGGCAGAGCTACGCTAGCTGTTTTCACCTGCTTTCAGTCTCCTTGCTAAGTTATGCTAATTGCCTTCCGGTTCCAACTCCATATTTAAGTTACAGACATCAGATTGATATTGATCACACTCGGCAAGAAACCGAGTACATGTATTTTGCTGAAATGTTGAACTGAGATAAAATATGACTTTATTGATCTCCAGGGGAAATCCACAAAAAACTAAAGAAACTACTCCATTAATAAATTACTTAAATGATTTATCTATTATAAAATAAAAACTTAATAAATAAAATGTAATTCAACACTAAACTAGAACCTCTGAGTTCCCTCAAAGACAACAAATCTGAAATCTCACTTTTGGGACTGACTGGCTGAAGACTAACAGTAAGGTTGTGAGAAGTTCCTTTTAAAACACGGTTAACTTTAACAATGCCGCCCTCCACTTTTTTCCAGCTTGTTTACGCCTTGGTTACCCCAGAAACCAACAAACTGGCCAATGTGGGCCATAGAGAGAGAGAGAGAGAGAGAGAGAGAGAGAGAGAGAGAGAGAGAGAGAGGACACAATGTGGCCTGGCAGCTTTAAGCAGCTGACACAGAGCAGAAGTGACACACACACACACACACACACACACACACACACACACACACACACACACACACACACACTACACACACACACACACACACTACAACACACACACATACAAGTGACACAGACGCATAGTGACAGCCTCTCTCCTCTGGCAGGGAGTGGCAGGGCTGAAGCCCCCCAGGCAATGCTGCTGCTTCTGGAGTAAAAAAAACTATGCCCCTCCCCTAACCGAAGCTCTCTACTTCTTCGACCCCCCCTCCCTTTTCCTCACTAACCCCTGTCTGTCAACGCTAAATGTGTGTGTGCGTGGTTTCCGTTAGAACGATGCTACATAGCCGATGCCTTCTGCCTCTGTGCCTGCATGTGTTTGGTGTCAACTGTACTTTTGTGTGTGTGTGTGTGTGTGTGTGTGTGTGTGGGGGAGGGGGGGGGCTGGTCGAGGGCCTGAGGCGAACGACCAGGCCCCTTCACTGGAGGGAAGTCAATAATCATTAGTTTTCCAGGTGAGAGGTGCTCAGAGCATGAGCCATCGACCCCTTTTTACCCTTCATGTCCGATTGCCTATTGCTCCATTTATAGTGTGTGTGTGTGTGTGTGTATATGTGTGTGTGTGTGTGTGTACAATATGTACTATACATGCTGCATTACTTAATCGAAAAGTGGCAAATGCCAACTAAAATCCTTCAGAACATTTTTTTTTACATGTACAATTAACTTTAATGAACACACAAGTAATACAAAAGCAAATCCTTTAGATATTGTCCTTTTCAATAAAGAGTTACAACTTTTTAATTGACCTTTAAAAGCTAAATTTCTTCTTTTTTGGGGTCTTATTTACATATTTTTGGCCATCAGTTATATCTGTTAAGAGAACATCTTAAGCGGCAACTTCCAGGGATGCTGTCACGAGGATGATGTCCAAGGAGGCAAAGACATGTTGCCAAATGTTAGTGAATGTTATTGTACTTGACAGGCATGACGGAAAAGAAATATTTTCCTCTAAATATATTGAAATATTTGTTCAACAATATTGTTCAACATAGTAGCAACAAAATTGTGAAAATGTTGCATTAAGTTTGGCCCATACTAATAGACAGCATACACATCAAACTTGCTTATATATTGGTCACAATGTAAGTGCATTTTTTTCTGGATATTATATTTGAAAAGCAATGGTTGGATTATTTTTTGAGGACTAGACATTTATGTTTTCACAACAGCAGACGTTCTCTTTGAATGGAGCGAATACCAGCCCCTGAATTTCACAGAGAGCCTTTTACATTACCGTAAGCAAGTATTGCATCATGGGTTGTTTGTAGCCTTAAAGGAAAGGTTTGGACTTTTTTAAGTGTGGCCAAACTGAGAGGCTATTTTCCATAATTACAGCCTTTTTAGTATTGGGAAGAAAAAAAATCTGAACCTGTCCTTCTCCTTGGTATTAAAGCCAGTTTAAGCTACTGGATTTTTTTTATATCTCATGTAAAGTTTTTGCTGCCATGGAGGAAATAAAGCCCAGATGAGTAAAACGTAAGTAAGACTTAGATTAGATTAGACTTTAGACTTTATTGATCCCAAATTGGGAAATTTCAGTGCTACAGAAGCAAAATATATAAGACACACAGCACACATACAGAACATACAAGACATAATAAATAGGATAGAATACAAGAACAACTTTAAATATAAAGATGAAAAATACAAAGGAAAGAATGTACAAATGTATATACAAGTAGCGAATAAAAATGTACAACCTACGTAAATAGTATTTATAAAGATGTAAGTAAAACCAATGTGTGTGCAAGTTACACTATAGTGCAGTATTGTGATGTATATGAATATACTGTACATATGGAAACATACTTAGACAATGTGGTATTATATGTTTCACTTTTATGAAAGAAAAGGCTTCAAAGATGTGAACTAACTTATCCTTGGACTTATATTATATTGGGGAAATTTTCCCCCACTAGTTTGATAAAGTGTTTCTTATAATCACGATTGCCTATAATATTCAGGCCAATACAGTAGTTTCACTTTCTTTCAGTCATTCACTTTGATTGTTTTAGCCAAACATTTCACATGGATGATATATGTAGAGCTGGTGTTTGTGTATGTGAATGCATGCATTATAATTGATTTATCAATATGCAGATTTATCGGGAGCCTGTGTGTGTGTCTATGTGTTTATGGATCAAAGACTAACTCTAGACAGTGTGCGCCTCCCAGTGTATTTAGCTTCAGGTTAGTGGCCGATGTATGCCTCTATTACTCACAATACTTCCTTATGGCAGCCTCAAGGATCCCTGGCTATGCACCCTGAGGCTACTGTTACGTCCAAACCTCAAGCAACTAGCCGGTGGAAACTTACAGATTTTTAACAAACCGAGGCAAGTTCGCTGATTGAAAAAAAGGTTTCTGTGGCTTACTGATTGTTTCTTTATTTGTCTCTAAATTTGTGAGGTAAACTTCAGGAAATGTAAATGAAAATGTTACAATCAAGTATGTATTGAGCCGACAATGGCTTTTGAATTCAAATTAGGTTAAGCATGCAAACTGTGGATGCAGTTTGTTTGAACAAATTTATTTTGAAATGTGTCAATACTACACTTGCTAGCTATAAAAACAGAATTGAATGCCACATAGAAGATTTCAATGAGGTTTTAGGGTCCCGTGCTCTCAATATGTTTAAGACTGTGATAAGAATAATAATTTAAAAAAATTGTTTATTTAGTGGTTTGTCAAATAAATAGCCACAATTAATCATCATCTATGGGCAGCTGGAGTGCAGAAATATTGGAGCCTTCAAAAACCTGTAGCAGGTCAACCCAGCACTCTCCAAGTTGCTGGGTTGCCATTGTTGCTGTCACGTCTTGCCACATGCAACACATGCAGCATAATTATCAAATCCAGTCTCTTTACAACCTTCCTCTTATTTCTGTAATATGGGCCATTATTCCTATCTATTATAAGATTTTCAACAAATTCAATAAATACGTTGTTGGTCCATGCCCTGCAGAATGACACATGTAAGCAATTTCTGATCTGATGACCCTTTGGTGGAGGTTTGGTTAGGTTTAGGCACAAATGCAACTTGGTCATGGTTACACTGGTCACAGTTAGGGAATCACTGCATTCTTGGTTAAAAGAAACATTGACTGGAAACAGGAAACCAACAGCTCCCATGGTGAAGTCCAACATTAGAGTACTTCATTGCATAAACACGTTCTTTTGGGGCATTTGCTGGAACTAGTGATGCCCTAGTTTTTCTTGGGAGGACAGTTTCAAGATTTTAAACTTCTGCTGAGATGAGGATGTGCAGACATAGCAGGAACTAAGTCCAGCAAGGAACACGTGCGGACAGATGTTTTTGGGGGCATTTTTGCTTTTATTTGACTGGTTACAGTAAAGATGGAGATGTGGGGATGGAAGTAGAAGGGATTATGATTTAAAAAAAAAAAAGAAAAAAAAGGTTCCCGACTGAAATCTAACAAGTGATATTCAGTTATATGGTATTTACCAACAAAATCAACCATATTATTTATCCGACGAAATCCGATTTTGCAGGCCAAAGTACTAAAGTACATAAAACAGTTGTGCAGTGAAAGATTATAACCAACATATAGGTGTGCTTACTTTCAGTTTAATTTCCAAACACATATGGCTATATATATTATGTATATAATATATAATATGACTAAATGAGAGGTTGTTACCAACCTGTGTGATTATTTAAACATTCTCGTTGCCCTTTTGGACTCAGTTAATGATGTCGCAATGTCCCCCGTCACTAGTAGGGGCCTTTGGTATCGTGTAATTCTTTAATCTACAAAATATAAGCAGCACAGTTTGCCTCTATGTGATAAGACTCAGCCAAGCGTGGGGACATTACTCTGCATTACTTTGACCACTATGATTATACATTTACTCAGCGGGTGATTGGTTCAATTCGACCATAGGAAGGCAGATTGATTTTTTTCCTCTGTACGATATACAGTTAAAAGCTTAAGGGGATGTATTGAATCCTCCCTGCATCCTTCTTTTTCCCCGAATCGAGTCTGTCCTGTTGTTTATTTGGTCGTATTCAAGGTTTAATTTACTCCTCACCACAATCACCACATCCAATCAGACTGTAACCGCCGTGACTCTGAGTTCATGTTCTGTTTGGAGAATTAACAAGCTGAGTGTGTGAGCTTAAGTGTGTGTGGGCTTGTGTGTGTGTGTGTGTGTGTGTGTGTGTGTGTGGGTAAGTGTCCATGAGAGTATGAGGTTGATTAGTCCAGGTTTTAATGTGGTGTGGTCGGCATAGCCCCGGGTCATGCAACAGGCCTATTGTGGGAGGCTGAGAGAGAGAGAGAGAGAGAGAGAGAGAGAGAGAGAAGAAGTGTGTGTGTGTGTGTGTGTGTGTGTGTGTGGGCTTGTTTAATTATATTTGTGGGGTCCAAAACCCAGGAGTCCAGTATACTTGTGGGGTCCCGACAGCTTTGTGGGGCCAAAATGCTGGACCCCACAAGTTTAAAGGGCTGTTTGAGGGTTAAGACTTGGTTGAAGGATTAGGGTTAGAATTAGGTTATGGTTAGGGTGAGGGTTAAGGTTAGGCATTTAGTTGTGATGGTTAAGGTTAGGGTAAGGGGCTAGGGAATGCATTATGTCAATGACGGGTCCCCACAAAGATAGTGCCACAAAACTGTGTGTGTGTGTTTGTGTGTGTGTTTCTTTCTGCGTGTACTGTATGTGTGTGCGCATGTTAATGTATCTAATTAAAGGCGTAGGGGATCATGCTCTGGCACTGAGCCCTAGCAGCCGCCTGACGCAGATATGACCTCAGGCCATGGTCTATCTCTCTCTCGCTCTCACACACTAACACACACACCATGCACAACAACATTCTTAATACACATATTACATACACATTCACACTTAAGAGTTACCAGAGACACCTTTACACAAACTAATCCACTTGCACCGACCTGCTCACCCATAGACAACACCCACTCACTCAAACATATTTTTCGGAAACAGTATTTTCTTTTCTTCCCAAATGTTTTCACATATCGTCCTTGAGCTGGAGTGTGACCGATGACTAGACAGAGCAGGGACTGCAGGAAAATCCACTGGAAGCACCACGGTTTTTTGAGCTGAATAAATCTCTCAGTCGATATGTCACAGACTTATGAACACAGTTCGGAGACACAACAGCTCCTGTTGCTCTGACGGCTGGCAGAGCGTTAAAATCACAATCCCCAAATTGCCTCGTTTGTGGAGGCTAAGGTGAGAAGACAAGTGAAAAACAGCTTAGTGCCACAAACTTGGCTGATATTGGAGCTCATTTAAGCTTTACAGTAAAACATGCTAACATACACTTCACATTGATTCTACAGTCACAGATTACAGTAAGCCTACTTAGACAGACTTTACTAAAACTATTCACTCACAACTATTCATTTGTCATATGAATGACAACTAAAGGAGATGAAATTAGTCTACTATAGAGTAAAAGGTTTCAAAGGAGATTTGAATTGTAACAGCAAGTGACATGGAAAAGGTAATGTCTGGAGCTGCTGCAGTGAAAACCAAAATCAGCAGGTGCTGATGGACAGTCAGTCAGCTAGAGTGCTAGTAGCACACAGCTAGTGTTACTACTACCAGTAGGCGATTTGAGGGGGATGCCATCCCCCTTCCTATCAAAATTACCAAAATGCATGTTGGACTGCAAATTGTAATGGATATTCATAAAAGAATGTTTGGGTGGTAATTTTACCATTGGCCTTCATTTTCTCAAAGGGGTTGTTTAGTTTAATATGTTCATCTGGTCTGCCTAAACTCATTGATCATTTATCTGAGTGAGGTTTGTGCAAGTTAGAATCTATGGCCCCGACCATGGCTCTGAAATATCAGCAGCCTACAGTAACTGTGCTGTGTATTGATAAATCCATGGCGCTGTCCGTGGTGCTAAAGTAGCAGACAGATTTATAATAGGCTACATATATAATATGAAAACATGGAGAGCATGAGATGAAAACAGATGAGTCAGGCCACCTGCAGATGCCTGTGTAATGTCTAAAAACTGATTTTAATACCAAGTGTATCCTAGTCTTGTCTCTTTTTTTCTCTCTGAGCTGGCGAGGACAGCACCCCTCTAGAAACAAGCTCACATTATTTGACATGGAGATGTTAAAAACACAGAGACCGAGTAGGAGTTTGGAGCAAGATATGACGTGACAGTCTGCATGTGTGTGTGTTTCAGTGCATTCACCGCAAGTAAGAGGAAGGTGGTGTTGGTGGTGGGCGGGCAGGGCAGGCTGGGCGAGGGGAGGGGGGGTGACCTGGAGGGGGAGGAAGGGGGGAGTAATATGGGTGTCAGGGTGCTAGCAGTCTGTCGCCCAAGGCTGTGACATTACCGCACTTCTGCTCCGCTTCAAAAGAACCAAATCTAACTGACGACTGCTGTGTGATGGCTCAGAGAGAGAGAGAGAGAGTGTGTGTGTGTGTGTGTGTGTGTGTGTGTGTGTGTGTGTGTGTGTGTGAGCAGCACATACTGTATGTGTGTGTCTAAACGACGCTCACTGAGATCTGAAATTGTGGTAATGCGCTGTGACACACTGCCTAGCGAAAGGCTTGAGACCGTATTACCCTACTAAACCGGCACCCACGGCTGTGTGTGTGTTTGTGTGTAAAACCAAACACTGATTGATAGATTGACTGACAGATAGATAAACAGGTTGTGTATAGAGACCATGAGTGGATTCTGTATTGAGTTTTCAGTCTAAGTAAGCTGAGCGGTTTTTAGTGTCCATTGACAGACTGAGTGTTATTGAACGTTCAAAATCAGTTAGCAGCTGAACTAATGGAAAACCTATAGTCATCTAGAGCCCAAGGTAACTGCCTGGATATTTGTTCCGCAAGGCTTTTAATATATTCACTATACACAACAAAATTAACCTAAAAAGAAAGATGATTGTTCTGGCATCACTCAACCTTAAATTGTATATTAGAAACTTTTTGAAGACTTTAGGAGACGATCTGTGCTCCAGTTTATAGAATTCATCTCCTTTCTTTTGGGGAGAAGGAAACATCATAAGTAGGTTAAAATGAGAGTTCAGAGTGAGTGAGCTCTCAGATTGTGTTGATGTGCAGCTAATCTGCATTAAAGATTTACGTTAAGTGGAAACGGCTGTGAAACTTTCATATCGTGGGGCGGAAAGTAAACACGTGGTGGTTTGGTTGCGGAGGCGTGTAAGCATTTGTCTTTAACACGTTTAGCCTGGGTTCTTGTTCTCATATAGCCATCATTATCTATTTCATCCTTTTTATTATACATTTTTGTTTATATTAACTGTTATACTGTATATGCTTAACCATGACATTGCAATACTTAATCACAACAGGCAAATAGTAATCTAATATTTAAAAAAAAAGGTTGCATTTGCCAAAAACTTTTGTATGAAAATAAACTTTTCATGTTGTTTTATACATAAACTTTAAAAAAGTCTGGGTTTACAGTATGTAAGTCTTGCTTTGCCAGACCTTTCTCCAAAGCGCGCTGAAGGAGGGTCTGGCTACTCCACATAGCATTCGGGGATGGGAGGAAAACGTGCTCTGGTTTAATGGCATGTCTTTAAACCAATCAGAATCGTCATGGGCGGTGCTAAACTCCGCACAGAGCCGCTGCAAAATAGTTGTGCGAGAGAAAACTCAGATTGGACAGATAGACTAGCTAGCTGTCTCAATTTACCCTGCAGAGATCTGAGGAACAGTTAACAATAGTCCTCATTAATCCACCAAATTTAAACACAAACACAAAGAAAGTGGAAGGAAATGGAAAATACATGCATCCGGTGGAATTTCCTGCAGCACCGGAGCAATCCCTAAAGTGGAACGCAAAGGATATAGACTAACAGTATGGTTAATTTCTATATCAACCAAGTTACTGTGACACTGCACCACCTTTTTGATATATGTGCAACATCCGAGGATTATGGAAACACTTTGATGCTACAAAAAGAGAGCAGTGAGCAATAATAGCTATTCCTATAGATCAGTGGTTCCCAACCTGGGGTCAAGATCACAGGGGGGGCGCAAGTCTTTTTCTGGTTTGAGTTTGAGGTAAAAAAAAAAATATGTGCACATGATAAACAAATTATGATAATACACTAGAATATATAATGTATACAAAAGTCTGTATAAAAACTAAATGTTTTTGTTCTGGCTTAAAATTGTAGGCAGGCTACTTAGTAGGCCAAACCTCCGGGACCTCTTAACCTGGGACCCTTGCTGTCATCAAGTCAGCTGCTAGCTGCTATCATCCTCATTTTTCCTGCCGCCACGGCATCACTATTTTATGAATGAAACATGGCGGAGAAACGTAAAAGTGCTGATAACTCCTCTGTATCAAAAAAGAAAGTAAGGCTCTATCTCGAGAGTTACCTCCACTTCGGTTTCGAGGGGGGGGGGCCTCAGCTTTTCTTAGACATAAGTAAGGGGGGCGCCAAGGAAAAAAGGTTGGGAACCACTGCTATAGATCACCTGCTCTATATATTCCACTGCAAGTTCCTGTAAACATTTAAACCTTGTCAGCCTGGGGATAACTCTTGTCTCAGTCGTAAATCAACTCACACTACATAGACTAATACACTTTTTGCACCTAATTAGACCTTTTCTCTGGACTGTGAAAGTGTGGTCACTTGCCTATGAGGAACTGATCCTGCCTTGTTTGCTTTGTGCTGAGTTCAACCTTATTGAACTTTGACATGCGAAGTTGCGAGGCAGACGGGGCGAAACTGACGTATTCTTGTTTGTATAATGACCTGGAAAAATAATACAAGCATCATAGAAGAAAGGATGCTGCTCGGCTGCAGTTCAAGGACAGTGGTTTAGAAATTGTATTGGAAATTTGAGACTTTCTTATAAATTTGGCATAACTTTAAGTTCTTTTAACATGTACGTTCATGTTCTTTTATCATCTCCTTTTAATTTTTCTTCCACCTGCTTACTACGGTATGAAGCATTTTGTAACTGGATAGAAAAGTGCTGTATACTGTAAATAAAGATATTCCACCACTCAATAAATTCCAAAAATGACTTGAAACCAACACACACACACACACACACACACACACACACACACACACACACACACACACACACACACACACACACACACACACACACACACACACACACACACACACACACACACACAGTTTTGTGGTACTATCTTTGTGGGGACCCGTCATTGACATAATGCATTCCCTAGCCCCACAAGGCACCTGTATGTCACCATGCTAACAGCCGTGACATGGCTTTCTGCAAACACTTTTATCATGTGTGTGTTTGTCTATTACACGTGACATGTGCAGATACTGTACGTACAGTATGTATGTGCATGTGGGAATGTCCAGGTACAATTTTGGCTGTATGAGAGGGTGTGTGTGTGTGTGTGTGTGTGTGTGTGTGTGTGTGTGTGTGTGTGTGTGTGTGTGTGTTTGCACTCATGAAAGGGAGGTAATTTTACACGTGGTCAGACGGTTGCATTTCAGCTTTAGCCTGGAGTGTAGCAGGAACTCCTTAACTGTTCAATGACTTTAGCTTGAGGCAAGGTCCGCCTACACACACACACATTCAAGCACACACACCTATGAAATTACACCCATCTACTTGTTCTGCCTCCATACTCACACACACAAACACACTCGCACAACACACACACACACACACACACACACACACACACACACATACACACATAGACGTTTGTTGCTGTAAGGCGTATGTAGTTGTTTTATGCCGGAAGGGAAGATCACTGCTTTGTCTGTTTGATAAAGCTACAACGTCCATCTCCTTCAAAGAGCGTCGTGCTGATCTGATGTGAGGCGAGTGTGTTGATGGATTTGACGATTACGCCGCCCAGGGCGCTGAGCAAGAAGCGGTATGGTGCCACGCTGTAAAACAGGAAAAGGAAAGGAACAAGAACAACTTCATTAAAGAAGTTGAAAGGTTGTAAATGTCCTATTATGGATATCTACACTTGCTGATGTGAATTCTCAACCAGCTTGTTACAGGAAGCCATGACAGAAACTGGTATCCAGTTTCACAACACAAAATATATTTTCATTGCTATAGGTAGCAGAATTAGGAAACATTATACAAAAAGCAAATAGTAAGTCTTTTAAAACTCTTCATTTATTTACAGTTGTGAAATATTCCCATCATGGTTCATCATGTAACCTATCTTTACCTGCTGTAAAAATGCTCAGTCCAATGTACAGATTACTAAATACTTCTTTATTATTTTCAATTAAGCTATATTTTTGTGCCAGCAATCATTTTGGAGAATATATTTAACTTTTTAAATCTCATTCTGAAACAAACCTTTTTCTATTAAGTCATCAGCTTCAAACTAAGTCTGTTTTTCTTTTTGGATTTTGTTTTATGTGTCCCGGTTTTAAGATACTGTATCTGTCTGAGAGAGAGAGATATCTCCACGCCCAATGCAATGGAGCCGACAAGCTAGAATTTAATAAATGAATACATAAATCAGAATAGTACTGATATAAAATAGCACTGTGCTCAATTGGTTCTACATAGGACCTGTTCTGTGTTGAAAATAACTAGGCCTATATAAAAATAAAGAAAACTATTATTGCTCTATGTATGAATTTCCACCCAAACGGAGAGTTAATTGTAGCCTACTGTAAGATAGATGGAGTGTATCGATGTGTAGATATAAAAGGTATTAAAACAAGATAAAAAGACACATGGGAATGGGATTTTAAAATTAAAAAAAATAAAAATAAATAAGCACTATACTGTACTTGCATGATTTGAGTCCTGACCCCTCATTGCCACCTCTGCTGCTGCTCTATCCTACCAGCCGGCTAATTACATCCACCGGCTGTCCCAGCTGTAAATCCATCCCCTCTGTCACCACCGCGACAGCTGTCACTCATCTTGATTTGCTGTCTGGTGAACTCTATGGGATAATCCAGCACCGCCAGCTCTTGACATGGAGAACCCAGCAATCTGGCATGTGACCTGACGCTAACTCTGCATTGCTCCTCAGCCCTTTGTTTCACTTGCCTCTGTTGCTGTTATTGTCACTGTGGCTGCTTGCCTCTCCTCCATGGCCACATCTGGAGCACCACTGGCCACACTCACAAGGGACAGTGTGTTCCAACAGCTCTGAAAGACTGTTCTTTCCAAGTTAGGATTACAACTACTTATTACTTTTTCTTATTATATCACAATTTGTTTTAGTTTTTGACTATACAGTATGGGTTGTTTACCCTGGACTCTAAAATTGCTACATTTCAGAGTGGGGTGTTGATAGACATTATTTGTCCACAATTGTATGAAGTTGCTGCTGTTAAAAGTCTTATTAGCTTGGTAAATAACTTGCTAGTAGGGCTGGGCGCCAAAATCTTCCATCCCGAAACCGCTAATTTCATATGTCGGTAATGATATATATCACCACATTAGCATGTCTTGTGGTAATTCAATAAATGGTCTTTATGAAAAAAACACATGGTAAAGCCTATTTTTGTATACTCCTGTGTCAATTAAATACTTGACAAACGAAAAGAACTTTAGTAAAAAATGAACATAACATGCAAAGATCAGAACGTGAAGCGTAATATTGCCGTATATATATATATATTTTTTTTCTATATTGTTATATATATATATATTCTATATATATATATATTTTCTATATTGTTATATATATGTATATATTCTATATTGTTATATATATATATATATATATATATATTGCAACGTTTACCACATTCCCAAATCTCAGCAAATAACTTGGCAACTACAAAGTTATCATAACTGACAGAAATAACAGCATAAACTATGAAAATATAGACCAGATTGTTTAAAACCAAAATATGCAGAATCATCCTCCAAAGTGCTTTGTCTGCACACAGTTGCATTACCACAATCCTAAAAAAATTTCTTCCAAATATGACGCAGTACAGATTTGATCTTTTATGCAAACAAATGCAAAAATTATAGCTATATTTGGAGATTTCTTTTCTTTATTTTTTAAAGGGTTTCCCTCTTGAAATTGGCACTAGTGTTCCAAACAAGCACTTGACAACCTTTTTGTACAAAACCTAATTTACTTCCTGTACATTAAATACCAAAATACTACACTATCAGCACAAACACATACAGTGACATTACTCTGGAGTGTTACAAAGAGCGGTCATGTGGAGTATATCGAATTGATTTGTTACAATTTGAAATAAAGTTACAAATTGCATTGCAGGTTGAACATGAAGCTGGATACTGTGGCTTCGTCCATGTTTCTAAAGTGCATGTTTAAGCTAATGCCAGAGCCTAAGCTACTTCCTGTGCTTGACAAGCTGCTGTACATTTCCTAAGCTGGAGAGACCGTCAGCGGGTCTGTAGATGGGTCCAACGCTACTTAGCAAGAGGAAGAGGAGCCCTTCTAATCTCCCAGGATTACAGAGTATGTGTGTGTATGTGTGTAAGGGTGTATGTGTGCATGTGTGTGTGAGTTCAGACCCTGGATGGCTTAAGATGGACTGAATATTAAAGTGTAATGTTAGGAGTCTCCGGAGTTTCACACATTCCTCCCCTCTAAAACGCACCTGGCTAATGAGAGAGAGAGAGAGAGAGAGAGAGAGAGAGAGAGAGAGAGAGAGAGAGAGATGGAAAACGCAGACAGCCTATCTCCCCATTTCTGACGTATTGACATGCAGGCCATGTATGTGTGTGTATGTATGTGTGTGAGTGCATTTGTGCAGTAGTAGACTGCTGGGTTAGAGGATAATTGCCAAACCGTTGGGACCTGAGCTCTGCCCGGCCTGTCAAAGCAGGCGTGACAAAACCTCCAATCAACCCTGCAGCAACCAGAGAGAGAGAGAGAGACAGAGAGAGAAAGAAAGAGAGAGAGAGAGAGAGAGAGAGAGAGAGAGAGAGAGAGAGAGAGAGAGAGAGAGAGAGAGAGAGAGAGAGAGAGAGAGAGAGAGAGAGAGAGAGAGAGAGAGAGAGAGAGAGGCAATAGAGGGCAGGCTAATTTCATCGTTCCTCTTTTTTGAAAATGATATAATTCACATTCCCTGCATATATTTAGCAATTTATTTTGTAGCACCTCACACCTGCACTATCTATCTACATAACTACCTATATATATATATATCTATCTATCTATCTATCTATCTATCTATCTATCTATCTACATATCTATCTATCTATCTATCTATCTATATATCTATCTACTATCTACCTATCTATCTATCTATCTATCTATCTATCTATCTATCTATCTATCTATCTATCTATCTATCTATCTATCCATCTGGTTGTAGTAACCTTGTACAATGGCTTTAGACCTTTCAACCAATCACTGTCTACTATAGGCCTCAAAATTGCATGCTGTACATACAAACATACATACATACATACATACATACATACATACATACATACATACATACATGCATGCACACACACACACACACACACACACACACACACACACACACACACACACACACACACACACACACACACATTTTCAGATGTAGAACACTGGTAGAAATTATACAAAATATGGGAAGCAAGGATACAAGTTACACACCCAAACACACACACACACACACACACACACACACACACACACACACACACACACACACACACACACGCACACGCACACACACACAAATAGATCAATACACTTATGACCACACCTACAAACACACAAATACAATACAGACATGCAGTATTCACACACACACACACACACACACACACACACACACACACACACACACACACACACACACACACACACACACACACACACTGCCTGTGGTAGTGACTGAGTCCTGTGGTTATTACTGTAGTGCCGCTAGGCTGATGGTTTAGGGCTAGCCACAGCTTTCACTCTCTCTCTCTCTCTCTCTCTCTCTCTCTCTCTCTCTCACACACACACACACACACACACACACACACACACACACACACACACACACACACACACACACACACACACACTCTAGAAAATGACACACACATCCATTCACATGGATACACATGTGCTGTACACACACACAGGTTGTGGATGTCACCCACTCTCGGGGGATGCAGGCGGTTTGCCTGAATCTGGGTTTCTTCCCAAAGTGCTGCAGGGGAAAGCTAAGGAGAGAGAGAGAGAGAGAGAGAGAGAGAGAGAGGAGGAGTAGGAGGGTAAGGTCTGCTTTAGTTAAGTATTACTGTAGTGTAAGGTGCTTACTGTGAATAGGCAACAACCTCAAAGATGAACATTGGCCGTGAAAATCCTGTGAAAGAGCAGGTGAAATTGGTGGCGGATGACATTTTATTCAGCCTGCTGTAGAGGATAGTCAACTTTGTTATTGGGTTACTGCAAGTCTCAATGAAGAAAGCTGAGAAAGCAAAGAGACACACTTTTAGTATCTTCTGTCACACTGACAGCTCCTCCATTTGACAGCCTTGATGTTTTGACACATTTTTGACACATGAATTAAATGTTTTAAATCAGTGACGGCCTTCTGCAGGACAAATAGGGTGCTGCACAGTATTAGATGATGTGGTGATAGCTTTTAGTGTTTTGAGAATTGCAACAGTGTTTCAGAAAGTGTTGTGTTGTGCACTATTGTGCCGTCTCTCTACCTCTGAAGTAATAGGTATTTTAGATGTGATGAATGAATCATTTTTGTCATTGTGGCCATTCTGACTGTGGGTCATGCTTTGCACTCGCCTCCTAAGTTGTAGAGATTCAGAAAACATGGACTTCAGCAAAACGTGCAGTATGATGATGCATCCAAACCATATCTGGGACAGATAGTAAAACAAACATGGACTCTCACAGAAAACAAACACAAAGTATGTTCAGCCTGGGCCCAAGACTGAGGACGGACAGGTCTAAAAAAAACGAACAGTGGGGTGAAATTCTGTTCGACTACTTGTCCGGAAGGCTTAGGAGACTTCTTTAGGTATTCTGCAAAAGTTGTTATCCATTGAAGGGCTTGGTTCAGCTCTGCAGGGACAACCTTATAGAGTTGATATGGTTGAGCATGTTCGCAAACAGTCGCCTATTTAGAAAATCTAGCAGACACCGAGCAACATTAGCATTCATTTCGAGTTCTGGCCACCTGACAAATGTAAGTCCAATATTCACTCTGCTTTTAGCTCTGCTCTCCACAAACTCCTGAGGGAAACATCTGGCTTTTTAGCTGATAAATGCTCCACTATGTTCACCAGCTAGTCACTATATGTGTCTATCTGTCTGTCTGTCCTTTTGTTCTGGGCAGGTACAGTCGGTTTTTAGAGCTTCTTCAGTGAGAACAGCTGAGAGCATAAACACTGAAACAAAACACGAATGCCGCGGCTGTAAAGCCAAAACAATGAGCTGAGAGATGCTAAAAGTTTCTGTAGAACAGAGGGCAACTGCAGAGACTGGTGCTAAACATCTGTGGATTTGCCACTTTGGGTGACATCTCTAACATCTTATCAATAAAAAGAAATTGATTATAGCAGCTTTAAACGGAGACTATGTATCGGGATGTTTTAGCAAGAATAACTATTCCCAAATCACGTTTTTCACTATTCCTATTGGCCTATTCTCATATTTTCCTTTTTTGGATTGCAATGCAGCTACCAGACATCTGCAGACATCTTAGAAATAGCAACGGTACTAGGCTGCACTGTACAAACAAAACGTGATACCATTTTATAAGGTATTTAGTGGAGAGTAAACCGCCTAAAATGTTATACTAAAATGTGCATTATACACCAGTTTGCTTTGTATATTTGTGTAGAGAAATATCATACATATTCTATGTAAGTAAAAAATAACTACTCTCAAGTTGTAGAAGCATACTGTATGAGTCATTCAACTGAAAATCGAGATTTATTTTCTGTGTATTTATTTTCTATTTATATTAGATTTTTTTTCCCACACTTTTTGGGCTTTCAAAATCTTTACAAGCCATATTAAAGATGTTTCACAGTAAAAAGGGTAATAAGGGGGGGGGGGAGACTTGGTCATTGATTTACCAGCCGGGTGCAGTTTTTATTTTTCTACTGCCTGTTTCACTCACATGCAAACTGAGCCCTCCAGACTCTTCTCGTACTGTAACTACACCAAAACATTGAATGTGTCACCTGAAACTCTCCAGAACATGTTGGAGACAGCTTGTCGTCACCGCAGACATGTCAGACATTTTTAGAATATGCAAATTTGAATACAGTACAGTTTGACTTTTCCCTCCCAGTTGAGAACAGCAAGAAGGAATTTTGTAAATTGAATTTGGTGTTTTTGTCGAAAACGTGATCATGTCAGCGTGTGTGTGTATATGTGTGTGTGTGTGTGTGTGTGTGTGTGTGTGTGTGTGTGTGTGTGTGTGTGTGTGTGTGTGTGTGTGTGTGTGTGTGTGTGTGGACCGAGGTCACCTCCCCCTCTTCACCTGAGAGTGTGTGTTCACAGGGTGTCTGTGCTGAGGGGATACGGGTTGAATACAGAGTGGAGCCACACTGGGAATAAGCTGTCAGATGAAACACTGAGGAACTACTGAGAGACACTAAAAGAGAGAGAGAGATAAAGTGTGCATACTTGCCTGTGTGTGTGTTTGGGTGTGTAACAATGTGTAGCAATATCCTGTGTGCACTTTTGTCTGTGTGTATGCGATCATCCACGTCTTCATGTCCCCCATGTTTTGGTTCTTCTCTCAGTATGTGTGCGTGTGTGTGTGTGTGTGTGTGTGCGTTTGCTTGTCTGTGCATGGAACTATGTACATGTCTGTGTCACTGTGTGTGTTTTTGTGTGTATATGCAGTGTCCAGGGGAGCTCTAGTTGAAAGGGAAAACCCTTACTCTCTACAGACTGACTTAGGATTCTCTCTGCCTTCCCCCGAGTTCTCTGCAGCAGCCTGCACACTGGACTTTCTATCACTCTCACACACACACACACACACACACACACACACACACACACACACACACACACACACACACACACACACACACACACACACACACACACACACACACACACACACACACACACATACACACAGTCATGTAATATCTACCTCTTAAGCGTCTCCCTCTCACACGCACTTTCAGCCTCTCCAGTAGAACTGTGCACTCTTGAACATTGTTACTTTGAGCTTGTGCAAGTTCAGTTGGTTTTCGAGGATGGAGGAGCTTTTATATGCAGCGTACACACTCACACACTCACACACCTTCTAGAAGTCCAACACAGACCAGCACATTAAAGCAGTAGGAGGAGGAGGATGAAGAGGAGGAGGTCCAGACACTCAGTGATTAATACAGCATTGCTTTGACTTCGAGGTTCTTTAGATGAGGACAATAATTAGGTTTTGACTTCAATTTTAGGAGCCAGAATGAAGAGAGGGTCATATCAGATCACAAACACTGTGACATAGAATACTGGGCTCAGTACTATGTGTTTGACATCAGATAAAAAAAACATCAGTCTAAAGAGTACTTCTTCAAGCTTTCAGCAAGAAACTTCATTCAAACTTGCAACCGTTGAGATTTTATACTTTATTCTAATAATAAAGCAATCAATTAATCAACATTTATTTATATAGCACTTTACAGTAACCAGCAGGTGTCCAAAGTGCTTCACATCAGAAACCAAGAGTAAAACACATATCATACAATAAAAAGAATGAAACATAGAAAACAGTGAAATCAGAAAAGGTTACATATAAACAGGAGAGGGAAATTGTCACACCACTACTACGTATTAAAAGCCATTCGAAACAAATACGTTTTGAGTTTGGACCTAAAAAGAGCTACATCTGTAATCGTCCGAATATCGGGGTAACTCACTGTTCATACCTTGACCTTGGGACTTCTTAAACCAGTTGATTTTAAGACCGCAAGGACCGGTTGTGCTCACGCAGGGTTAAAATCTCGGTCAAATCATAAAATAATGTTTGGATGTAATGTAAAAGTAACTTGTAGACATATAGTAAATAATCTTTATAATCTAATCCAAACCATAGTTTGGTGTTTGATAGGTGGTTCCATTTTAGATCTAGTTTGGTTATGATTGGAAGTTCCAGGCTCAGTCTGAATACTTTCCTTGTTTTTTTTAATCTTCTCTGGTTATGATATAAGGAATGAGGAATGTAAAACAACATGAAATCTATCTTGAAGTTCTTTAAGTGACACATTTTAAATGTAATTTCTTCTATAGTTATTATTTTTTTTAATTCATTCTTGGAAAACTTCAATTCTGTTTCTGTTCACCTTGCAATCACTAGCCACGTATGTCCAAAAAATTTTGTTGTCTGAGGTGTTTCTGGTGCTGATTGATCACCATCCACAATGAGTTCATTAGTGGATTTTATTTCCAGCTGTGAGAAGCTCCTCCATTTTCTTTGTGCATGACTCATAAAACAAAATAGTTGTTTAGTCTACATGGGGACTGTTTTACATAAACTTAATTTTGCCAATTTTCTGGTGTAAACACACTACAAGTTAAGTGTGCAGTATGGATGTTATGGGGGAAAGTCTTCATGTTTTCTGCTAGCTACCTACTTAAGATTAGTAGTGAAAAGGATCTCTGTCAGAATTCATGGTAAATTACTCATTTGCAAGTTGCCTCTGCAATTAATTCACCTTTAGCTGTATTTGTTCGTTTTTAGCATCGTATTATTGATTGCCTTATTTTTTTTAATTGTTTTGTCTGCAAATTGTTTTGCTGCCATCTCTGCCAGGTTTCTTTTTTCCAACCTGAAAGGGACAAACGTATAGCTTTAAACTTAGATTTTTAGAATTGATTTTATTTAAACAGGGACAATGCACAAGTTAACATTAACCTTGTATAAGAACAAGGAGAGATGCATTGTACCGGGTTGTAGCACAAGTGCTATTTTCCGCCCGTAGTCCCTTTGCAGGTCAGTAAAACAATAAAAATTCCACGCAAGTGAAATACAAAACATCAAAATATACAATTTTACAACCACAGTCACACCTAATTTACAATAAAAACTATCATGTGCTCAATCGTTCCCCCTTCCTAAAACCAGGCTGTTTTACCTGCCTGAGACCAACTTTGTCATGCAGTATAAAAAGTGTGATCATTGCACTTAAGTAGGTATTCGATGGTAAGAGAGTTTCTTATATGTCTGAAATTTATAAGGTTAAATTTCAGTGTGCTACTCAGTTTTTTAACATGTTTTTTAAAGGTAAGATTTGGGTCCAGGGTAACACTCAAATAAGATAAATTAAAGATATGTGATAAAGGATGCAATATGATAATCATTTTATGGATTCTCTAAGTGTTTCCAGTCTTTTCCTAGAGTGGGCATTATGGGTTATTATCAGCGTACAGATGTGAGAGAAAGAAAGGAGTATGGTAATGGAACGGCGATGAGCAAACGTGTGCATGTGTCCCTCAGGTAAAAACAGGGGAACATGGAATCAAATCTGAGCCAACATCCTGACATTGTTCCTGTTGATAAATTGATATCATTAAATATAAATGCAGAGTGTTTCATTCCCTGACGCCGCGGGCTTGGAGCGCCAAACAGGAATGCTTTGAATCCAAGGCTGGAAATTTCCCCCAAATCATCAAATCTGACAACAAAGGAAAACTCAAATAGACTCCCTTAATGAGTTAAACACACATGCACACTCGCACGCCTACACACACTTGTGTTCTTGATCTAATGAGTCCTTTAACCGTCTTCCTTATCCATCTGTCTCCTCCCGACACACACAACACAGTCTCACACACAGTCTCTCTCACACACACACACACACACACACACACACACACACACACACACACACACACACACACACACACACACACACACACACATACACACATTTTCTATGATCAATCCACATCAAACAGTAACTCATTTAAATATTCATACAGGCCTACTGTAAGAAGATGGTTGGTCGGCCTCTCTCTTTCTCCCCATCTCTCTTTCTCTCTCCAGGTATATTAATAATTCCCCCTGTCTCTCCACCACACAGAGTTGGAGGTTTTTCCCTTCAGACAAAGTTTCTAGAAGTTTCTATAAATTAATAAGAGTGTGTTCTCTGTGAAGCCGGCAGCTTTGAACCCGGCGTATTGATCTTGCAGGTGAGTCGGCCGTGCCGGATCACGACTTCAAACAGAATCCCATGTTCCTGTGAAGAGGCCGGCCCAGCCCAGAACAATACCCATATTATCCCTCCATATGACTGGTCCAATCTGGGGGTGGAGGGATGGGGGACAGACAGGAAGTACCTGTGCGTGGTCGAGGAGGTTAAGAAGGCTGAGGTGGGATTTTGACACTACTGATTTTGAGGGGAGTAGTGGAGAGTGAAATCAGCTGAGGATATTGGATGTGAATGAGATGTTGAATTAATCACAGGGAACTGCCAGGTGGACAGGTGGATACAGGCTTGGTGTTGTCCTTTTTATTACAATTCAATCAGATGTGGTTCTGAGTATTTTAAGGCAGTTATGGAAGTTTCGAGGCAATAAAATGACCGAATTGGGAGAAAAATGTTGAATTTAAATGATTTGAATAGTGGTAAAAAATATCGATAGTTAGTTACAGTATATGTAGATCACAATGTACATTCAGGGTTTGTGCAAAATACCTGTATAGCTAAAACTAACAAAATGCAATATTAAAAAAAAAACTAAAAAAATTAATACAATTAAAAATAGACACTAATACATGATGGTTATCAGTTCAAGTGCATTTGTTGACTAATAAGCAAGCACGTTTTAATACACGTAGCAAATAAAAGACGACAATTCCAGATATTAAAGATAAAAATGTCAAATTCATGTACATATGTTTTTGCTTAATTATGGAAAAGACTGAATAAGGAGTGAAAACGAGAGCGAGGTAGCAATCCAATTACAGGAGAGCTAAAATATGTACGATTTCAGTTTTGATTAAAAATCAAAAAGGTGTTTGCATTTCTGATGGAGCGATGAAGTGTAGCAGTGGAAAAATGCTCCGCCACCATGGGATGCTTATTAATCTTTGGAGTAATGTCTGAGGAGTTCTGTTCTACACCATGAAGAGTTGTCTACAGTCTATAATTCTAGCAGCTGTTTTTTTGGACTAGTTGTTAGTTTATTATTTTGGCATAGCTGTTTACTTTAAATAAATTATTCATTTTCTCTCATCTAGCTAATAGACAGATGACAAATCTGCATTCTACAATTTGTAAGATTGCAAAAATGATGTCACAAGTAAGAGTTGTAAATTTAAATGAATTAAACAAAAAGTCTGTTGTGTGCTGTGCAATCTCATTTAGTGACTTTGTTTATGTTGTTGAGTTTTTCCTTTTTCACCTTAGCAGTTAAATATTGTTGTAAAATATGTATAGATTTATATATAATACTGCATGTTTGTGAGATGTTTGAGTACAGTATACTGCAGGTCTAAGTCTCAGATGTTGGCTTTGTTATCCATAATGTAATCAGTAATAATGTAATCTAACCCGAACATAGGCAGTGTTTATTGTTAATTGTTACGATCGCCGTTAGCTGCTGCAGTTGTCTCATGAATATCATAGACTGTATACAGTCTATGATATTCGATGTGGGTTTGATCTCAAGGGACTCGGTATAAAACGATGTGTTTGAAATTTGTTTTGGTTTGGGGATGCTCCTGTTTCTAGTTAGTGTAGTTAAGTTGGGTAAATCATTTTCCTGATAAACAACAGGGTACCAAGTAGAAGTTTGTAATTAAAGCAGAGTATTTCATCTTTTAGCTGTTAGATTGATGTACCATATTCAAGATACAAAAGTGTACGACAGAAAAAGTGAAAAATTAAAAAGTTCAAGATATTCTTTTTAGCTTTGCACACAAACATACACACATAATGCCAGGATGTGAATTGTGTCAACATGTGGATTGATCATAGAAAAAGTGTGTGTGTGTGTGTGTGTGTGTGTGTGAGAGATAGAGAGAGAGAGAGAGAGAGAGAGAGAGAGTCAGACAGAGGCTGTGTAAGTGCTGATTAGCGATTAGCAAGTCTTGAAGCTGACGGCAGAGCTGATCAGTATTTCCTCTTTGTCTGAGCTTTAGGGAACAAATCCCAACATTAACCCGGCTCTCATCTGCCTGGCAGAGCGCTAGCAGCAGCCTGCCAGCCATAGGCCGTACATCCAGCTACAACCGCAAGCTAAAGCATGTGAATCCTCCTCTGACGGCGCCTCATTGTTGTCTCGTTCCAAATCAAAACCACATTTGATCATGATAGAGCTTCTAATGTTGATCTCAACATCAAGGTTGATGGGCTGTGACAGGCGATATTTAATAAGAAGTCTAAAGTTTGTCATAATCTGCTTGACGAAAATGACATTTAAGTACCCCTTGAGGGAGAAGTAAGTGAATTCCTATAGTTCTATAAAAAGCGTAATCCCCTTGAAGAGCCATAACTGGAGCAAAATGTTCCTTTTAAGAGCTGATGTGTCTCTCAGCAGACACTGGAGGAATACTGACACATAATTGTTCTGACTTTGGCTTTATTTCATATAGAGAGCACATCAGTCGTCATCACTGAATGTCAACGGGAGTTGAACTGAGAACCTACGATCGCCTCCTGAGTGCTCAAATGACCCCAGCGACCCCACCGCAGTCATTTTCCACGGATGACGGTCAGTTCATCAGAGATCATCTGCGATGCTAATTTTCCTATTGAAGTACAGATGATAAGCTCAGAGAAACACCTTCACTGCAGGACTGCTTTACAAAGTTTTAAACAGGTTCTTCGGCGGGTTAGAGACCATCAGTACGCCAGGGATGAATTACGTGTGCGGTGTAGGAATTTATACTAAAAATGTGACCGTAATTGACCAGTCTGGCCCTAAAAAAGGCCAGACTTAATCTGACTCCAATTTTATGGTCACTTCACTCTGAATGGTGTTCGTTTACTGGTAGATCAGAGAAATAAGACTCAGGATTCGTCCAGTTAAAGTTAATAACAAGCTTTAGTGAAAAATGATATTGCAAAATACAAGAGTGTATGCATACAGATTATATACTATACAGGTCTACCTTTCACCTATTAGTCAGTCAAAGATTCCCCCAGCATCTGATCCCCTAACTTAAAATGCTCTCTTATTTATCCAATCCCATCCCAAACTCTGGTGGTGCTGTCATCAGTTGGATACAGTCCAGATCTTCTGACCCATTCTCAGCTCAACAGAGACAAGTCGCTATTGTTGGATTTGAACACCTGTGTGTTTTAATCTCCTGCAAACTTTAAAGAGTTTTCATGAGAGCCAGGTCATTTCCATACTCTGTCACAAATCCCGCGCTTGGAAAACGTTGACCATTGTTGCCTCGTTCCCTCCCCCGATCAGAGAAGACCTTTCTCACACTCCTTTTATAATGTCTAATCACTGTAAAACTAAATGGCCTCTCATAACCCAGATAACCCACATTTGCAGAGGTTAATGAAATCCACTGAAACCATCATTCTTCTTAGATAACAAGACAGTACAACTAATTGTCATTTCTGAATCCACATTCATACAGAAGCCATATGGACTGATGGTTTGAATGTACATTTTTTGATTTTTGGAAGGTCTAGAGCGAAACCTATATATATTATATTTGTAATATATTGTTTATTTTGTTGTCATTTTCCTAATGCTTTCACTGCTAAATTCTTTTCTGCTTGTTGTTTTATTGCAGCAGGTGCATCTCGTTGACTAATCAAGCCATTAATATTCATGGCTGCCACCTGTGTCCGCTCTAGAGTCTAAAATGAAGCACACTGAAGGAGTCATTTGTTATCATGTACCCATTGATGGGTTAAAGCTATAGTGTGTAGTTTCGTCCACATGATACAAGCCCCTCCCCCTCCCAAGTAGTTGCTAGTAGCCAAGGAGGACACGAATGATTAAAAAAACACGATGGACTCTTCAGAAGAGGTAATTATCTTCACTCGAGCTTTTGCGCAGGAAAGTCCCCGGACGCAACAATCCTCTGAACATAGCCATACTGACAAATACAGAGAGAGTTGTGTGAAGCTGATAGTCTGAATTAGCTTTGAGGCAACTAATTTAGCAATGGCTTGAATGTAACGGACGTTTATTAATATCAAAAAGTTGCGCACTAAAGCTTTAAGATAACAGGTTGTATTTGTAAAATTATATTTTGAAAAGTTGGTTGCAATATCATACGTTTTGAACTTATGGTCACTTATATTTCTCATGTACATTTCTGTATCCGCTGAGAGTAAATATGATGTTTTGTAAAAAGATGAAGATAATATTTTGTGTACTCGGTATCTACGGTGATCTTTAGGTCACTTTTCAATGGAATGTATATAAGGATCTCTGTTACCACCCTGATAAAGAATCAGTGGTGAATAAAGCATGGTGTACTGGAGAACAGTTGTGTCTGTGCCACAAGTTTGACTTTGCAAATTTTAGACATTGCAGACTAAAAATAATCACGTAATTATTCTTAATTAATAGATATTCTCTTGTTTGTGTGGATCGTCTCTGTTGTGTTTTTGTGTTTTGTATTGTATTCTTTTTGCACGCTCTATATGTTTTTGGTAAAAAAAGTTTAACTTGCATTTGATATACTACATGTCATGAGAATTCCAGTATTTTATATCACTAAGATGCAGGTTTTGAGGATTGTTGTTCATTTTCTTTTATGTAGAAAAGCTGAATGTATCTCTGAAAATTAAATACTTCCTCAGTGGCTCTCATGTCCTTCTACAAAACACTTCACATAAAATATAAGAATTTATTATAACCCATGTTGTCCAAACTTTCCAGACAGTAATCAATTAGTCTTTGTTGAAAACATTCCACAAAGATTCTGGTCGTACTTCAATCTTATTTATTTTTCTTTTATTTTGGTGCAGTTTTCAAACATTTTATTTTGCGCCAAAGTCTGTGTCAATTGCCTTTTTTTGTAAATGTTCTATTGTAAACCTTTTTGATTTTAATTCATTTTTCTGTCAGTGCAATCTTCCCAGAGGCTGCAAGTCAGCCTGGTGTGATTTGACACTTTGACGGGCTGGAGTCTTATGGGTGTTGACATGTGTCAATCTTCAGAGGAAGACCCGCCCACTGTGGCCAGACTGAGTAGAGCCAGCCGAGCTGCTGTCAGCTGCTCATCACCCAGTCCTTTTCATGTTTGCCTTTTTTCTGTGTTTGTGCGTGTGAACAAGAACAAGTGTATTCCAGTAAGGACACACACACACACACACACACACACACACACACACACACACACACACACACACACACACACACACACACACACACACACACACACACACACACACACACACAGACGTAGACACCAACGAGGCTCCTTCATCTTAAGGCTGCTGTGAGTTTTTTCTTTTTTCTATTTGTGCATGTGTGCACTAGTGTGTTTGCCACACACACACACACACACACACACACACACACACACACACACACACACACACACACACACACACACACACCATGCCAGGAGGGCAACATCAAAGAGACTCTGGCTGTGGGCATGAGGAGCCTGGAGACTGGCGAGGGCCTGTGGAGTGGGCCTGCATAGGCTGCTGGAAAGTAAAGTGGCCATGGGGAGCCTGGAGAACGAAGTTGGCCTGGAGAACGAGGCGAGTCTGGACAACGAGGCAAGCCTGCAGAGCGAGGTGGGGTATACCATAGAGTGGGCTACGGGTCCATAAAAAGAGGCCAAAGGTGGTCCTGGAGAGTGTGGGGGGCCTCAGGAGCGAGGGTCCATAAAAGGAGAATGCAAGTGGTCCTGGAGATGGAGGTGAGCTCAGGAGAGCATGATGCAGGTGAAAAACTTCAAAAGTAGACGCGGGAAGCAAAGTGAGCCTGCAGAGACGCAGCAGAGGCATTGAAGTCTCTCCATGCAAGAAGGTTTAGCGAAGTATCTCGGAGCTGTACAGATGTCAGAGCGACGCTCTTAAATGCAGCTGTAGCTCTTTGTGACAAGTTTATGTATGTTGCACTTTCTTGTCTTTCCTTGATGTTTTAACAATTTCCAGCCAGACAAACCGAGAGTGAGAGGACTTTGGTCCATGTAAACAATGCATTTCCTCCATGTCCACTCTTTATTGGCTACAGGCAGAGGAGGGAGGAGTGCCTGCAGGAGGCGGTGGGAGGCGGGCAGAAGAGCAGGAGGAGGTGGTGGGAGGTGGGCAGGAGGACACAGGACTGCCGCTGTTGCCTCTGAGGCAGAGATCAGCTTCTTGCTCTCATCTGCCCGTCAGAACCCTTCTCTGAGCTGCCAATCAAAATGATGGACAGCTGCTGGCGGATGGAGGAGAGAGGTTTGAAGGGACCGGCTCAATTGCACAGTGTTATCTGTCATTTCTCTCCCTTTGTGTCTAAAATAGGCAATGCTTTTCTGTAACCATGACTTCCACAATCACATATTTAACAGGTGGATCATGAAAGACTCTGATTGCATCATTATTGATCACGTCGCTAAAGCATAGGCATCCATGAATATGTTTGAAATATCTTTTGCATGAAAAGCACCTGTCATAGTCCACTAAGCATGAGCCATGTTCTTGTTTTAGAGGAATATATTAGATACATATTGGGAGGCTTGCTTGCCATGATTGGGAGGATATTAAACCTAATGAGACTGTTCTGTACCTAATATACACCGTTTCTAAATACATTTTTCATTAATTTCTCAAAACTGCATTAAAATAAGCAAAACTATTTTACATTAGTGTTTTATTTTTTAATTTTACCAATATCCAATATACTGACACCTAGTACAATTCTCAATGTCTTGACATTTGCACCTTGCATCTTCTGAAACTGTAAATCTGAACAACTTTCAGACTTTTTGTCTGTATTTGGGCTCAGTTCATTATTTTGAATACAAAGATGCAGCTTTCATCCTGCTGCAGTGCTGCTATAATGATACTTCACCCCAAACTCCCGTATCTGAACTGCATACCTGGTCAGTATTCAGGAAAGCCACTCTGATCAAGCAGGACCCCTCCCACCCCCTCCACCAATCCTTCCAGTTACTGCCATCAGGTCGACACTACAAAGCCCCACAGGCCTGGAAACATATTTACAAAACAGATTAAAATAGGCAGTGTATTCTGACCTGCTCAACACTGTTCTTGTCAGTTATAGTTTAACAGTTTTATGTTCCACGTGTTTCGGTGCATCTATCTATCTATCTATCTATATATCTATCTATCTATCTATCTATCTATCTATCTATCTATCTATCTATCTATCTATCTATCTATCTATCTATCTATCTATCTATCTATCTATCTATCTATCTACATATCTACATATCTACCTATCTATCTATGTATCTACAGTATCTATATTTATCTATCTATCTATAGTATCTACAGTAGCTATATCTATCTATCTATCTATCTATCTACATATCTACCTACCTACCTGTCTGTCTGTCTGTCTGTCTGTCTGTCTGTCTGTCTACCTATCCATCCATCCATCCATCCATCCCTCACTTGTTTAAAGTCTATGTCAGCACGTCCATAGATGGTTATTCATGGATATGTGACCAATTAATGACCATGAGAAATGTAGCTGTGTAAACCAGGTTTCTCTTAACAATGTATCCCAAGTATTGAAGCCGTTTACATTTAAAAAATCAGGTTACTAAAGAAAAACAACAACCAATTTAGTGTATTTAAGATTATGTTAATGCTCAGTTAGTGCGTGATGGTGGGTCTAAAGATAGAGGTTGCTGTGAGCTAAATTTGTCATTTATAATTTAGGGCTATTTAAACCAAACCTTTTAAACCAAATTAAAGATCTTTCTTTTTCAGATGTTATTTTATGAAACAGAATAGTCATGTGTGTGAAATTATTCCCACTTTCTCAGTTTAATTTTCAAATTCCTTTGTCTACCATCTGGCTAGCAATGGATCGACTAATGATACTGCAATTAGTGAAAAATGAATGTGTGTATGAACGTGTGTGTGTGTGTGTGTGTGTGTGTGTGTGTGTGTGTGTGTGTGTGTGTGTGTGTGTGTGTGTGTGTGTGTGTGTGTGTGTGTGTATGTGTGTGTAGGATCAGTATTCTAATGAGGACAGACAAAAGAAGTCTGTAGCTCAGAGCCAATTGGACAGAGAGTAGCAGAGCATCAGAGAAAGAAAGCCAGAGAGGGGAGTGAGCTAGTTGGGGGTTAGGGAGGGTTCAGGCTGGTGGCAGTCAGTGCCTCAGGCAGGGTTTTGGGGTCAGGGCCCCCAGACGGCCACACCGGCCCCCCGGGCCCCGAGAGGGGGGACGATGCCGGCCAAGGGAGGGGCACTCAATTAGGGCAGCGTTCAAAATGTTAGCCCGTGCTTCAGAAGAGAAGGCCACCTGATACCTATACACTTCAAACATCCTCCTCCACGCCGCTGAATGCACCTACTGCTGATTGACACACACAAGGGTTTGATTGGTTTGGGAGGGCTGAAAATGATGCTTATATTTAATGTTATGTAACATCACTTTATTTCACCTTTTTCTTCATTTATTCCCCCAGATTTTAAATATTTAAGGAAGGAAAAATACAGTACTAAATCTCTTGATTACAATCATTCCCTTCATATTATATTGTACATACCAACGACAATGCATGCTGTACAAATGCATGAAAAATGCTTAATTTTAATCTGGACATGTGCAAAATTCCATGTGAGTCAGACTAATGACTAAATTACCTAAATAAGATGTAATCAAAGTTCATCAGTTACACAACTCATTCAAATGTTAAGGCAAAATGGAAAATATTTCCAGGACTATAAAGCATGTGACAACACATATAGCACAGTTTAGAAGTTACTACACAGTACTTTATAAATGGCCACATGGTGTGTGCTTAGGGCTGGGCAATATATCAATATTATATCGACATCGATATATGACACTAGATATCTTAAATTTTGGATATCGTGATATGACACAAGTGTCTTTTCCTGGTTTTAAAGGCTGCATAACAGTAAAATTATGTCATTTTCTAAACTTACCAGTTCTAGCGGTTCTATTATTTGCCCAGCTCTACGTGTGCTTTTGGATCTGGATCTTTACCAGATATCTTTCCTAAAATCCATAAACAAGTTTTTGAAATATCCTACTGACTAACTAAAGACTGCACCACATCTGTTCTACCTGTATATGAGCAGGATAGAAGATCTGACTTATATGAAACAAAAGTGAGGTTTACATTGTACTAATATAGAAATGAAAATGTTCTGCTTTGGCGAGTGTGTTTGTCTCTGAGGTGCTGCTGTGGGTGTTTGTGTGTTGCTGGCCAGTTTCACACAGTTGCATAATTAGCAGTAGCATTAGCATGCCTAACGTGTCAGCTGCTGCTCCACAATACTCTCAGGAAGAGCCCCGTTAAAAATCCTCCCAGTAACTGTCAATCTCTGGCTGTCTCTAGCTTCTATCTCTCTGTGCATTTGTGCAACATTTCGTCACTAGAAAATGAACCTTATTGCCAGGCTGCAAGCATTTCAACTCTTCTGGTTTTTCTCAGTTAACTTCATCATCTTCCTCTTTACTGGAACGGATATGTGTAAACATTTTAGGAGGGGACGAGGCTGTGCTGCATCCAGGCATTTCTTGGTAATCTGCCACAGTCGAGCTGTTCGGAGTTTCACTGTTGCAAGAGGTTTTGTGTAATTAATTGGTTCTTCTGGGGGTCAAGTGGTTTCATCTCATTTCAGTCGCCCTGTACATCAAGCAGCCATGTCTGCACCTGTTTCCTACTCTCAGCAGCTGCCAACTGGGCTTCCCAAACCACTATTGATCCCATCAGATCACACACACACACACACACACACACACACACACACACACACACACACACACACACACTCTCATGCACACTCACATTTGAAATGCCTTATTTGTATCTGCTAATTACATTTGACAAAGCTAGCCTTGAATGTTACAGAAGTTCAGCAGGGTTTATTCTTAATTTGTTATTGGGGCTATCTAGTAGCTTCTGCTTCAGTAGTCACCAGACTTTAGAGCACATTTGACAAGTCAGATTGAAAGTATCACATTAACAATAGTGAACATTAGTGGACATAAAAAGTTACATTAACATTGGAAACATTTAAGAATACATGGAGGTTTTAAGATTACAGTATTGTCTCCACCACTACAACATATATACAGGCCCTGTGAGGCTTGTTTTTTGCGGGTTACCTGCAAGGCGCTTTCAGATGCTGTAAGTACCGTATTTTTATTCTGTACCATAAATAAGACTTTTTGTTTCTCATTTCTCCTTTATTGTGTTTTTTTTTCTTTTTTTAAAGATATTTTTACCTTTATTTTTGATAGGGACAGTAGAAATGTGACACGAGAGAAAGGACAGGGCTAGATTCAGTTAGGGATGCTATGATTACATCAGAATCAGAATCAGAAAGGGCTTTATTGCCAAGTAGGTTTTTTACACATACAAGGAATTTGTCATGGTGTAGTTGGTGCATGTCACACATTCTCTTAATATAAGAAGGATAAAAGAATATAAACAATATAAGTATAAACATATACACACAGTATGGTCGGCATCTTAAAGCCCTAGATCAGCATGACACCCCATACTTTTTGAGTAAAGCCTTTCAGTGGTTCAGGGGGCGAAATCCTTTCCTCACCTTTGAGGGCGTTGATTGCAAACTGTAAATCTGTAGAAAGTTTAATTTACAGTAACTTCACGACAGGAAAAAAATGTATTAGGTTATTAAATTAATCAGCGACTGAGGACAGTATTTCTGAGAGAAAGGGACAGCAGCAGAGCAATGAGTAGCAATGAGAATTTAACGTAGCTTTTGCAGAATTTCTTAGTAAACTGTACCGTTTTTTTTTTTAACCCGGTTATCTTTCGACACTTTCTTTGTTCCAAAAGTACAAGGCTATAACAAGCTATTATTGGAGATCAGGCCATATTCAAGCCCAGCTTTTATTGGACAGGTAAGAAGTCTGAGGAGATTTGTACAAAGACACTTCAAGAAAGTACACACACTCGCACACCCATATGCCTACAAGTACTCTGAACAAAAGGGGGAGGTAGAGGAGGGAGGGGGCAACACTGGAGCTCGGGACTCCTCGTGCTGAAAAGAAGCTTTTGTCGGGCACTTGACAAAAGGTCTCTCTCCGGAGGTTAAAGGTTAAGAGAGGGCACTTCCGACCTTTAAATTCCACAGTGTGCAGACATTCCACCAGAGAGACTGATCCAGGACTTAGATGATTCATCTTTTAAGTGTCACTGGTCATTATAATGTAGTTTACAGGTCATTATACAGTACATAGATAGATAGAGAGTTTATTGTTATTGTTAAAAAGAAATGTTTTCCTAATACAATATATTCCTCGTGCCAAAATATAAATAACAGCTAAAGCAGGAAGCCCCAGTGTAAAGGGAGGTGACATGCTGGACTGACCAACCAGAGGCCACCTTAGAGGACGCTCTGGACGGCACAGACTGGGATATGTTCAAGTGCAGCTCTGACGATATCAACATGTTTACCATCTATTATGACATCTATTGTGTTGTATATTACTATTTTTATGGATTTTATTGTTATTGTTTTTATTGAGCTGAAACGGCTACACAATGAATTTCACTGCACATTGTATTGTTTATGATTGTGTATGTGACAACATTTTTATTGAATTGAATTGAAATACAACGGAATTCAGTCGAGTCAAGTACTGGGCTCAAATAAACAAATAAATAAATAAATAAATAATGTACCTATTCATCATCCATCCTCACTCACTCATACTCACGGCAGCATTTTTACCATACACTCATTGCCAACGTATGCAATTAAAATTCATTTTCATAACAGTCCATTGCTGACAGTAAAGTCCATGAAGGAATAACGTGGAGCAGAGCATTCCTAGAGTAGACTTTAATTCACCCCAAATGGGAGAGTTGCCAGTTATCATAAAAACAAAACAAAACAAAAACTATGAAGAGCTTCAGTTGCAAAACATGTTGAGATTTTCATCCTTTAACTTCAGTTGAAGATTGATATGCTTTTCTGAGGTTTTCCACCAAACTTAAACAAAAGCCAAAGATGTTTGTTGAAAGACATTAATGGGAAGACAGGTTTCCATCCAGCAGCAATGATGTGGATACATTAAACTAGAAGCCATTGTGCAGTGTGTGTGTGTGTGTGTATTTACAGTATCTATTTGACTGCAACAACTCAAGAAATTCAGCTTGTAGCCAGTTCATGAAAACTCAAGATTTAAGTGCATGCATTCAATCTGAGCTTGCAAGCTCTTTGACGTGTCTGATGTAGTACAGATGCAGCAAATTACACAATCAGAGACTGGGACTGCCTTATAGGTACATTTCTCCATGCGAAGGAGCACAAAAAAGGGGCTATTCATTCATTATTGTTATTATTTGGTCAGATTTGTATAATAAAATCAGATTATGGGGCTCAATTCTAACTGTAAGGAATTATTCTGGGTAATACTTATCTTCATACATAGAAAAGTTTATGAAACGTATGCATTCATTAATTAACGAAACTAAGAAAGAGATGGAATGACATTGCAAAACCCCTAAAGTAGTAGTCCATTGCGATGAAAAAAAAGCAAACTATGCTATGGATAAGGGTACAAAACACATAAGATCACAGATACAAGTGGCTGGAATTTACTTTGCAGGGTGTCATGGCTCATCCCTCCCGGAGAGGGTGCAGGGTTCGGATATGCAGAATGTGTCTGAAGCAAGGTGCAACAGGCCTCAGTCTTGGAAACGTCCTCACAGGAGTAAATACAATTTACACATTTATATGGTTTGTGAGTAGGAAAATTGGATTGTTAGTATTGAGCAGTGATAGCGACCACAGCCCAGAATGAAAAATTACATCATACAGAGCTTGAATATCCTTGAATATCCTTGAGTATCCTTGAGTATCCCGAGTATCGTTACACATGTGAACACCTTATCCAGGTCTCTGATCATATTTCGTAGATTTTTGTAGCAGTTATGATGGTAAATGATGTTCTAATGATCAACACAAGAAGGACTTGATGTGATTGTATTGTGTACTGACTGTATTGTTCTTGGGGTTATATAATATGTCTAGTTTGGATAGGTTATTATTATAACTGACACTGTATAAACTAAATATTTTTAACATGTTCAAAATAAACTTAATCAAACAAACCAACAAACACACTGAAATAAAGGGAAAGTTTGACTTTGGTAATGCGCACATGTATAGTATTGTTTCTTTTTTATTCTACAGTAATTAGATGGAGATGCTACATCAATCCGAGTAGTAAGATGGTTAGAAACCAAACTGTGTTCATCCTCAACTGTTGAGGTATCTCAGTCGGTACAAAAATAATAGGCTGAGGTATCATGAATATCCTGGTTTCTCTATGTTCTATGTAAACGTCATATCTATGTGAGAAAAAGTAGGATAACACTCAAAACTGGGATACTAATGTGCATGTTAATGTACTTATTGGAAACTCAAAGGAAACACTGGATACACTGCTCGATTCAGGTGATTTCTAAACAGATGAAGAGGAGTTCAAGATGTCGCTGGAACCCAGAAGAAGATACTTGAGGTTACTCAGGTTAAAACACAACAAATGAGGGGATGGAAGAAATGTTTTAATCTGTAGGCTTTTGTACTTTTGGGCTAGCACTGCTGTACCCGAATGCCCTGCAATGGGCCTGTGAGTTCTGGTGCAAAGCATGCTGGGATGTCATAAAAGTCTCTCTGAGGAGAAACTCTTAAATTAGAGATCGTCAGGACACAGACACATACACACACAAACATGCAGGCATGGAAAACAGTGCGACGCGTTTTAAAGCTCATCTGTAAACTGATTCTGTCAGGGAGACTTAGTGACGTGCGGCTGCCTCCTACAGCTTTCCTCCATAACGGCGCCGGTCGGCATCGCCGTTGTGCTGTCCACCAGGGAGAAGGAGAGGCGGCGGGGCTCTAAATAGAGCCTCCCTCGGTTAAATATTAACACTCGCCTTCCTCTGACAGAGAGCAGCCCGCCATGTCACCTTCCATCTCCACCACGGGGAGATGCAACACAGCATAGCACTCAACCACACACACACACACACACACACACACACAGAGAGAGAGAGAAACACAACACATACACAGAAATTAAGTTATGTATTTGCTTTGGAAGACAGACATTTTTTTAACATTATAAATACTTTTTGTGATCTCTCTTCTTTCCATGATTGCCAAATTGTCTATTTGTTAATCAACAGAAATCCAAAGGGTTTTTCTTAGCATTTGAACCCAAAAAAAAACATTCTTTCGTCCAATACTTTTCCAGTTTGTAATTTCTTTAGTACTTTTGGGGGTATTTTCATGTTGAAACTCTCATTCAGTGTTTCCACAAAGAATGAGGACAGGATCTTCTGAAGCAGCTGTCAAACCCTCATGTGACAATAAACATATCCAAAAAATAAAACGTGATCTGTTATCAGCGGGGTGAGGCTTTTTAGCCTGACATAGCCAGACTGAACTGAACTAGTTTGGAAACTCTAAGTTCATTTTCAATTTCCATGGGCTGTTATCAACGGCCGTAGACCACAATGCCTCTGGATGCGATTGGATAGACCTACAACCGATCAGAGCAACGAAACGTGACGTAGGGCTCAGTGAGGGACAAATGTAGACTAGGGGTGTGAATCTTCACTTGTCTCACGATTCGATTACGATTATCCTGTCAACGATTCCAATCGATTTGATATCCCGATGCATCTCAATGCATCGCGATGCGTCACCTCCTCAATATTAATATATATTGCTACACATTAACACATTAACACATTCATTTCAACACCCCTAATGTAGACAGACTACAGCGTGCAGAGATGAGATGTGACAGTGTTTGCATCAAAATGTCTGTGAATGAGTGTTGGCATTTTTGCCATAAAAATTTGAAAATCGTACTTCAACAGACTCACATCAGCTGCAGCCATCTTGCCTCAACAGCGCTCCTCCTCCTTTACTAAGAAAGATTAATTCTCACTCGTATGTCCCCGGCGCGTGGGTGCGAGAGTCAAAAATGACGTTCATCGTCACGTGTTTCGTGTTAAGCGCGAAGGCTCTGCAAGTTGTCAATCATTCCCGCCCCAAATGAGATAAACGGTTGTGATTGGCCCGGTCAGGGTCTCATCGGCAGGAAATATATCTGAACGGGAGGGAGAACAGATGAATCTGCCAGAGCAAATAAAACATGAGCTCGCAGGATAGATGCTCGTTTCACTGCAGGTTTTCAGTAGCCTGCCATATCAGTGTAACCTCTCACACACACAGAAACACACACACACACTTAGCATAACCTGTGAGAAAGATGGCCTTGTAGGCAGACAAAGTGAGTGTGTGGAAGTGACAGATGATCTTCCTCATTAATGGAGAGGTGATGAAGGGAGAAAGAAAGAAGAGGAATTGATTTCAAGTCAAAGAAAAGCAGTGTGTGCAATATGCCACTCCGCAATAGAGACCTATTGAATATACAGTCCGTTTTAAGATGACGCTCCGTACAGTGTGTAGAGATGGGATACGAATGTGTCAGCTCAGCATCTCCAGGAATTATGTTCATGTTGGATGATTCTGTAGCGCACCATTTGCATCCAGAGCGAACATTCAGTGGCAGTGCAGGAAGTAGTGTGTCTTATACAGTATGTAGTGAAGCTGAAAGTCAGGGCGGAGGTCAAAGTCGAGGAGGTGGATGGGTGTGTCGCACATCCAGTTTTAATGCAAAGGATTGGAAGTCATGTTCTGTCACAATCTAACAGTATCGTTTTAGACCTAGATTTCTTCCTAGAATTGGTCAATTTTGCAGCCAGAATGAACTTTTAAGTTCATGTGTTGCATTACCTCTCTGCTTTACATCACGGTGGAAGGTTTTCTTTGGCCAAAGATGTGTTCTTCTATAAAAAAAAAACAACGTCTTTCAGAAGCATGTAGTGAAACATTTTTGTCATGCAATTAATCCCATTAGTTCAAAAACGTAGAAAATTATTGATGAGCCGATCACAAAAAAGCTAAATATAAAAAAGCTAAATGAGAATGCCGTTTAGTTGTATGGAATGTTGGAATGTAATTCCTTAACTCCATCTGCAGAGGAAGACGTGCGATATGATCAAAAGCTCAAGAGGAGTTCCAAAAAGACCTTCTGGTGAGATTGTTCTGTCAACTGCTGTTTCCAAGGTCAATAATAAACTCTTAAACTCAACTCTAAGCCAACGGAAAACTCCACAACTGCTACTAACTGGACATGGTTGTGAGATTGTTAAGTCAAACATATTTCTGAAATTGTACTTGAGGACCAAAAAATGCAAACAACCAAAAAGTGCAATAACTCCTGGTATGCTTTCAAGAGGCAGATCCCTCGCCAGGGCTGAATTAAAAACAACCTGTTACATGAAGCAAGCTTCACACAACCTGTTAGTGTTAGCGGGTCTGTGAGTTGTAGAAAAGAAGAGTAAAATTATTAAAGTAGACAGAGTAGCCTGAGAGCATCCCGATGAGGCAGAGAGAAGAATCATAAAAAAGCAGACTTCAAACAAGCATTGTTGGAAACTATCAATGTACACACACACACACACACACACACACACACACACACACACACACACACACACACTTGTACAGTTAGGTATGGATTTGGCAGATGTATTACGCCAACATGTTTAATTCATAACTGTTTTCCTTCTTTCTGATCAGAAACATGAAAGAGAGAGCAAAAACAAAATGGCTGAACTCATCAATACCCAGCAACACTCGCCTGCCCATTCAGCAGGTAAACTCAGGGAAAGGAGGCAGAAACGCCAAACTTCATAAAGACATTTTATTTTAATAGCCGTCCATGCATTGGTTTTATTTGTATTGTTTTTATTCTTTCATGTGGGATTTATGAATATGTTATTTTTATATTCTGCCCCAAAGAGAAAACACACCAAATGAGGTTTTTTTTACAGATGTGGACTCTCTGCATGTGAATGTCTGGAAAAGTACAAGAAGAGCAGAGCAGATACAAAGTAGATAGATATGATGATGATTTAGGGGTACAGTATGTACCTGTTTTTAGTTTTTGACAAAGTTTTCCTTTTGATCAAGATTTTTAAATGCTTTTATTATGAAATAAAGTCCTGAAAATGATTCAAATGTTATTCAGCATAAAATATACACTCAGTCTCAGTGGCTAAAATAAATGCAATCTAATACCACAGTCCTGCGATAAATCCTTCCTCCACGAAGGTTATAATGCTCAGCTTTTGCTGAAACTGCTTACGGAGGTGTCGATTCAACTGTATTTTGGAAGATGTATTTTGTGGTGCCATTGAATTGTATTTCGTTATACTGACAGGTGTTTCTATTATTTTGTCCACCCCATTTATGTCAATGAGTGTAGGCTAAATAACAGAAACACTCATCTGTATGATGAAAAAGGTCTTAATAATGTACATTCTGGAGTGCATTAGTTGAAATGTACAATTTGCTGTTAATTTAATTTATTTTAACGATCTCCAACTCTTCCCTAAAAATTGATCCGCCTGTTATGCTCTAAAATCCCCAAATAATACAACTTCAAACTTCAGAGATTTGATTCCACCCTTTTAGTCAACTCTGGTTTCCTTCTCTGGCATTTTATATGAGGCTTTTTTTACGATCACAGGAATATTGTGAAGCATTTGATTGCTTGTAATTAAAGCTTTCTCCGCTTGTACACTTTGATTCAATGTGTGAACACGTTGGGGGAAGTAAAGTGTGAAGTCCAATGTGTAGGAATTTCTCCAATCTAGCGTTGAGATCATATGTCGCAATCAACTCTCTTGCTCCACGCAGTTCAAAGTACGTATTACAGCTACGGTAGCCTTCACGCTTCAAAAAAGCTGGTCTCTTGCTCTTTTCAATATCCTTTTTATTTTTCTGGGCAAAGAAGAAGACTCCTGTTCCTGAAATTTGGATTTTGAATACGTGTGGTCCTCCATGTTTCCTTCTTCATACTTGCCGGGGCCGGGAAGCTACGATACCCATTAGCAGCATTAGCAGCATCTGTGAGTTTATCATGTGACAGAAAGGCGGAGCAGTATGTCCTGTATGTCCCTTACCGGCTAAAGTATTTCAAGATGGCGCATGAATATGGAGCGTGTACCCCAGTTCATGTGAATGCAAATGTAACATTTCAAGCCAAAAGGAATACTTGGAATTGATGGTGGTGGTAAATATTCATGAAAAAGGACAAGTTTGTCAACAGGCAACACAGATTTTGATAATGAACAACTAAACATGTTACACACTGGACCTTTAACTATGTAAAAACATTGCAGGCTATTGCAGGTTTAATAAAAGTCTCAAGAAATTTGTGAAAAGTGAAAGTAAAGTGTCAAATCTGCCAGTAAGTCTCAAATCTGTCTGGCCTACCAGATGTACAGTGCTGGGGAAAAGTCTGAAAATGTCAGGCATTCTCCTCCCCTCTGCTATCTCCACTATCTATTTTGCAAGGGCACTCTCACTGCATCGAGGGCTTAGCGCCGCCCAAGACAGATGTGATTGGTTTAAAGAAATAAATATACAAACAAGCCAGAGATATGTCCCCTTATGCCAGAATGATAAACGGTGTAGCCAGACCATACAATGGCACTGACACAGCGCTGTGGAAAAAGGTCTGTCTATGCAAGAATAGTCTTAAGTCAACTCTCTAATCGTTTGAGACTAGTCCAAGTCATGTCCCGAGACTGTCAGAGTAAGTCTAAAGTCATTAGAGATAAGTCAAAGCCTCGAGTAATTTGAGACAACTGCAACTAAAAGGTGTTTCTAAGAGTAAGTCTAAGTCAAATCTTAAGTCATTTGAGTCGAGTCTCGGGCTATTTGAGACAAGTATTGAGATTTCTTTTGTCCCTTGAATGGATCAAGCTCCGAAATGACTGGATCATACACTTCCTATAATGCAACTAGATAGCATCCTTTACCAGACCCTATCTGGCAGGAAAACACCCGCATCTTTTGAACGCCACACCACAAGTTTATAATTCAAGCTTCCTCTTTATAATGTGTATCCATACACTCAGCTATTGTTTAAAATGAAACATAAATTAAGGTCAGCATTACCAGGAAGGAGCAATTACATGAGCATTAAAAATCAATTAGAAATTAGATCCTGATCCATGATCACAGCAGGTATACCAGTGGTGTAGTCTACGTGATACGCAAGTACACGCAGTATACCCATTAAGAAAGCGCCAGGATTTCCATATACCCACTTAAAAATGCCCAATGACACGCAACAACATACTTTCCATTATATTTTTGATATATTTTGAGTTGTCATCTGTGTTTTTCTTCTTCACATAGGCTAAATAAAGGTATTCCCACCGTAAATTGGTGCATGAAAGTGTATCCAAATACAGGAAATGAAGTTGTTGATGCTCAAAACTTCCCTGGGGGAGGACACCCAGACCCCCCACTATGATATGCAAACCCCCCTCCCCGAAAGGCAGATTCTGGCCAATATGAATATACAGTTCAGTATACCCACTACAATACATTAGACTACACCACTAAGGTATACTGAGGCAACTTCTTGAGCGCTGTTGCGTAACCACCCTCCGCTCAACTGAGGGCAAGAAGAAAAAAATCAGATGTATCGCTTCCATTACAGGCCATTAGCCCGGCTGAGCCAAAGTGCAAACTTCTCGGTCGATTCATCTCATCGCCAGTCTACATCTCCAGCCAGCGTTGGCCTCTATGTGTGTGTCTGGCTGTTATAGTGAAGTCATTAAAAGTTAATCAGAGATGCACCATTGCAGCAGAGTGGGGAAGAATTGCCTCTGTCAGTGTCTCCGGGCACTGGAAATCATACCAGAGAGAGAGAGGGAGAGAAAGGCAGTGATAAAGACAGAAAAACACAAGGAAGCAGACAGGCTGAAAAGAGAGAGAGAGAGAGAGAGAGAGAGAGAGAGAGAGAGAGAGAGAGAGAGATTGTCATACTAATGAACCATCACTTCCTTGTCTCAACCGATGCCCTCCGAATCCCAACATCTGTCCCACCAAACCAAGCCTCATTATGGCACCCCTCAACTAACCCCACCGCCGCTGTACACACACACACTCACTCTCACACACACTCGCGGTCACATCTCGTCGAAACGCAGGGTGATGGTGGGAAAGTCTGCCCGACTGTAGTTGTCACATCAGATCTACAGCACGACGGCCGAGGGCATATGCATGTTGTGTGTGTGTGCTTATCTGTGTGTGTGTGTGTGTGTGTGTGTGTGTGTGTGTGTGTGTGTGTGTGTGTGTGTGTGTGTGTGAGAGATGTGTGGGTGGGTGGTGGTGGGGGGGATCTAGGTCTGGGGCTGTGCCTGAGGGCCTCGCCTGTGCTACAAAAGACTCCACTCAACTCCGGTTAGTCCCCCTCACTAGCATATCAGCACTGACGGACTGCACGCACACACAAATACACTCTCACTCACTCACTCACACACACACACACACACACACACACACACACACACACACACACACACTTTAGCTGTAGTTGCTCTGATTAACACTTTACCACCCTAACTAATAAACAGTGTGGACAAGAAGCCGCAGCTACGACACAATGTAGGATCAACATGAGATTAAGTGAGGAATAATCTTTGCATTAGGTTTACTTTCCTTGTGTCAACATGTTATGTGCTGCTTTGGGAAACTGGTGATTGATGAAAGTGTGTAAATGTGTTTTGTTGTGTGTGTGTGTATGTTTTGCTGTGCGTGTGTGTGTGTGTGTGTGTGTATGTGTGTGTGTGTGTGTGTGTGTGTGTGTTGCGTGCTATCACTCTCTTGCTAGGGGTGACAGGTTGGTTAGGGACTAATGCAGCGCGACGGAACTGAATGTGGCCTCGAGCAAAGCAGCTGCCTGCAGCCAGTCCTCATCTGAGCTGTCAGATAGACACACACACACACACACACACACTAGAACCCATTCCAATGGAGAGAGTTTAGGATCCACACACACACTTATAAAACACACTCATGAGCATTATAACCCCCGTCGCCCCTACTTTTCTGCTTGTGTGGCTTCCAGACAATAATGGCTCTGCCCGGATGAGATGGTGGACATGACACGCTGGGTTTGGCTGCTTTGACTCAACACTCGTCTGTTTGTTTCCCGGGGAACCACAGAACAATTTTATTTAATTTTTTTCACAAACTCATCATAAGCTGTTAAATAAGAGTGAAATTAATGAAAACTGTTCTCCTGTTGTATTAGGTTTATGATGTGGTGCACTCAGTTTTATTTTTATGGACATCTAAACAAAGCTCGACTGTACACTACACAATGCTCTGCTTTGCTATAATGTTATTCTATAAAGAATGTTACTGCAACTTAATTGATTATTACGCATTTTCTCTTTACTGCTACTATTAATTAGTAAAATGATTAGTTAAATTACTAATTGCTGACTGTTACTGAGTAACTACAGGCTATAATATGATATGACCAATACAGAATAATGCAATATGATACAAAACCTCTGGTATCAATCTTTTTGGCTTAAAATGAAGCAATGTCTACTTGTGACGCGCTACTTGTCGACTGTATACTTGTTGTGACCACAAGTCTGAAAAAAAAAAAGATATTCTACAGCAGAGTATGTTTCAACACTACACAACACAGTACAATTAGTGAAAATGCTACAATAAATGATACAAAATGATACAGTAAAATACACGTGCCAAATTAATATGTTGTATGATTTAACTGAATTTGATGTGTAATATGAATACATGACACAATACCATACAATATTCATTTACCCTTGTTCCTCCAGAAGAGAATTAATGCTACTATTCTCCTGCAGAAAGACTCACCTATGCTTTATGATGGCACATTTTGTTGTTACAAATATGGTTTAGAGAAGCAAATGTACAAGTGATGAAGTGAAAGTTTCCCATCAGCTTTGACTGATTGGTTAAATTGACGAGTCTCGTCCATCTCACGATGATGAAACTGCAACCAAACTGCATTTTACAGTGATTTAAAGCGTAACTCTCGCCAAAATGCAACCTAGGGTCTTTTTGTGAATGTACCCGAGTCAAACTTTCGTTTAAAAGCATAATTAGGATGGAAATGCCACTTTTAAGATTGACTGTATTTTTGTTTTTCGGTCAAATGGCCTTTTGAATGGGAGTGCTAGAGGCACTGCTATGATATGAAGTATCACCATGAAGTATCACCAGGGGCTCTACACACAAACTCGCATTGAGAACATTGTTTGTGTACACAGAGTTTACTTAAAGAAAGGTTTTGAACAACTCACTGTAGCTGTTGTGGTTTCCGGCCACCGCCATTTTGTCAGTCAAAAATAGTCGCTCTCAGAATGCAACGTAACAGGGAGGAGAGTAAGGATGGAAAGCTCCTATAGCTTAGTTCCATATAAATGCAGTTATAATTTGTTGCTTTGTCGTTAGTGAAAACAATATTGACCTTGTAGTTGAAAAAGGAGCCTCATGACATTTCCTCCTATGGAGTCCGTTCATTCGCATTCGGAGATCGACTCTTTTTGACTGGCAAAGATGGCTGCGAGCGTAAACAACAACAGCTAAAGTGAGTTGTTCAAAACCTTTCTTTTTAGTAAACTCTGTGTACACAAACAATGCTCTCAATGCTCGAGTTCACGTGTAGAGCCCCTGGTGATACTTCGAGCAAAGTTTCATGTTGTGTTGAGCCTTTTTAGGGTTTTAAAAATAGTGCTTTTGATGCGATCATAGCAGTGCCCCTAGCACTCCCATTCAAAAGGCCATTTGACCGGAAAAACAAAATTACGGTAAATCTTAAAAGTAGCGTTTCCGTCCTAAATATGCTTTTAAACAAAAGTTTGATTCGGTTACATTCACAAAAAAGACCCTAGGTTGCATTTTGGCGAGAGTTACGCTTTAAGAAGAAAATAGTTTCATGAAATGTGGGCAGGTTTATGTGGTAACAGCCAGCTGGGTGAAAATGGAACAGTATGATTACTGGTGAACAGCTCCAAGGAAAAGAAGTATAATGAAAAATACACTGTTGGTCACAGTTTGTCCTGCAATATCGCCTCAAAATGTTGCCCATGGCGACCAGTACCTACTCCTCTCTTAGCTTGGTTTCTCTGCTTCTGGTCGACCTATATTTAGCCCCTGTGGGACTCCAGTGATTATACTAATCTCTCCAGAAATCCACCATTCTTCTCTGCGGGCTGCCAAAAGTTGGCAGCCGTCTACATTGTAATACAAAGCAGGGTTCCCTTAGATGTTAGCCAGGAAGTAAGTGGCTTTGTTAGGTTGTTTTTTTTTTTTTTACATGGAAGATTAAAGATTAAGATTTTTAAGGATGCTAGGAGAAAACTTTAAATTAAAAAGGTTCATGTTAAAAGAATATGTATCTTCTAGAAGCGGTTTATTTGACCTTTATTTGACCAAAATTGCTCTCAGCTTAATTTTAAGCAGTCTGTGTTCACAAAGCTTGGGTTCGGATGAAAATAAGAAAGATTTAATCATGATGTGATCAATGTACCCAAATTACATTTTTACACTTTTGCCACGTTATCGTTGCCTTTTATTGTCTGTAATCTGGGGGGCAAATCTTCCACTTTATTGGGGCTGACGTTCAACTACCCCCATGTTTACATCAGAGCCGGGGTGGTTGCCACGGAGACGGAGTGCCCCTCTTAACTGGTGCACTCAGGAATAATGCATTGTTGAACAGTGCCTGAGGCTACACACACACACACACACACACACACACACACACACACACACACACACCCATACACACACACACTAATCCTTAACATCTGCTATAGCGTGTGTGTATATGTGTGTGTGTGTGTGTGTGTGTGTGTGTGTGTGTGTGTGTGTGTGTGTGTGTGTGTATATGATTGTGTGCATGTGTGCATTTGTGCACGTGAATAAAATGCACATCAGTGCTTCACCCGGCAAATTCATTGATAATCGGAGTTAAGGTGGACTCCATTAGGTTCATTGGTATTTGCCTACAGCAGTATGTACATCTACTGTACTGTACTGTGTGTGTGTGTATGTGTGTGTGTGTGTGTGTGTGTGTGTGTGTGTGTGTGTGTGTGTGTGTGTGTGTGTGTGTGTCAAAGTCATGGATGGGGTGAGTGAGGACTGACATATGTGAGCCTTTTCCACACTACTGGTGCTCCCTCTAGTGGCTGGTGACCCTCACTGCTCATACAAACACATGCACGCACACACACGGGAAAAAAACCCCAGAAAGATGATAAAAATGAGAACAATAACATAAATGGTGGTCTTTTTTTTAAAGTATTTTTTTATAATCAGAGCAGTGATCGTACATTTAGAAGCTGCAGATTCCCCAGGGGACAATAAAACAGAGCGTCATGGTGAAGATCTACCTGCTTACTGGCAGTTTGGAGAAGATCTCTATATGGGCTTATTCAGGAGTCCAGACAGACCCTGTTGGGAATCCGGTCCTCATCCTGAGGCATTGTACCTGCAATAATTACCCTGCTCTGGAAATAAGTTCATAAGGGACTCACAGCCCAGCTACAAAAAGCACCCATAGTATGGGCAGGCTCCAAGGACAGAACCAACACCATTAGTAAATTTCAACTCGCTTCTGAAGAGACAAAGTTTATCTGCACTGACTGCAGACTCACTAGCTGTGTGTGAAACGAGACAAATATGAACAATAAAAAGCCAGGTAAAGAATAGTGAGATGTTTTTAAAGTATAATTGAGGCCTCGAGTGTCTGAGGTGTGTGTGTGGCAGAGGAAATTAGAAACCTGCGTCGACCTCGGCTGATGGAATCAGATTAAAACAGTAAGATTCCTGCACAACAAAAGCTGTTTAACAAGAGTAATTGCTGCTTGAAATTTGCAAAAAATCTGATATCTTTTGCATGCATGCTACATTTAGATGATACATTCCTTTTTTGCAGCCTCCCAGAATCAACAAAACTATTTTCTGTTGTGTGCTGTAATTGCTTTAGCAACATTAGGTCGCTCCTTTCATGGCAATGAACCTTGTTTAAATTTGAATGTGAATTTGAATTTTAGAGGATAAATAAGGGAGGGGATGAGGGGTGAGAGAAAAAGAAAGTGGGGAGAGAGAGAGAGAGAGAGAGAGCGAGAGAGAGAGAGAGAGAGAGAGAGAGAGAGAGAGAGAGGTTGTCAGTTGCCTGTCTGTGTTTAATGGAGGTCCCTGGTGTCGCCCTCAGGCTCCTTCACTTCACAATTAATGGAGGATCTCTCTGGGGAAAGCCATGCTTCTCAATAACACCTATATACACACACACACACACACACACACACACACACAGAAGCACTGCCTCGAAATGAGCCCCATCTCAGAGTTTGTGCTGTGGGTCCTGAGCAACACCGGCTGCCGGTTTGTCTATTCAAACCCTGAACTGGGTCTGTTTGTGCCAGCATCACCAGCCGCCGCACTGAGCTCCACACGGGGGGGAAGTGGTGGTAGAAGATCGTATTGAGATGAGGAGGTATAGGAAGACTGGAAGGAGGGAGAGAAATGCTTTTTCCTTAGAACTCAGGGTTGATTATATCTCCGCTCTGATCTGTCCGCTTTGGTTTTCCTCCCAGATCTGCAGCAGCTCCCAGTGTGGCTTCATATGTGTGTGTGTGTGTGTGTGTGTGTGTGTGTGTGTCTGTGTGTGTGTGTGTGTGTGTGTGTGTGTGTGTGTGTGTGTGCGTGTGCATGTGCGTGTGTGTGAACACAAAAACACTTTCATACAACAAGACAGATGCTGTTGCAGGGTTAGTTCATTTACTCATAAATAGTCTTGAACTCAACCTCCAACAATTAAGGATTGTTTGTTTAACTAGAGGCTGAAACCAACTTTGTGTAAACTAAAAAAAAAAGAGCCCACGGATGTCATTCTTGTCGCCTCAGTTTGTTAAAGTAAGTTTGATGTCTTGACTCTGCAAACAACCCCTTAGGACTTAAAAGCTCTGATAGTTTTATAGTTTAGCAACAACAACAAAAACTGTTGAAATTCTAGATGAAATTCATCCCCCAAATGGACTACTTTGTGTCTTTAGTGAAAGCCTATCTGTTAGAAAATTTGTATCGACATCTGTTATTCAGATATCCTGCTTACAGATAGTCAACATAATTTATATCAGCCAATATTCCATTTTTTTAGTCTGGAATATGTTTTTATTGTAATTCTTAATACAAATGTCTTTGGCTTATCTAAACTGCAACGTCTTATTATTATTATCAGTCGACATATGCCGATACGGATGTCTGTGATGAGATAATATTGACTGAGATATAGGCACCACTGGGCTCTAATCTTTACATCTTTATATACAGTTCAACATCTGGGAATAATCTATTATGTATCTATTAGTTATCACATGTACTTAAAATCATCATTATATACAAGGTCTGTAGCAAGGTTAATTCTATGGTTACAGTTAAAGTGAACCTTGAGGTTTAAATCAGGATTCAAATCAAATGCAGCAGGTTTATAGTCCATGAAATTAAGATTAAGCATTCATAATCCATGAGAAAGGTTAGGATTGCGAGGTTAAAAGATTAGGATTGAATTTAAAGTTAGAACTATGGTCCCATTAACTAAATATTAGAGTTAAATTGAAATACAAAGAGGGAGTTTAATACTAGGATTAACAGATTAAAGCAGACGTTTTGGGTTTAAATCAGTAAATTAAGCTTGTATTTGGTATGATTTGGGATATCAAGGGTGATCTTAATTCAGATCTCAATGTTTATGATTGCTTTAATGAGAATCATAAACATTATGAGTTGTCTTTGATGCCCTGAGATGATTTCCTGCCAGTCTCCCACCCCTGGAAGTCGAGTGCGCACGGTTGCCTCTGATTGGTGAGCTGCGGTTGTTCACCTGGACACCGCCGCGTTACACCATTTGCATATTCATCAGATGGCACATGAATATTGATGAGCTGGCTGAGGGCGCAGTGGGTGCCCAGTGGCTGCAGGGCATTGTGGGAAATTAGCACCATCACTAATTGTGATCCGCCGCCCCTCGAGTGTGTCAATCAAAATCGGGAAGGATGATACTTTTGGGGCCACCTGTAGCTGTGAATATGTATGCATGAAGAGATGGAGGGAGAGAGTGAGAGAGGAAGAGCTAATGTTTATGTGTGCCTACATCCAGGGCCACAAGAGCACTGCGTTGCCATGGTAACCTCTACCATCAGAGCACATGAGGCTAAGGCCTCAGGATCTCAGAGAGGGTGATGGAGTGATACAGAGAAATGAAATGAGCTATAGAGACAACATGATACATATCCATCGACCTATCCATTCTATCCATCCATCCATCCGACTGACTACCAGTGATGAATATGAAGGCCATGCCTGCTTTCTCCTCTCATGTATGCAGAGAAAGCGTTTTCCATTTTGGGCCAGTCATGCCATCCTCTTCTTTTAATGAAGGGTTCTTCTAAACCTTAGTTAAAGAAAACATGTCAGTGTGGTGAGTCTTCAACACTTCCTGTCTCAGACTGCCAACAGCTTCATTTCTTACACACATACTCATGATTCAGAAGCTTTATTCTTTGGGAACAAAACAAATAAGTAGTATTCTTTAGATTTTCTGAGGGCACACCAATGCCACCATATATTTTTCCTATTGTCAGCACATCACATGAAAAGACCAAAACCATCAATGAATTGATCACCAAGTATTGTCTGTTTAAGGGTGATATAGCTTATTCTTCTGTGCCATTCGGTACAACTCCATTGTTGATAGTATATAGATAGTCCACAACAAAAGCACCACTTACTCCTAAGTAACGTTTGCTGAAGACTACAACGCCCAGCTGTCACGCTAGAACATGACACTGCAAAATTCAGAAGCTTTGTGACGTAGTACTTACTCGCAGGGCTAGCTAGTAAATTACTGTAGCTGGTAAGCTAACCCCTAACTTCTACTTCTATTTTCTCTGTACTGGGCTGTTTATGTCCCTATTTTGTTCTTAGGGTTGTACATCATGTACTTCATTAAATAGTTATTGAAGAGTTAGCAAGCTTGTTTGCTGGTCGTTAATGGGACAACGCGTATACACATTATATTTAAAACGTGTTCGCGTACAGTAGGCTAGTCAAATGTCTTCTAATTGTCTGCAGTCTTTCCTTTTATGTGGAGCAGTTTATACTCAGACAAATGAAACAAATAAGAGCGGATGGTGCAACGAAGCCAAAGCTACGGTGGCTTCCTCTGTTTTTGACTCTCGAAGGTCATTACTGTCAAGATGGCTTGCCATTCAACGGCACAAATTGGCGTATTCAAGTTAATCAAAGTTGAACTTGACTGAAATGAATTGTGTGGATTCACTTCGCTAATCCAAAGATCGCAATGACTCCACTGAAGTTAAGTTAAGTTTTTTTTTTTTAAAGTATATATTTAATTTATAAGATTTAAACTTGTGGCTAAATGTCACAGACTTAAGTCTTGAAAGCCAGACACACGGGTGAACCACATTGTTGGTTTTGGTCTTTTCATGAAATTTATTAACAACAATGTAGCGAATCACCAGCATTATCCTTTAAGCTATTATACTCAAAAAACTACAGACCTAGTGTTTAAACTGCTTTGAAATATCCAGTAGCAACGATGTGTGAATACAAGACTGGAACCCGCTCTTCGGTCTTCCTTGATAATTGAACTTATTGAGTGTTGCTCCATGTGTGCAGGTGCACAGAAGTTTATATGTGGGGCAGCATGCTGCACTTACACTTTAGGTTAAGCGTAGACCTGCAACAGTAAACAACACTCTTAAATATGCATGTGATAATCTAACATGCATTCAAAAGCTATGACATACTACCATGATATATTTATACCTGATGTGTATCCTTACCCCTATCCATCTTTACTGCCTCAGTATTTTCCTGCATGTGAAGACTTGCAGATATACTCCAGAGCACCGAACATGTGATTTGTGATTGCGCAGTCTGAAATTCTAATAAAGAGATATAGGCCTATGTCAAAGCGCTAAAAAACAACATGACATGTCTTAAAGAAGCTAAAATTACACGCCATCTTGCATTTTCACTACTTGATGTGACGCTTTTTGACGCGTCAGTATCTGTGTTCAGGGACAAAGCATTCAGTGTTATTTCACAACTCCTTTTTTTGAGTGGAAGTTTCCAGAACTGTGTCTTGATGAATTGCATGGCCCGATGTTGGAAGTGCAAGATACAACAGTGTATTGCAGGTGAGTGAAGTCATTAATATTTCCTCTGTATCAATATCACTGGTGGAATGGTGTGCACAAAAAAAAGTGTGTGTGTTTCAGATTGACAGGTGGATGATCTCAGTGAGTAGCGCACCCTGGGATCGACTGCATAATCAGGGAGACAAAGGAGCAGAGGAAGAGACGAAGAGGAAAACAGGGAGAGTGTGTGTGTGTGAGAGAGAGAGAGAGAGAGAGAGAGAGAGAGAGAGATGAGAGATGAGAGAAGCAGGGAAGTGCAGAATAGTAAAATTCCCAGAGGGGGGAAGGCGTTGTGTGCTCTCGTCTCTGTTTATTTCCCTGCATTCGTTTGAAATGGTTTGTGTGTACGTATATATATGCGTTTCTCTAGGCCTGTGTGTGTGTGTGTTTAGGTGTGTGTGTGTGTGTGTGTGTGTGTGTGTGTGTGTGTGTGTGTGTGTGTGTGTGTGTGTGTGTCAGTTGTTTGATGGTTTGCAGCAGTAAATGGGTTCATTGTGAGAACAGCAAAGGTTCCACATCAGGAGACTTCCCTGGTAATTATACAGGAGCAGTCAAGTAACCCCACATACACATATACACATTCATCCCCCCCCCCCCCCGATATGCCTATATCAGTTGTTGTGGTGTGTTTCCTGTGTATTGTGGTGTGTATGTGTGTGTGTGTGTGTGTGTGTGTGTCTAATGTGGGTGTTTATCTTGCCATAAAGCAGCAGGTCTGTAATCTCAGGTGCATGCGTGTACGCTGTGGTTGACATCACGCTGGTTGTTACACAGTAAACAAGATTTCTCTGGCAGCGGATGTCTTAAGAAAACAGCTCATGAGCTTATTGTCGACCAAAGGCTCAAAGCTGGAGGAGTCTGTTATAATTGACCAACTCTGCTTTCAACTTTTGCAGCGTCTCTCTCGGCCCTCTCTGCTTGATTTGGGTATTGTTTCATCTGCACTTCACCTGCTTCAGATCTACCTCTGTTGCATTTTAGGATAAACAAAAGCATGAGGGCTAAAAAGACAACAGTGTGAGGCAGTTGAGTTTGGCAGTGTAGGGAATGGAAAATGGAAATCCTTGGTCAAGTTAAAAAAGAGGGGCTTTCTAATGAATCTTTGCCTCATATTTGTCCTCCATTTTTGGTGTAGACAGGTAAGTGCATGGATGGACGACAACACTGTGTTGGGGTTGCTGATGTTTTGTTTACTGCCAAGCTTTCTAAACAATATGACATGACAATAGTAAGGGTGAAAGCCATAAATACTCTAATCTGTTCTCTGTTTGAGATTTCACATATCTATCACTTATTTTGGTGGTAGTCCATTGCGACACCTGCGAGTGCCCAGACTAGGGTTTATAAAGATTTTGGCCATCTAACACAGTTAAAAGGAATAGTTGGACATTTTGGAAAAACACTTATCTGCTTTCCTGCCGTGAGTTAGATGAGAAGATCAATAGTAATCTCAAATCTGTACGATAAATGTGTAGTTAGACCCAGCAGCCTGGTAGCTTAGCTTAGTATAAAAACTAGAAACAGGGGGAAGCAGCTAGCCACTCTGGCCTGGCTCTGTCCAAAAAGGTAACAAAATCCACCAACACATTAACACATTGTTTGATTAGTAAAAAAAAAAAAAAAAAAAAAAAAAAAAGGGAAATGTAAAAATGTCAATTTGCCGCTTTGTGCTGGACTATTTCTCGGCTAGGACCCCCTTTTTTCAAGTTTTTTTTGTATTAATCATACAAACATGAGAGGGGTGTTGATCTTCTCATCTAACTCTCAGCATGAAAACAACAAGCACACTTCCCAAAATATTAAGCTATTCCTTTCAAATTTAGACTTTGAGGGAGCCCCTGTAGCCTAATGGTTATAAGGTGTATACCACATAACCACGTCTATGGTTCGATTCCAGCCTCCCCGTTTCCTGTCTCTCTTAACAGTTGAACCTCAAGTAAAGGCAAAATGTCTGAATACTTTATACAGTATTTGAGAGGACAATAACTTTAAATATCAAACATTCATCCCCTGATGATATAGTATCTATAAAATTGCTATAAAAAGCCTCTACTGCAACATAATTCACTTTTGCTTTGTCCGACAGTATCGCTGTATGTTCCAAACTGTAATATTTTTGCCAACATAGCTAAATGCATGACTTCAACTCCTCATGCTTTAGTTTGTGTACATTAGAGCGCTTCTGTTGGTCAGAATACCTGTGTTCCCCCTTGATCATTGGCTAGCCTGACTAACCTCTTTGGTTCATTCACTGGTGATGATTTAGTATTAATTAATTTGCTCCGTCTGTGGGCGGCTGGCTTTATGATGATAGAGCAAACCAGTGGTGGAAGAAGTATTCACATGCTGTACTTAAGTAAAAGTACTAATACCACACTCTAAAAATACATTTACAGTAAAAGTCCTGCATTGAAAATGTTACTTATGTAAAAGTATGTAAGTATCAACAGGAAAATGTACTTAAGTATTAAAAGTAAAAGTACTCAATGCAGAAACATCCTCACATTTTAGAAACTGGAAACGATCCAAACAGTTGTGTCAATCAACTAAGTGTTTAATCGGCTAAGGCCTTGTAGGACTTGTAGGCCTGTATATTGTTGGGTAGTTTAATTCATAATAAAATGGTATATCATAAACTACATGTGTTTTGTGTGCAGCATCTTTATTTGTAAAGTAACTAGTAGCTAAAGCTTCCAGATGAATGTAGTGGAGTAAAAAGTATAATATTTCTCTCTGAAATGTAGTGGAGTAGAAGTAAAAAGTGGCATGAAAAGAAAAGACTCAATTAAAGTACAAGTACCTCAACTTTGTACTTAATTACAGCACTTGAGTAAATGGACTTAGTTTGTACATTCCACCAGTGGAGTGGACATAAGACATGTTTTGTCAAAAGTGTCCAGAAGATACTGAGCATTTGGACGGACAGCTAAGAAAAAGACTGAGCTGCCGGGGAAGTTGGATGTTTCTGTGGATTTCTGTGGACGTATTTTTTAGAATTTGTTGAAATCTACATGAGAAAAGCACTGAATCATCTTCTGTAACTTTAACATTGTTACAATGTACAAAATTAAACGACTCGAAATGCCTCAATGTCAGATGAGGCTGTACAAAACTGGACCGTACTGCAATATCAAGATTATTTTCAGGCCTCACCATAACCAAAACAAGTCAGGGATACGACTCATCTTAAGCTTGTGCGCCTTTAGTTTACTATAACTGGGTTACACTTTGCTTACTTTAAGGTATCTACATAAGAGTGACATGACATTGTCATGAACGTGTCATAAACATTATAAACAAGTGATAAACGTTTATGACATAACGCTTCTTTTAGTAAGTCATGACAGTGTCATGTGTCATGTCACTCTTATGTAGATACCTTCAAGTAAAGTGTTACCTATAACTGCTTTTACTTTACATATTGCATGTTGTGGACAAGCTTCTCCCTGGTGCCAGGTTAAAAAATATATTCACATAAGACAAGTTAGTCATGAGTCAAGTTGAAAACAGCTGCTGACGTGCTACATAAAGGACAAAACTAACTTTTTACATGATAAGCAAGTAAATGTGTGAGTCAAACCGCTGTGCTTCCTGCAAGAAGATCATTTTATTTTGTGTGATGCTGAGTGGTGTCCACTGCATCATGTGAAGGCCACGTAACAACGGAATAGACACTGAATATGTCGGTTCGACACCAAGGTTTTGGCCTTGCTTGAACTCTCATAAGATTAGTTTTTAATATCAACTAGTGCTGATAGGCTTTGACAATGGCTTGAGTTTCCCCATCACAGTGTAACAATACAATGTTGAAACCTGATGCCTGACAAGTACAACTGTAGTCAGTCAAAGATTTTTACTATATAAAGAATTGGGTAAGTGAGGACTTTATGGTTTTGTACGATTATGCAATTCCCATAAATAGAGAGACGACACACAAAACTCAAAGTTGAAGTTCTCATGATCAGGATTTATTTTGCATTTATTACATATAATCATGTATAATGTGTTGATTTTGTCATGCAACAAATAGAAGGAACATGAGTGACTTACATCCCATGGAACTTTATGATATTATAAAAAATGTAAAAGTGTGCTGCATGGAGGCCTTCAAGGCACCTGTAAGTGTTGTCCTCCAGTTGACTGAAGTGCACAGTGTCTGCTGAGAAAAAATATCTGTCTAACTGCCTACTGACACTCACATCCACATGATGGAAAAAGACACCCTTGACTTATCACTTTGAAAGGAGCCAAAACTGAATATGGGAGCGCCAACTCTCTCTATGTGGCATTAAAATGGTCCACAACTTCACAGCAGAAGACTCCAGCCTGTATCTGCCGGTCTAACTGTACTGGATTGAAAATCTGTAAAAGCGACTGGACAGATCGTTTGATTCTTAAAGATTTTCTTTTAGTGGAAGTCTCGGCCTCTTCTTCATCTTCTTAATCCAATATACATTACGCATGTTGTCACTCACCCATTCACACACATACAACATGCATTCAAACAGCTCTGCTTTAAAAGATTACAGAGATTACACAGGAATTACACGATCAAAGTCATTGAACCTGCGTCGCCCCCCTTTCATGTGTATATTTACTATCTTTCAAAGTGAGATAGTGTGTGTGTGTGTGTGTGTGTGTGTGTGTGTGTGTGTGTGTGTGTGTGTGTGTGTGTGTGTGTGTACCCTCCCTTTTCTCAGAGACCTGCAGGTTAATCTCCCCTCAGGCTGCTCTGACAAAGCGGCGCACTCTGCTGGCCGGGACAAGAACAACAAAGAAAGGTAAAACTTCTATGCATGAAAATAATAAAAGTAATATAACAACTTTGACATTTCAACAACACAGTATTGTTACAGTTTGTTAAAATGCATTAAATATTTGTCCAGAGGAGGAGCTTGGATCCGGCCTGGGCCACTGAAACAAAGACAGGTTGTGATAAAAACTGAAAAGTTGTTGCATTCTTAGGTGATCTTTTCTTGCCCGGTTGCCCAGAAACAACTGATCTGGTGTTGTTTTTAGCACAGTACGTGGTTAAAAGGGCACCAACAGACTTGTCTAAAGGTCAACACGTGTCAGTTTTTACCACATGTTGAGTTGTGAAGTAACCTGAAATGGAGTAAGAAAAGATGGATATCAATAAAGATTGAACAGGAACTGAGAGCTACAAGATAGTAAAGGAAAAGGGGTCTGAACACTGAAATGTCCAAGCTAATGAATGTTTTGCCTGATGAAGACCTTGCAGGTTGGAAAGTTGCATGAATAAAACTAAAAAGTATGTGAACAGCCTCTCATTTTCCTTTGTTGCTTTGTCCTGCACCCAGCTAGGGTTGGCTATATGCAGCTTTTTTGCTTTAATGAGATAGACAAGAAATGTTCAAGTAAATGAATGGCCAGCTTGTCTTGGACCATTTTAATAACTCCAGATCGGAGCAACCTTGTTAAAGAAGCCCTTAAAGCCGTGATTCAGGGGTCACAAGAGAAACCCGAACGGGCAGAAGATGATTAAGAGGAAAAGGAAGCCGAGAAAACATCATGCTTTGTTTTTCATGCTTTCCTCTCGTCTTTGTTTTTATCTTGTGAATTACCTAATCATTTGACCTCTCCAGGCCTCTATAAAAAAAAAAAAATCATTAAAATAGCAAAGAAAAACACTTTTTGGGGTGTGTGGTCACAACCAGCAGACATGTGCAATAAGTGATGAGGGTAAAGATCCCATTGTTTTAAGGGGTTGCCAGCCAAAAAGGTCATGAACCACAGCCTTAGAGTGTGAGCCGATATTAGCATCGGCATCGGTCCAATACAAGTCCTTCATTCAGTAGTAACATTGTCACAGGGGCTGAATTACGACATCCACATGCAAGTTGTGGGCAGTACATGGATGTGTTAATGTGGCATCCCACCATTATTCCCCAATTTACAGCCAGCCAACCGTGGGAGTCCTATTCAGAGATTCTCCACTGAAAATCACTCTGATCAAATCAATCTGAAACAACATTGGATCCACAACAACAATGAAGCTACATTCACTGCCAAATGCAACCAGCTGGTCACTTTTCTAACATTTGTATTATGTTTAAACCGTACATACATGAACGTCTTCCAAAGTTTGACATCAACTAAAACTGACTGCAGTGAGAATAAAGCCAAAAGATCAAAGACCCACTTGACTCTTGGCATTGAACTCACCATAAGAAGAAGCCTGGAGCCATATCTAAAGTAATCACACACGAAATGTGCGTGCTATTATGCTATTGTTTTTAACACAGACATGTATTTTCATAATATTTAAAATCCCACATACATAATTGAGACACATTATCTTTCTGAACAAACGGCCAAAACAGAAACCAGTAAGATTATTTTTTTTTACTGCCTGTTGCATCTCATGTAGCTGCTGATTGAAAGGGGGAAAACAAACAGGAAAAAGAGATGATGAAAATATGAAAGTACATTTGGCTCTTTCCTCCCATCTGTGCATTACAAATAAACTTGATGGGAAATAGTCAACAGTCTTTTAGCTTTCGTGTGATCTTCAGGAGCATTTCAGAAACTCTTGAAAAGAGAAGTTAATGAGCATCGATCGATGATACACACACACACACACACACACACACACACACACACACACACACACACACACACACACACACACACACACACACACACACGGATTACTGATCCAACAGCTGCTGAAGTTAAGTTTTAGAGATCAATTTTATAGCATCAGTTATGGCCGAGTGATGGCTTTAATCGTCTATTTCAAATATTCACCGTGGAGCAGTAATTGATTGTTTGAATAAAGAAAACCTTCAGACGACGTTGTAACTGCCATTCAACTTGCTTATAGTTTTTTTTTCTTTTTTAAGTTTACTCTTCAATTCTTTTAAAAGAAAAAAAAAGATCAAGGAGAATTTAGAAATTAGATCTATTTAACCCAGAAATCAAAAGAAAACTTTTTTTAAACGTTCACAATAACAGTCCAAAAAGGGCATGATCTAAACGCAGGGCTTTGTTGTTTATAATTATTATTGCTATGTACAGGATTATATATCCAACATGTTGGTGAGTGGCTGTCCGTTGGCAGCAGATTGGCCTTTTCTTTAGTGTTTTCGCAGCAGCTGACACGCGTCAGCCCTGAATTGAACTTGATTTGACTTCAGGAGTAATTACAGCAACAAAAGAACAACAATTGAACACGCTAATTGAAAACACAAACCGGCAATGATACCCGGTGGCTGCCTCTTGTGACAGGTAGCCGGAGCATCCATGTTATTCCTATATTTATTTCAATATAAATGTTGTTTCCTGGAGATATATAGGGTCCTTGAAGTAGCCTAAACGTCCCGAGGAGCTGTATGTGTGTGGGTGGGGAGGGGGGGGGGGGGGGGTGTCACCTCACCCCGCGGCGATAATAATTAATATGATGTGTACAATCGACAGGATGCATTTTGGTTTTAATCCCTGAGAAGGAAAATATATGTCAGGAAATAGAGAGAAGTATGATGTATAGGCCCAATCCAGATTGTGGGTGTGTGGGTTTTTTTTTGTCTACATACTGGTAACTGGTCGGTTTCCCCCTGACTGTCCATTTAACAGTGACCACCTGTTTCCTGCCTCCTCTCCTCACCTCACGCACTGCATGGGGAGAAATTAATTTGTTGCAAATCTTGAAGGCTTAAATAAGGCAGTGACGCGCCGGCCCCTCCCCTCCGCAAACCGAAAAGTAAATCCCCACAATTAGCAGATCCATATTAGCATATTAACCTGTGCTTCCTTCCGAGGCGCAGCCTTTATGTAGGTCACACACCATTTTCTTAATTGCTTTTGCTGTTGATGGAGGACAAACATCTTCTGGGCCGTTTGTTATGTTTGCTCTTCATTATGCCAGTCGTTATTTTGGCTGGAAAGGTGCACACACACACACACACACACACACACACACACACACACACACACACACACACATACAGGCTAAGGACCGAGTTAACGGACGCTCATGGCCATATGAGGCCGGTGTCTGACCGGGGCTGATTAAAACCAAAACAGACTCCTAAACAAGGCCAACACATGTGCACATAGACTGGAAGCAGACAGTTTTGTGATTTTTTTTTCTTTAGTTATGCTTTTCTAACTGCTCTAACTTACAGACTACAGATGATTGATGAAAAATAAAATTGCACAATACATAGCGTGTTCATATGAGGCGTGCAAACCGTACAAAGTAAATACACATTAACCTGCAGCCTAAAGGCCCATTCAACAAGACAGTCTCCAATATAGTACTTAAAGAAGCCTTGAAGCCTACACGAGGATTACTGTTTACTCTGGTAGCAAAAGGCTAAATGTCTGCAGGCTATATAGTGATCCGTTATAAATAAGTTGTGGTCTGCTACTAAACCATTTAAACCAATCAGGGCTGATATAATCCAAGAGAGTGGTGATATCCCGCTTAGTAACATGTGAAATGTAGCCTAATTTTTTTACATTATGAACTGTGTAGCCTACTTTAAGTGGTGAATTGTGAACAGTATGGATTGGTTATTTATTGAAGAATAAACCTTAAATTGCATTAAAGTCCCTTTATTTAATATTATGTGCCACTGAAAGTGCCCAAAACCTGATGATGGCTTGCAAATCATCATTTTCGGTGGAACTGACTGAGGTATTTTAAGTCAGTAATACCACATTTTCATTTTAGAGGAAACTGCGTCTTTAATTCCCCCCCCCCCCGACATGATTCTTTAGACTTTCTTTCCACAAATATATCTTGAATTACAATAATAAAGGGCACATTTGCCACACAACAAACATATCACAAGTGCGCAAATGCCACATTCGACACATGAGCTCAAATCCTAATCTTCTGTCTCACCATGCTGTCATATTCATTTTCTGACGCTCTAGAAATATGACATCGGGGCCCCCTGCTCTCTGCAGGAGCAGCGGTCCATCCAGAAACCTTGGGGCTGATCTAAATTCTCGCCTCTGGGCTGTACTGTGCGGGGTTTCGGGCCTTTCCCTGCCTCGTCAGGCGGCAGATGGACTGGCTCCTGTCCGGAGATCAGTGCGCATCTGGTGCGGCGCTCCCAGCCCCCGGTAAAAGCGGGGCCACTCGTCGGCATTAAGCCATGTTAAGACAGTCTATCGTGCAACTGGTGCCTCGGGTTGGCGGCGACGGTGCCTGCACTCCCCACCAAAACCTCCTGACATAAATAACTAAATGTGACTCATGCGCTCAGTGATCTGTTAGGACACCGGCCAATGGAGTGTGCACATTTTGGGGTAAACATTATACTTGTAGGCAAGGGCGTAACTTTGGGTTCAACATTGGGGGGAGCGGCGTCAAACACATCATTTTCTGCATTCTGGTGATTTTTTTCAAGAATTTGTGCCTTTTCTGCATCAAGTTCTGGTGCAAATGTCTTTATTTAAGTAAAGTGAATTATAATAGGTTTTTGGGGTGGGTTGCGCTGGCCTGTTTTGATTATTGGGGGGGTTTTAACCCCCCCCTGTAAATTAGCCTATTGTTGTAGGACTATCACTTGAATGGCTTTAAAGTAGTTTTGAATAGACTGCCAGGTTTCACGTTTTGATGCATGCTTGTTTGAGTCTGGCTCTCTCTCTCTCAAACCTGCAGAACTATCTCAGGTAAATGTCAGTCTTTTGATCCAATCTTGATGATGATGATGATGATGATGATGATGATGATGATGATGATGATGATGATGATGATGTGAGAGGAAACAGGTTAAGCTGCTACTATTTCGACTGAAGGCCATATGTCAGCATGATTTCCTGCCCATAATCAAATCAAACCCATGCACCCATCCTGGTGTCATTTCAGCTTGAGTTTCTGCCCTCAAAACATGTTGGGTTAGTTTTTCTTGAAATGTTTGTCCCAAAAAAGACAAATATCACAAAAGCCTGATCATATGGTCACATTTAGAATCACTTAAGGTATCTTAATTGACACCTAAGCTCTCTCTTGCTCCCCATCTCTCTTTGCCCGGTGGCCTTTTCATTCATCCTCCTCCTTTTCTCCCCCTTTCACCCTCTCTCTTTCGTTTTTAAATACCTGGCGTGCGACAACCGGCCTTCACCGGTCTCGTCGTGCAGAGGTTTCACGTCGAGCCCCGAGGCAAAACAATCGTTAATGGTTAATTAAAATATAAAAGGCCTTGAGAACTTTTTAAAGGAGGCTATTTAAGGCGACCCTTTCACCGCCCGGGTCTCCGTTTGTTTGTTATAAGATTTTTTATTTTTTTTTCCTGTTGTGACTGCTATACTATAGGCTAAATAGTCTTGATCAAGAAGAAACAGGAAGCTCTTGTAGAATATTTAAGCTTGTTTGGGGGCTTTTGAAAATGTTTTTTTTTTAGCCATGTGATCAGTGATGAAGTGGAAAATGTATTTCCAGTTGGAGAAATGAGGAAAAATCAATAAGAATTATTAAAAGAGCAAAAATGTGTACCTTTTCAAAATAGTCTATATTTAAAAAAAAAAAAAAAAACATCTAAAAGGGTTATTTACAAGTGTGTCATTATTATTGTTTTTATTGGCTATTATTGTCATCATCGTTATTATTATTGTTGTAACCGATTAGGACAGAGAGAGACGCATGCAGTAACAGATGGGAGGGGAAATAGTTGCTTAATTAAAGTGCAGAGTCAATTCCGGCGTCCCGGCGTCAGCACGGTCACAGTCTGCACTTTAATAATATCAGGGAGTCGCTTTGGTTACAGTTACAGCTGAGCAGGTGGAAAAAACAACATCCAAAACAAGACTGATTAGGGCTTTATCTCTGCTCTGGCTGTCTCTCTCTGTTGGCTGGTTTGTTTTGAATGGCAGGAAATGTGACAGACTCTCCTCACTCCTCCTTCAGCTTCCTCTCCTCTCCTCTCCTCCCATCTCCTTCATTTCCCTTTGCTCCTCTCCAGGCTGTGGCCACAAGCTTTGGGCTTCTCCTTTTACGTTTTGTCAACCTCTGTTGCTTCCCGGGTGGCCTAAGGGCAAGGCAGCAGTGTGCTGTATATTCATTCTGATTACATAGACTAGACACTCACTGTGTGGCTCTGTACACCTGTTACTATTCCATGCTTTGTTATTAGCCTATAAAACGTCAACAAAAGAATTAAACCTGGCTGGATGGAAGGTGTTTCACCTGATTGTATTATTTAATTTCTCATAAAGCCTTCAGGCTTTCAAATAAATATTAAACAAAACAAAAAAAAAAAAACACCTATCGTCTTCCTCAACAACACAACGGCTCCGTTCAGCTGGGCAGGACCACCCCGAGGGCGCGCGCTCAGGTGAGTTACAGCACGAGGAGAAAGACAGAAAAAGAGAGAGAGAGAGAGAGAGAGAGAGAGAGAGAGAGAGAGAGAGAGAGAGAGAGAGAGAGAGGGAGAGAGAGATGGGTCACGAGGCTGACCGACTGACCGAAAAAAATATTCCTAGTTCTGATCTTCCAGTCCAAATATATTTATATTATCTAATGTTAGCTATAATAATAAAATTAATAATACAAGCAAAACTCGCCATCGTCCATTCTTCCATTCACCCACGCACGCGCCTCTGGTCACACACACACACACACACACACACACACAAAAATTCGGATTTGAAAATAGAAAAGGGTCTCGTGCTTCTGTCGGTTCTTCACAAAGGCAACACTCATAGTAACCCCCCCATAAAAAGAAAAAATAAATAATCAAAAGCTGTTTTCCATGCATGTCTAAAAATAAAAGAAAAAATGAGCAGCATTGTTGAATTAATTTAGCACATTTGCACATAAAAACAAACAATTTAAGTCATAATAATTACTATTAACTAACTGAAGCGTTTTAATCAAAGCTATTTAAATTCATGAACTCACTAAAGGAAAAGGTATTTATATAATATTAATTCCATTGTGGGTACATCGAATGAACCTCTATTCAAATGTGGCTACATATGGGAATGTTTCATTATGAAATCCGTATAAACCACAGTATTAAAAATGCCTAAAAACAGTAGTAATGAAAATAAATCTGAGGCATGCAGAAAGCATCGAAAACATCCCGTTTCCAAATGAAATTCCTCATCGAAGCCAACTAAATTAATCACAAGCTTGTTCTAGAAACAGACGAAAATCCCCTCTTATTCCGTTGAAAATTGTCGAAATTAGCCTCATAATATTTCAAAGCACACTTACATTTCCGTTGAAAATCCGCACTTTTTTTTGTAAAAACGATTTAGACGATGTGAATAAAAAAAAACTAAACAATAATAACACGACGAAACCGAGCAGAAGACCTTGTGAAAATAAAAACGGCTCAAAAGGTAAAATGTCCACAAAAAGCGTAGAAAACGTTGAAAGAAGCACTTGGTTCCTTATTAAGGCGAAGATACAATATTTATTCCTTGTCTCCTGGGATGCTCCGCTCCGTCTATTGTCCTCCCATTCCTCAGTGCTGATGCTTAATTTTCAAAACTTCTATATTACCAAGGGACCTACGACATCAGCCGAGAAATACCCTGCAAGTACAAAATCCGTGAGCCAGCCCCGTCCGTGCAGAGGGGAGACGCTCGCGTTCCGCCAGCTTTCTGCCGTTACCGAGAGCGCGCGAGGGGGGACTTTTCCATTTCTCTCGCTTTTTGAGGATTTTAACGCATTTTTATTATTATCCGATCTGGCCAGAGAGCGGAGGAGAAAAAAAAAAACACGGGTTACTTTGGAGAAAGCACAATGTCAGCGACCTTCCCCGGACTTGTCCACGACGCAGAGGTAGGCTACTGTATTTACTTAACATCCTCTAATTTATGAAATAATAGAAGGCTGGTAGTAGAATAAAATGGTTTAAACTGAGTTACGGAGGCATTTCGAGACAGCATAGAGACTCAAGAAGAGTCTAACTGGAATATAGCCTACTGTATTGCATGGATAAAAATAATAATAATAATAATAATAATAATAATAATAATAATAATAATAATAATAATAATAATAATAATAATAATAGGCTATGTATGGAGGGAGAAATGAGTCGTGCATCTCACTGCAGCTGCCGGTAAAAACGGGGCTTTTTATTAGTGTGTGGAAGCAAATGAGGCTCGTGTGTGAGCCGGTAACAGTGTGATTAGAACATGTTAGGGCGGAACACTGCGCTGTGTCTCACTCTACTTACCTCTCATCCACAATGAGCGAGAGAGCCGGGACAGTAAATTTGCCAACAGCTCGGGAATAATAATAATATATAACAGCACGGCTTTTAAAACGTAGCAAGGAGAGTGACAGGCATGCCAAAGGGAGGGGAGAAAATACCGATGGCTCCTGTTGCCGTGCGTTCGTTCCCCTCCCGGGCGTGTGGAAATGACATCTCCTTCAGGTGGTTTAAAGTGGAAGAAGAAAAAAAAAAAACGCTTTGAGTGTTTGAGTTGTGTTTTTGAGTGTGTTTGGGAGGCAGAGAGAGGAGACACCGGCTGATGCTAAATGACACGGCTCATATATCTCCCCGTCTCTTTATTATCTTGTAGATACGTCACGACGGATCAAACAGCTATCGGCTCATGCAGCTCGGGTGCCTGGAGTCCGTGGCCAACTCCTCGGTCGCCTACTCCTCTTCATCCCCGCTCACCTACCCGGCGCCGGCAGGGACGGAGTTCGCTTCGCCCTATTTCTCGGCCAACCACCAGTACACGCCCCTCCACCACCAGTCCTTCCACTACGAGTTCCAGCACTCCCACCCGGCCGTGGCCCCGGAGGCCTACGGGCTCAACTCGCTGCACTCGGGCCAGTACTACCAGCAGATCCACCACGGAGAGCCCGCCGACTTCATCAACCTGCACAATGCGCGCTCGGCCCTCAAGTCCTCGTGCCTGGACGAGCAGCAGCGGCGCGAGCTGGGCTGCCTCGACGCTTACCGGCGCCATGACCTGTCGCTGATGACGTCACACGGCTCCCAGGCCTACGGCGTCGGTATGCACCACCCGGACCAGAGGCTGCTGCCCGGCGGCGGCCTTGGTCTCCCTTCGTCAGGATCAGACGACCTGCAGGTACCGGAGGCCTCCATCACTCTTTCCCCGCTAATTCACAGTCTCCTGCCACCTTACTGTAACCCCTTTATTTCTCCTTCCTTCGGCTTCTCCTTTCTAATTTATTAACACTGTTCCATAATATGATAATAGTATGCTAGGCTACTATACAGAGTCTGATGGCTGCCACAAGGTCCAGTATCCCTGCCCTACTGGCCTACTATTGAACCCCCCTCCTCCCCCTATTGTACCAGCAACACAGCAATTCCAAAAATATTGAACAGAAAGACAGCGCCAGATGTCTGTCTGTCTGCCTGTCTGCTTCATCTGTCTGTTGTCTATGACACTGACAAGGCTGTATAACATTTGGCCTGTAGGTTATGCCCCGCCAGTGACTCTGTCCTACTTTGGAGTAAATAATATTGGATTTCATCTTGAGATAATTTTGTTGCCAAACCAAACGTGACTGTACAACAGGCTAAGTAGCCTAAATGTCAAGTCCACCCGGCGCAGTGCCTCTGAAAGGAAGGCCTGTTTCTAAAGGTTAATTGACTGGCAGTCTATACAATCCTATTGTGAAATCCGCCCTTTATTTTTCCAGAAACATACGAGACCCATATTTTACATAATTCTTTTCGATGTAAAGAAATGGTCGAGATGAAAACGGATTCGCACGGTTCGTGTGTGTGTGTGTGTGTGTGTGTGTGTGTGTGTGTGTGTGTGTGTGTGTGTGTGTGTGTGTGTGTGTGTGTGTGTGTGTGTGTCCGGCTGTCTGTTGAGGCAAAGAAAAGCCGCTGGTTGCTCTATTCTCCGGTAAAGGGCGGATTAACGGATCGGGGGTTCAGGGCACAATGCCCAGCTCGAGCACCATAAAGCACCGTAGTTTATCCAATTACCGACTTAACGTCAATCAACTTTGTTACTTATGCAGCGACATCTGAGCTGCTTAAAACGCGTCTCTCTTAGTTAAACACAATTTAACACCGCGGCACATCATTTCAGTCACGTTAACTATTTACCAACTCCACTCAAGTCCAGCTCGATCGAGTCGCTTTTATCGACATTTTTACTACGCTACGCTATGTTTACACTATGATTAAATAGCATCAGTAATAATAACCGCTTCATTTTAATGACGATAAATAATCAGTAATATATTTATTATAGGCATATTTCATAACAATAATTCAGTTTTCTTTAAATTAATTTATTTTACTTTATTTAAAGGGTGTGGCAGTGTAACCGGACGATGATGCGTTTTAAATGGAAAAAGAAATAGCCTACTGTGAATTGTCACTTAATATTGCAGCACATTTAGATAATTATAATTGTTCATGCATGATTATTATTTTTATTGATCTTTCATCATGGATTACTTTTAGACGATTTATAGCCTACATGGAATTTAATAATTTGAATCCCGTATTAATATGGCATTTATTCTACGTAACATTTGTTGTTAAATTACAGTAGTCTAAAATGAATAGTGCAAGTAGCCTACGTTGCCTTTATTTCATTTTAATTTCAAACCTATGGGCTCGCAGTTGATTGTTATAGCAAATACTATATTTATCTTAAGCCGCTGGCACTTGAAAAGAGCACAGGTTTGACCCCTTTATTGAGAAAAAGAAAGAAACGGCTCGTGAACCTGAGCTTGCGCGAGGCGGATGTATGAACGGAACAGATGCGCCTATGGTCTCGTGCAGCCCGGTCGCATCTTTGAGCGCGTTAAAGAGATTTTCATGCTGAACAAAAGCAGCTGCCACACCTTTCTCCCGTCACTAAGCTAATTCATGCAAGACCTCTGCGTTTTGTATATTGATTTTATAATCACTTTAGCTTCGGAATAAGAAGAAAAGAAACAGAGCAGGAGCTGGTTAAGAAAGAACTACAACCAGCTCCTTTTCTCCCAGTTTATTTTAATCAGGTTCTGCGTGGGCCAGGCCTCGAGGCTCACACGGGGGATTAAGTGTTTTTTGAATAAAAGCGCGTGTTCTCCTTTCTTGATGACATTGTTGATAGCACGCGAGTCTGAACTGGACCAAAATGGCGGCGGTAAAAAGGTTTCCATAGCCTACATATAGGCTGCTTGTTGTGTGTATGCTACAGAGTGATCTCCAACAGGTTGGTGACTGCAACAAACACATGTGCTCTTTTCTCTCAGCCTGGACGAGTTGTGCTGTCCTCGCTTATAGCCCGAAGTCTTTCAAATTAAGCTCGTTTCTGGGTGAGCCGTGAGCTGCATCCTTTGTTTTACTGTGCCCTCAATTTTACTCAAAGTCTGCTAAGTGACGTAGCCTACACTTTCTAACAAAAAGTGTTCGAGCAGTAGAATATAGTTCAAATGGCGTGCAACAGGGCCTATGTTTAGAAGCTATAAGGTGACATGTGTAAGCTCTGATTGCCAAACTTTACGATACCATGATCTATATGCAGTGGTTCCCAACATGTGGGTCGAGACCAACCAAAGGAGTCGTAAGATACATTTGAGGAGGCATAAGATAAATGGTGTAGAAAATATTTCTTTTTAAAGTATTCTGATGCAGAAATGTTTTTTGTTTTTTTTTGTAAAACTTTTTATAGTCTAAGGTTTTTTGCGACATATTTAATACCTTAAATTCCTACATTCTAAAAATGATTCAACAGCCTACTGTATTAAAACACATTACAACAGGTCAGTGTTTTAATTGGATGCAAGCCAAATGAAGAACCACTGGTCTATGGGATTTACAGGACATATTACCACATATAGGACTGTGTTGCCTTAAGGAACATTTAGTAACCCCTTGTATGGGGATCTCTATCAACAGTGCTGCTACTATCATTACATGTATGTTGAAATGTACAGCTTTATTATGATATTGCATTAATTGTATGGCCTCAGTTTCATTTTTCTAAGATTTTTTCAGAGAACATTCTCCTCTGAAAGATTATTTATCTATCTATCTATCTATCTATCTATCTATCTATCTATCTATCTATCTATCTATCTCATGGTAAATGGATGTCCATACAAGCATAACAGCTCCCAAGAAAAACGAAAGTCATTAATTTCAGGTGTTCCTGTAGCCTGACAGTGAACTATGCTCCAGCAGTATAAAAAAATAAATAAATAATAAAATCTGGGTGAAGTGATGTCCTCTGCCTTCTCGTCCTAATGAGTGAGTCTCTCCGCAGGGCTCCGTGGAAGCGCAGTGTGGGCTCGTGCTGAACGGCCAAGGGGGCGTCATCCGGAGAGGTAAGGCCCCGTTTATTCTCTCTATTGTTGTACCGGAGGCCGTGAACACTCACAGCTCGACACGACAGCGAGCAGACAGACAGACAAACAGGCGGAGCACTCGTCTCTTGTCTGCTGTCAACATGTTACAGCAGGAACGGCCCCGTTTCCTCGCCTATTTAAACACTAACACACTGTACACGCGCAGACACTGTGCTTCCCATTTCCAGTATGAAATGGACTGTCACTCAACACCTACGGGGGAGGGGGGGGAGTTCCCAGTCACTTTAAACATCGTCTTTGAGGTTTTTTTTCTCCCAGGAAATTAAAATGTCAACAAAGTCATTAATATGGCACTGATTTGACTTTACGAGGCTCACCCTCAGATGTAGCCTATATTTGACATATTATAGCCTACACACAATAGTACAACAGGCACGTCATGTTTGAAGTCAAACCTGTAGGCTATTTTAGACTTTTATTTAGATTAAATAAACAATTGATGTAATGTAATATTCATGCTGTTTTTAAGATCATGAATTCATCACAATCCCCAAACATTGCTATTATGATCTTATCTCTCACCTGTAATAATTACATAGCAAAACAAAGATACTCAAGGAATAGCCCCTTATTTATGCTACAACTTTTTTAGTAGTCTATAAACCACAATTGTGCAGACTTTAAATAGGACTTTAAACGAATGTGAGGCTTAATTTAAGAAACTAAACGTCTACAAATGTAATTATAGGTGTATTCTGACTATTGTAAATTAATAAATCCAATTCAGTTCAATGTGGTAACAGAAACTATCGTTCATGTAAGCCTAGAGAATTATATGAAACTAAAGGGGGCAATCCAGGATATCATTTTCATTTGGCTGCTCAACCACATTTGATTGCTTCTGGGCAAATTCAATTTCAATTTTTTTTTCTCTTGTGTATTTATCTGTGGGCTGTAATGTAAACCATATCACAGGGATAATTAGGTTTCTGGAGTGCAGTAATTGTTGTTTCTCATATGTTTCTGTTGTAATCATAGACGAGGAGAATGAATCCATAGCCTTTACATGCTGAGTCGTAGAGGCGGCTCAGGTTGACTCATGGTGTCAGGGTCTGGGTTTTAACAACCTTTAGGTTCATCAACGCCTGTTTGTTTTTTAGTTTTTTAGTCTGGACTAGGCTATAGTTTTCAGGCTCTGTCTAGGGTTTAATTTTTCATCAGCTCTGCCTAGGTGTTGGGGCTTTTCTCTCGGATTGACGCGGGAATCCCTTCGCTATCACTTTCGGTTAATGGTGCGCCGTATTTGGCCCTGAGATCAGCCGCTGCAACCATCACAACCAATAATCTTTGCTTTACCTCCCGCTCCCGTATCGATAGCTTCTCTCGCCTGGGGCGGACGCTTTGATATGCTAATGCCGAGCGGGGCCCCGGATTCAGCCGAGATCATATTAATGTTGTTCTTTCTGACTGCGGCTTTGGCGGCATGAATATTCACATAACCTTTTTTTCAAAAGAAAATCACTCAAGAAACGCGGATCCTACTTAGGAGGAGTCGTCTGTGTTTTTAATCACCCTGCTATCCCTTTCCCCGTTCAGCTCTAACAGCAGCCTCACAGATCAAGCTGATCTGTCAGGCGCGCGCTCCCGCCACCATAGCCCGTGCACGCGCCTCTCTTTTCTGTCAAGACATTGGCTGGCTTACTTTGGAGCTATAAACATTGTTGTTAAAATATGAGGAGAATGACATTTGGCCCGTGTCTCTTTTTCTTTAATTTTCGTGGCAAACTCGTAAAAGGCGTTTGATTCCGCGTGTGATCCCGCCCGCCGCTCGCGCCGCAGCCCGAGGCTACTCTCCGTTGCTTAAATACCGTTATCGCCTCTGGGCCCGCGCGCTCCACTGACTGCACTACCGGCAATAGCTCTTTTCGATTGCCCTTGGCAACATAAAATACAAACTACTTTGAATCAAAACATTTTTAGGGGAATTAATATGATGTGAACCCGCGGCTTTCAGAGACGCGCGCCCCTGTCAGAGCGCTTGAGTCTGACAGACAGGTCTGCCGGGTTTGTGTCACATATACACAGACTAGCCGGACTTCACACGCGCATACCACACGCGCACGCGCACACGCACACCACACACACACACACACACACACACACACACACGAGTTCAAGCTTAACCAATAATATCAATCGACTCCCTCGACCTACAATCGTCCATTTTTGACAGCCTGAGTGAAATACAAGTCCCACACTGCCTGGTACAAAGTGCTGCCTGCTGGAGTACAACAGGCTTTTGTTACCACACCATGATGATGTCACAGTTGTGCTGTGGGCGCGAGTCGCTGTCCAGGTGCTGAAATGAAAGGTGGAAGCTGCTGTCCACAGGGGTGCTGAACCTGGATGACATGTTTTTGAAGCTGCAGGTCTAAGTGCCTTCCTGCAGCCAGAGAAATGATATGAAACTAGGACATTTCTGCTGATTGTGAATAATAGATTCTTAGAGCTAAAACATGGGTTACAGTTACTCACATATAGGGCTTAGTCGGTGGCCAAATTGTCCCCATTGCGCCGAAAAGATTGGCGTGTGCAGCAAATCCCTGCCTGAAGCAGTCTATTCGGCCTAAACGTCATCCTTTTCTTCATTCCATTATATCCAGCATGGCCTAATAACAAAGCGACACACCCTACTGTTAGATTTGATAATGAGGCAGATGAATAATAGAATATAGTAATATATAATAAGTAATATATAGTAAGACCTTGCGTTTCAGCTGCTTGGGACGTTAGTTCAAGTGAAAGTTTAATAATAATAGGCCTACTCAGAGCAGTCGATATATTCCAGGAGGATCCAGCAACACTGATTCAGATGCAATTAATAATGTGAAAGAGCATTCCCTATCACAACCACAATCATTTATTCACACACTCAGGAGCCTCAAGTACACAGTGAAATCAACTTGGTGATCGGTGGAAAGTGATTAAAGGAAGGGTTTGTTGTAGATTACAGCAGACTTGTCTTACATACAGACAAATATTGAGCTGGAACAGAAATATAAATATATGTACATAGTGAAAAAAATTATATTTAACTAGTGAAGAGGAGTCTGATGGAGTGCTGAGCAAAACACATTGATCTCACCAGTGGTGATTGAATATACTTAGCCTATCTGTTTTTATGGACTGAGTGTGCATTTACTATCACAACCTTTCCTGGTTTAAGTTTAGATTAAAATCATATTTGAACCAATCGTTTACAGCTCTACTGTGAAGAGTGTACAAGGATGATAAAGGCTGTGAACCAGGCAGACTTCCAGTGAAAAACATGCATTTTCATTTTTTGCTAAATTGTTCAGATAAACTAAAGGATTATGTTTTCTTTAATGGGCTTAAAATACGTACGCCATTTAAAAATCCATTGGATTATCTGAAAACAATGTATTGTCACAATGCTGGAAACAGCTGTTTTTTCTTAGCTCATAAGAAGGTGACATTTTGGAGATGCATGGTTTTGATGTGTAAAGATGAAAATAGGCTGCATCCTTAATTTGTGTTAAGGTTTGGAGGCAAGTATTTGAGGCAGTGTAAACAGAAATGTGGATTAGCATACTGCATGTGACAAAAGAAAGGTAGTAAATATAAATATATCACATTTGATAAATAATTTTCATGTTATAATGAAAGTGGAAAAGCTGAAGTGGTGAGCTTTTTTCCTGTGCAGGCTATTTTTATTCACTGTGAATAGTACATACTGCACACTGGCTGCACTGACACTTTACATTATTGTACCGAGCGAAGAGACTTCCTGTTTGCTCAGATATGTTTTTTTTTTAATAACTTGTATGTCCTGATACGTGTAAATATTACAAATAAGAACCAGGAAGACCTCTTGCAAAGTTTGTACACAGCTAAAGCCACCCTTCTCAGGGTTGAGGATACATTTATACCTTTATGAATATGTTTTCTTTCGGACAAAAATGTACATGTATTTTCTATTAGTCAAGGGGGAGTTCAAGGTCTAAATTGATTTGTATTGGATACATTCAGCACATACCTGAAAGCACCTACACTAAAAATAAGGAAAAAGTCTCTTGCAGCTCTTGTAAAGAATGCAGCATCCTCTCATTACTTGCAGAATTCATTACAAAATGAGATATCCCTCAAATTAAAGGAAGCCCCAGAATAATTTTCAGCGCCTTTGGCTTTGCACCGTGTTTTCACACAACATGCGTCTGCCTCTTGTCCAGCTCTTGGATGGCCTAAAATCCATCATTATCATTGTTATAATTCATTTAATTTCTACAGAATTTAAGAAGATCCTCCTCGTTTTGTTGACACTTCACTGATCAGCATCTACTCAAATGTGGAAATACATGTTTAACCATAAATCCTCAGGTCATGGCTGTATATTGTATAAACAAGCGGAGGCAGTCAGTCAGTGCACTGACAGAAGTTGGGCGTGTGCATGTTTAAATGCAAACCAATGGAACTGAACATCCAGAGGAGCTGGATCTTAGTTGTTTGCAAGTTGTTTTTTATTTTAATATACTTTTAAATCAGTATTACTGAAAATTGCAGAGGTGGTATTGGCATAATGCAACTAAACTACTTATAATAAACAAAACTGCCTGCACAATTTCCCTGAGACATTCAAGCTTGTGTCAACATAGGGGCTTTCCCAAAATAGCACAAAGGTTTTTGTTTTATAATCTGTGTTGTTAAAAACAATTATCAATGTACAGATCACCAATAGGTGGGTCAGCATTCCTGTTAAATGGTGTTTTGACCTATCATTAGACATTGCATTAGTACACAGAAGTACAAACGGTACAAAGTTCAATTTGCCACTAATTAATTAAAAAAAAGTGTTTACCTAAAGTAGCAATTGGTTTGAAATCTGCTGGACAGCTCCACAGTTCTTTGTTTTTAATGGTTCCACTGTTGTGCTGCATTATTTCAGCTTCATGTTTGACACTGCATCATTAGGGAAATACTTTTGCAAGTTATGGATTCACTTCTTTGTATGTTCAAAAGATATACAGGCAGTTATTTTGCACAGCTTATTTACGGTGCCATGAAACACTTGTGGACTTCTTGAGATGAATAATCCATTGGGGGAAATAAAAACAAGGCTGTTTTTCATATTTCAAGAAAAGGTGACATTTTTGGAGATACGTGGTTCGACAGGACATCGAAGAAGATCAAAATAGGCAGCATCTTTAATTTATGTAGACAGAAATGTGGACTGTGTGTGACAAATTGAAGGGAGTTAAAATAAAATGATCAAGTTTGATAAAATACAATGAGACAACCTTGTTTCAACTAATGGGTGAGCACACAACAACAATTTATATTTATTGGCCAACTATTCCTTTAACTGTCCTTGGGTACTGCTGTTCGTCCATGCTGAGCCTTGTTGTAACATGTCGTGTTGTGTGTGTGTGTGTGTGTGTGTGTGTGTGTGTGTGTGTGTGTGTGTGTGTGTGTGTGTGTGTGTGTGTGCGTGCGTGCGTGCAGGGGGGACATGTGTGGTGAATCCTACAGATCTGTTCTGCTCGGTACCTGGCCGACTGTCGCTTCTCAGCTCCACCTCCAAGTACAAAGTCACCATCGCCGAGGTGAAAAGAAGACTGTCCCCACCAGAGTGCCTCAACGCCTCCCTACTGGGTGGCATACTGCGCAGGTCAGTACACACACACACACAGAAATCTGACCGTACACCGATGCAGAACAAGGGTTCATCGCAGCTTCTTTCATGGATCTAAACGTAAATACTGTGATTAAAGAGTACTGCTGACATCGTAAATGAGGAACAATTTTATGGTGACTATTTAAACCTAAAGTGTCTCCTAATAAATCCACTGATCACTGGCCATGTAGGACGGAACACTTCAAAAATATTGAGTCCATCTTGCAGCAGCAGGGTTATACAAGAATACAAGTGTAGCGGTGAAGTAGTGAAAGGGTGGAAGAACAATCCAACAACACAGAATCTAGCCCTATAAATCAACAACTTGTAGACAAAGTCACTGGACAAATGTGGATTCACTGCAGGACCGTTACTTTGGATTGTATTAGATTATCAAAATGTTTCTGTTATTTTGTCCACCCCCTGTATATCCTGTAACAAAATAATATAGAAGAGAGAGAGAGAGAGAGAGAGAGAGAGAGAGAGAGAGAGAGATTTTAAAAGTGAAAACCCTGTTTTTTTAAAAGTGTAAATCTGGCTGGTGAACATTGGAGAGCGCTGCCTGAGTCTTTGTGAACCTCAGATGAAACAGAGGATATACAGTAGCGCCCACAAAGACTATTGTAGGCGAACGAAGGCCGGGGCTGCACGCGCCGCCATGCCCAGGGAGCCAGAGGGAGGCGAGACCAGGCCAAAGCATGCCAGGATCAGAGGAACTAGAGGAAAGCAAGAGTTGCCAGCACTGTATTATTGATGAGGCGGAGAGAAAGGGAAGGGAGGGGGACCTACAAGATGAGGCATCAACAAAGTAGAAGAAAAAAAAATGTGCAAATAGAGGTGTTGATCATCATCTGGAGTAGAATAAATCACACCAACAACACAGCTTAATTCTAACAGATGAGAACATGAATTGTGTTTTCACATGTGTGTATCAGAACCAAAATCAATGTTGAGAAGTTTATCTTAAGTGAAACTGTGCCTCCAGTTTGGACAACAGTCATTTCCATTCAAATATCCCAAATAGATCTTTTGGGAGTTTTATAAGATAGGAAGTAAGGACATATGGTTTTAAAATGTTGACATAAAAAGATGAAGTAATGACAGGGACCATTGCTCCTCTGTTTTCCAAAATAGAACGTCTTTGGGTATAGAAAGAGACAAATGCTCAAACAATGACAGAGGAAACTCAAGGGGACATGCAACCATATCTATGTGTAAAGAAAGCATATTTTAATATGTAACGAGTTGACATGTTTTAATTTTATACTCTTTGATATTATGCTTAATTTCATGCCTTTGTCAAATCAAAGCAAATCTATATTCTTCCATCCTTACCTTCAAGACTTAATTAAACACACATTGATTTGTAGAATAAGGAGGCCAGAGGATTTTATTTGTATTTTGGTTCAAAATGATTAATGATGATATGTGATCCAGATATTCTCTCTTTCTTTTTGGGTGTTAAACAATGACAGTATGATGATGAGGAATGTGTGATGTAAAAAAAAAAAAAACATATGTATATATTTTCTGTTTTCACAGAGCGAAGTCTAAGAACGGAGGCCGGTGTCTTCGTGAGAAATTAGATCGTCTAGGCCTCAACCTGCCGGCAGGACGGAGGAAAGCTGCCAACGTCACACTGCTCACCTCCCTGGTGGAAGGTAAGGGACTTTTGTCCAAAACACCTTCCAAAAAACTTGAGTTGTACCTTCAGATATATTCCAGTTTTCATATTTGATCCATTTAGCACTTGCTATATCAGTCTTTTTCCTGTTTTTTTCGTGCTCAGGTGAGGCGCTCCACCTGGCGAGGGACTTTGGCTACACCTGCGAGACAGAGTTTCCCAGTAAGGCAGTGGGGGAACATTTGGCGAGGCAGCACAGTGAGCCGAAAGAAACCAGCGCACGCAAGAAAATGGTCCTAGCTACGAAGTGAGAATACAAACAAACACACATTCACACACACTAGCAAAGACACACTGGAACCGTTTAGAGCTTGAATTGTTTTTGTAACTTCTCGGCAAGATACAGGAGGTTTTCTTCTGAAATTCTCCAGATGTCAAGGTTTTCATAACTTTAAAAACGGTCAAAAGGTATAGATTTAAGTCAGCGTTTGTCTACAAGTCTATAAGTTTAGTTGAAAATCACGATTGATTCTGGAGTTAAAACAGGATCGAGAAAATTGATCATTTTAAAAAACATTTCTCCTCAGATTTTGCTTTCACTTAAAACTTTATTCTACCATTTACAGCCACTTTACAGTCTTAAGTTCATCACCCTACTATTAACCATCTATCTTGAGGGAAAGTGCTTGGACCAAGGTGTTCAAAAACAAGAAAACGATTGGTTTTATTGGCTTTGTGAGAGTCAGACAACAGAAAAAAACAGACGTTTAAGGAAAGAGCATTATATGAGAATGTAAACTTCATGCACAGTAGGGGAAAAAGGACAACCTCCCACTTTTAACAACATGCACACCTTTCATGCATAAAGCATCTACTGTATTTGAATTTTAAGATATTGTAATCACAATTTTAGGTGATCAGGCTTGCTACCACTCTTTTCCAGGTAATGCTAAGTTAGATTTTTCCATGATCCATACAATGGTTAACAACACTGAATAAAACCCAAAAAAGAAAGCCTGGACCAATGTTGAAAACCAACTATGACTTGCCTTCAATTGTTTCTTCGGAGGAATTCATGTGTGGGTTGATCCAAAATGATGAGGATGGGTGCAAAAAAAAGACACAAATTGCAACGGTTGTGTTGGGGACAGATGGTAAACTCTCATTCCCTCCCTCCTTCTGTCCATTAGGCAAATCTGTAAGGAGTTCCAGGACTTATTGAGCCAAGACCGCTCTCCTCTGGGCTCCTCCAGACCAACCCCCATCCTGGACCTGGACATCCAGAGACACCTCACACACTTCAGGTAACACACACACACACACACACACACACGGTCTTTACACAATAATGTACTGGACATTTCTTTAGGCGTTTCCAATCTAGAGTCACTCTGAACAACTGAAACGACTGAGTGTAGACAGATTTCTTGCAGAGCCCGGCTGCTCTCCTTTTTGGCTCAGACCACTTTGCCATTTTCGAAAGATGCAGCTGTGCAGTTTGTTTTATTGGCACAAATGACAGAGGAGGAGCGGCTTGTTAGCAGAAATGTCACATCTATGGCGTCATCCCTAGCAGAATACACACAGTTTTATCAAACCTCCAAAGGGAGATGTACTGTAGAGCGCCCAGCAGAAAGATAAGAACTGAGCTCTGTTGCAGAAACACAGTTATGACAGATTGCACAGCAGCTTAAAGCGTATCTCTCGCCAAAATGCAACCTGGGGTATTTTTGTGAATATACCCGAGTCAAACATTCGTTTAAAAGCATGATTAGGACGGAAACGTCACTTTTAAGATTTACAGTATTCTCGTTTTTTGTCAAATGGCCTTTTGAATGGGAGTGCTAGGGGCACAGCTGTGATCGCATCAAAATCACTATTTTTAAAACCCTAAAAAGGCTCAACACAACATGAAACTTTGCTCGAAGTATCACCAGGGGCTCTACACGTGAACTCGAGCATTGAGAGCATTGTTTGTGTACACAGAGTTTACTAAAAAGAAAGGTTTTGAACAACTCACTTTAACTGTTGTTGTTTACGCAATCCGCCATCTTGCCAGTCAAAAAGAGTCGATCTCCGAATGCGAATGAACGGACTCCATAGGAGGAAATGTCATGAGGCTTCTTTTTCAACTACAAGGTCAATATTGTTTTCACTATCGATAAAACAACAAATTATAACTGCATTTATATGGAACTAAGCTATAGGAGCTTTCCATCCTTACTCTCCTCCCTGTTACGTTGCATTCGTGCTGGAGTTGACGTGTAGAGCCCCTGGTGATACTTCGAGCAAAGTTTCATGTTGTGTTGAGCCTTTTTAGGGTTTTAAAAATAGTGATTTTGATGTGATCATAGCAGTGCCCCTAGCACTCCCATTCAAAAGGCCATTTGAGCGGAAACGAGAATACGGTCAATCTTAAAAGTGGCGTTTCCGTCCTAAATATGCTTTTAAACAAAAGTTTGACTCGGGTACATTCACAAAAAGACCCTAGGTTGCATTTTGGCGAAAGTTACGCTTTAAAGGTCTGAGCTGAGAGGTAACCTGACATTTAGCTCTGAAAGAACCTGCCTGAGGATCTTACAGGACAAACCAGTATCACATAGGAAAATTGATTCTTAAAACCTAGTTTATGCCCATTTATCTTGTATCTTACCTTATATATCTTCTATTGTTATCCTGCAGTCTTGTGGTGCTTTTACATTTTTACTAGTTTTAATTAACGCCACGGTTCCTATGAGTGCCATTATTAGATTGTGGGGTAAGCTGTGCAGTGCGTTAAGAGTAGATTTGGTAGATTTTGTTTTAGGAAAATCAAATAAATAAAAAAATAATGTTTGATTGTGACTGTTGATCGCTTTATATACCCACATGGGAGTCTACTGTATGATTTAAAGCCGTCGTGTATGACAATTCATTATTTAGTCTAGAAAATGTCAGAAAATAGTGAAAAATGCCCATCCCATTCTCTAAAAGCCCAAGAGGAAGTCTTCAAATGGCTCCTTTTGTCTGATCAGCAGTCCTGAACCTAAAAATATTCAGTTTAATATTACATTAGACAAAGAAAAGCACCAAATCCCCATAACTGAGAAGGTAGAACAATAGAATATCAGGTACGTTTTGCTTGAAAAATGACTTAATGAAATATCCATTATCAAAATGGTTGTCAGTTATTTTTCTGTCGATCGATCGAGATTTAAACCTGGCAATATTCAGGCCTAGAATTTGCTAAAAGAGTGTTTCCCATAAATTACTGTAGAAACAGGGAGGAAACGGCATTTAGAACATCACAGGAAACTCTGCTCTGACAGGGGTTAGCCCGACTAAAGACACTCTTTTAGGAGGATTAGAAGCGCCATAACGCAGGGAAGGAGGAAAGTTTCTCTGCAGGTGAACAAACTGAGGAGAAAAAAAAGGAATCTGCACTACTTGAGGAAATCAGTCTTCCTTACAAACCCAAACTGTACCACTGATTTCTTTCTTCTCTTTGCACCTGAATGAAACAAAGGTTTGTCATTGTTCTGATGGTTGTTTCTGCCCCCCGACAGTCTGATCACTCACGGGTTCGGCACGCCGGCGGTCTGCGCAGCTCTCAGCACCTTCCAGACGGTCCTGAGTGAGATGCTCAACTACCTGGACAAAAACTCGAGCGGGAAAACGAGCACCGACCAACAGATCAACAACAGCTCAGAAAAGACGCAGCTCCGGAAAACAGCCGAGCCCCAGAGCAAAGACGGGAAAACAGAAAAGACTGAGTAGCCCCCACCCACCCGGTCCCCGTGCCTTGGAGCGCTGCATTTAGGAGTGTGTGTATGTGCACACACTCTCAGAAAGGATTTGTTAACTCCCAATGTGTCTTCTTTGGGACAATTCATATTGATTGTTATTTATTTATCTTATGTTGAAATGTAACACTAAACTGAACTGTCCCAAACAAGACGTCCTGTTCCACATCCTGTTTAGGTGTGAGTGTGTGTGTGTGTGTGTGTGTGTGTGTGTGTGTGTGTGTGTGTGTGTGTGTGTGTCTGTCATAATAAGGAGGAGCCACGCCAGGGAGACGGCTGTGACTATTCCTTGATTCCTTGAGATTCCTTTGTTTATTAATTCTGAAAACCGGAAGTAAACATGGACATGCTGACATCACAGTTTTCCAGGACAGGGGTGGTAACTGGCAACACACACACACACACACACACACACACACACACACACACACACACACACACACCCAAAGACACACACACAAAGACACACGGTTTTGGGCATTTTGATCTCAATCCAGCTAATTCAGGTGTGGATTTTCTGCAGCGATACAAAAAAAGATTTTTGTTTTTTATTTGTCCTCTGAAGGTTAATTTAACCTATTTTGTATTAAATTATTGAGAGAAATCTCTTGTATTATATTTCTAGTTTTGTTTAAATTCTCAGGCAATTTAATTGAAATAATTTCCCTTTCCAAACTTTTTTAACAGTTTAAATTGAAGTACAATGGCCCTAACCCAAACACTTATACATGCAAAAAACAAAAACAAAAAAAACACATACACCCCTGTACCTGTGAGAGCACTTATACCCCCCCGAAAGCAGACTTATTTTTACACCGTACAATCAGTGCCATAGCAACCAGTGTGTTTACCATGTGGGCAACAGAGAAAAAGACACCATTACTGGATGTGAGAAAGACACAACTGCCTGGGTTAGGCTACACTGTGGTGTGTCTGTGAATGTGTGATTGAATGTGTCTTAGTGTGTATGAGAGATAAAGAGAGAGAGACAGAGAGAAAGAGAGAGAAGGGTCCAACTCAGCCATTTTGTAAAAGGTGACTTTGCGGTTGCTGTCGTTACTCTTCCCTGTGCATGTCTATCTTTGTACACTCCCCAGATCGCAAGTTTAGCCGACACAAGCTCTCTGACTCGCTCATGAACATTTGTAAAGATATATATAAATATTTAAATTACTTTTCTTGTAGGCTTTCAACTATATATATGTTAAATCCCTACCTTCTGAAATGCTGGTGTTCAATAAAGACAGTTGCTACGTGTTCTACTATTTACTCTGGTTTTGTGATGTGATGCACACACACACACGCACACACACGCACGCACACACACGCACGCACACACACACACACACACACACACACACACACACGCACCATGTATAAACATACAGAAGGTGGCAAAAGAGCAAGCAGAGACTGCAAAGAGGCAGCACAGATCAAAGCCAGCGAGTGAATTATCCATACAAGTTCACAGTGTTAAATTATAAAAAGTCAGAGTTCCTCTCTAATGTTGTTAAAAAAGGCTATACCTACAGAAAGGTTCAAAAGACTCCTTTGTGTGTGCGAGCATGTGTGTTTTTCTTTCAGTTTGAGCAACTTCTGTCAGGTTTTCTGCTTATTTATATTACAACCAAAAAACATCTGATGATGAAACAAAGAGAGGAGCAGCTGCCTGCTGGCGTCTCCATCCGGGCCACGTAGGTTCTGTTTACTCTTTAATATTCCAGTCATTTAAAAGGAGGTCACATTCACTGCATAACACAAAAATACATAATCAGACAGGATACATTTACAGTGATGCCTGCTCCGGGTTTGTCATTTTGAATCAATGCAAGTGGAGCCTCAGGTGGAAAAGTAATAGTGGTAAAGAGAAGGATATAAAGGGAGGAAGTAACACAGGTGCAGAATGCCAGTGCGTTCACAGTCTTGCCGTTATTGTTTGGTCTGGTTTTTGACAGATGGCGAATATACACACATGCAGTCAATGTTTTACGATGCTGGGACAAAGCGGATCCATTGATAATGCATCGCAAAATGTAAAAAAGAATGCATTATGACAGATGATAAATAACAGCTTGACGTGTACAACCATTTATAATGGAGTGATTTGGGTTTTTGAAGACTGACACCTGCATTCTTTCAATACACAATGATAGAGTTTCTATCCAATGTAGTGAATAAATAAAATATCAAAGCAAATCTGCAACAGTTAAAACCAAAAATGATTAAAACGTAGTCTGTGCAATGCAACCAAACCATTAAATAACTGCCATCTCTTTGCTTTAGTGTTGAAACTATTCCATTATTTGATTAGTCAACAAAATCAACAATTTTGATAATCGTTCCAGTCATTTCTCAAGCCAAAAACTTGTCAAATGTGAGGATTTGCTGCTTTTCATTCGTTTACATCACTGCAAATTGAATATTTTGGAGTTTTGGACTGTTGCTTGGAAAAAAACAAGCAATGTGAAGATGTCACCTCTGCTCTTGGTAAATTGAAAATTGTGATTTTTGCTCTATTTTCTGATATTTTATAGATTAAAATACCTAATTCAATGATACCGATAGTGATAGCCCTGCTTATTTCCTTTTCTACTTGGTGTTTCTTTAGCACATTCAGGGCCTTTGACAAGGAGCAGAAGAACTGCTTTTCCTTGCTTTATTAAAACATCTTAATCCAAAATCATCTCTTAAAATCAAAAGGAAACTAATTTCAACATGGGTTTCGAGATTTAAGTACGTAGTTATCATAAGTAAGTTATCATTTTAATGTCTAACACCTTTTGCTCCTGACTTCGGTTGGAGCCTGCCAAAAAAATTCTTATTCTTATCTAATTATCCCGTTTCTCATCACCAGGAGGTTGGTTGAAATGTTTACAGACAGGAAGTCCAACATGACATAAACTCAACATCTTGGGTACATGAAGGGTACCCAGATGTTGAGTTCATGAGCAATTTTACACATTATATTTATATATACACATAGGCAGGTTACTTTTCTTTTGTTTATGATATGACATGTTTTAATGCTGTTTTAGTCTCAGCTGCTGAGAGGAACTTCAATCGTATCCGTGGCTAATATGGAAGACTGCGCCTGATGTATAATCAAACTCATGTATCTGAACCCCTGTGAGTGAATATGCAACAGAGTGATGTGTAGGAAGCAAAGCAGCTTTTTAAATTGGCTCTTTGATGGTTTCTGCATCTCACTGGAGGGTATGAGCAGCAACAAATAAGCATGAATTCACATACTGTATACACCCACACGGAGAGCTACATATATGCAAACATACCTCTCAGAGAAGTGACTTAATCACACTTTGTTATTAGTTGCATGGTAAACATGTTATCCCTGCAAAAGGCGTCCCTGCTGACCCCGCATCAGAATAAAAAGCAGCTTGATCAAAATGAGCTGGAAAATGAAATCGATGCATTGCCTGTTCCTGAGATTCTGTAAATTGACAAACGGACGAGAATGAATCATAAGTTTGACATCAGCAATGCATAATGTGATGGGGCAGCTGATGAATTATTCACACAAGGCTATTGATTGTATTGCAATGCGCCGATAGTATTACAATGCGGCGCTGTGTCATATTTCTCCTATTCAAATGTACGTATCATACAGTACAGTGCAGATATTTATACATGGAAGTAGGCTTTTACATCCAAAACACACACTAGAAATGGACATCTTCAAGCCAGAAATGCATGCAATGAATTCTGTTATTTATATAGAAGTGAATTAAACAGTCTGAGGTCTCAGAGGGACTATAACTCCTGCTGACTGAGCCCAACAGTCACAAATAGCAAACTCTGCCAACTTCTAAGCCTCGTCTCTCCAGTCTCTCTCCTCTGAAGCTATAACCCTCCTCCTCTGCCTCGGCTTCTCAGCTTAAACCTCTTCCTCCTCTGTCCTGATCCTGTTCATTCAAGGCCTTTTTCTCCTCAGCTGCCATCCTGACTGTCCCCGTCACTCTCTGTCAACACACACACACACACACACACACACACACACACACACACACGCACGCGCGCTACTGCGTTTTACTCAAACCTTCACGACTCCCCCACATCCAGGAAGACAGGAACGCCCTATACTCCCATCGAGTGATGATCAGCCTCTTCTGCTTCCATTTGTTAGATTCTGAGAAGGAATTGGATATGGAAGCCACGGTTAACTTAATGCTGCAGCATTATGGAGTTTGGTTAAGGTGTTAGTATCAATAAAAGTCTTATCTCAGGCTTTATTGACGCCACATTACCTGCTAAGATGTAGTCGTTTTATCTTTATCCCTTCTTTAAATATCCAACAGTCACCCCAAAATCATGCAGATGGTCACTGGTGTTCTGCCAACATCGAAACACTGATTTGATGGCGTTTCCTTCTGTTGCACTGGAGGAAGTCTTGAGTCTCCAAAGGTTTACTAGTCGGCCTTTTGCACAGCAAACATCCCCCACTTGTTATGGAAGGAAAGGCACAGGTGTTACTAACTAATTACAATAATGATGGCTCCGTTTAATTCAATTGTTCCGGTAAGCCATGACAGTGTGACAGTGAGCCAGCATGCACAAAAGCAAGACCCTGAGCTAGAGCAGCTGAATGAAAGTCAGCCACCCTTCATTTTATTATTTACACCTGTGATTTTCCTACTGCGACATGTCAAAATGTCTGCTGTGAGACTAATCTAAGACATTGAAAAAGAACTGCTGACATTGTCATTGAGTCATCCTTGGACTTGTTATTCACATTTGCAGGTTTAAGACACAGATGCATGCTGATAGTTTATCAAATCAATGCTGAACTCAGGTCTCAATGTTGTTGCCTCATTTCTTATCCTGCAACTGTTTTTTGTGGTGTTCTAGTGCTCCCTAGTGGTCAACAGCAGAACTGCAGCTAGAGTCTGCATAACTTCAGCACATAATGTGACACAGCTAAGAGTGGACAGGGTTAGAAAAGCAATGAATGAAGTCTTGCGAATTATACCCACACACAAGCTTAAAATAAACTACAAAGTCATAACAGCCAGATCCAAATGCTGCATATACTGTTATTAGTTCAAACAATGCATATGAAAAGAAATGAACTTTAATTACTATATAATCCATCCATTTCCTCCTTTCCCAAGCTTAGTCAGCCAACTTGAACACATATAGTAAACTGACCAACCATTAACAATGTCCAAAATGTTTCAAGGTTTTGTCGAGCCATTTCAATAGTGCTATAATAAATAGAGTACATAATACTACACCCACATCTTGTTACTGGTACCAAGAAGATGGTAAGACAAAGTAACAGGACTGAGGTTGAAGATGTGAATAATAAAACAATCAATTTCTCATTTTTAAAAATGTTATTTAGTATCTGAGTCATTTTGCTCTGCTTTCAGTCAGCACTCGCAGCCAGTCACATGAAAGAAAGAAATTATGAAATGATACTCCACTGTTTTTCACCCTTGTATTTAGTTATCCATCACACATTGGACTACTTTTTCCTGAACAACAATAGCCTGAATTGTGATGCACTGGGGAGATCCTGATTGCAGGAATGTGAATGATGGCATTAATGGCACATACACACATGACCCTGAGCAAATATGAAGCCTGAAAAATTATCTTTACAGGTGTGCAAAAAGCAAACTGACCATGAGGGGCCAAAACAGGTGACATCCAAAAATATCAGCACCCTGCTTCTGACCGAAATCCCAGTAGAAGTACAAATGAAGATGAATGTGTCTTTTTTGTATTGATGGGTGCAAACAAAAGACAGGGAGCAGATAGAGCAGTATTAGTGTGACATGTGTGCGTAATGTATGCTGATACATCGTGTGTCAAAGCCCTGCAGGACAACAACCACAACCATGCCTCCAGACTTCCAGACTGTCAGGACATCTGTCATTGCTGACAGTCATATGCCCTGCCATGTGTGCATGTTTGTGTGAGTGTGTATGTTAGAGAGAGAGAGAGAGAGAGAGAGAGAGAGAGAGAGAGCGAGCGAGAGAGAGAGAGAAAGGATGGGTGAATCTTTGGCAACGGGTCATTCCAGAGAACATGGGAACAGCCGTGCTTCTTAAACATTTATGTCTGGTATCCTCAGTGGCAGGTTTTTTTTCTTTCTCTCTTTCTCTCTCTCTTTTTAGACATCAAAAGAGCTCAACCATGTTAGAGAAAACGTACAGATACACATAAAGGCTTGTACTGACACATATACGGACAATATGAGAGCCTGCATAAGTGTATGAGACTCCGTACAGACCTCCAAAACTGAAGCTATGCAGCTTTTTGCAATGAATGCAGCTTTTTAATAAAGACAGCTACATATCCACAAATGGAATTGCTGACAGCAATTTTCTGGTCGAAATGTCCACTTCTGACTCGAGTGTCCACACAAACGTGTGTATTTCCTCCTAAATTGATCTAGTTGATCTAGACTGTAAATAACATACTCTTGAGATCAACTGCATAACAAAATGCTATTGTTATGCTAATTAGAACCAATGGGACAAGAAGACAATTGTATCTCAGAATACAGTTTAGATGGATGGATGAATGCATTTATACTCTTATGACACTAGGGGGAGCAGTTAACACACACTTGGACAAAGTCTCACAAGGAAGAATTAGGGGGGGGGTTATAGGCGAGTACCATAGCTATAATATAAGATAGGTTTGAATGCGATCTTTTTTTAGTACATTTAACAATGACACTAAATCTGTGTCCTTTAACCTGTTTATCTCCAGTTAATATGGAGTATAAGTACAAGTACAACAGGTCAAAAAGGTCTTTCTAGGAAACGGAGCCAATAACCCTTGTTAATGTGTAAGGACACTTCATTAAGAAATGATGTAGATCACAGAGATGCTTACAGAAAGATTCTGAAGCCTTAAAACAAGCAGGGCCTGAATTGTGGACAAATGGGTGTGACTCAGTAATAAGAATGAAAGTCTGAGTACAATCCACACTCTGATGTCATGTAATATACCTGGACGATAATCTTTTAATGCCAAAAAGATATCGAACAATATCAATATTTTACACGTTTTCCCCCAAATCCTTAAGAACATATAGTTTTACTTTAATTAAAAACCTACTATTTAAACATTTCACACACACACAAATTGACTTATTGGGCTAAACAGGTGTTGAAAATACAAAGTATTTGGATTTCCAATATGTTCATAAATGTCATCACATATTATATTGAGATAATACTTATTGCAATATTCTGTCTCTGTATCGCCCACGCCTACACTATGATGCAATGTGATGACCAACCAATGATGTGTTTTGATGCTGAACCCTCAAATTCAAGTTCAGTTTCACCACTAGACATTGCATTTTGGATTGTTATTGTACATGCATCTTACACTGGCATATATAACTTAAACAGTGTGAGATATAGGCATATATGTGTAATAAGAACTGCTACTACTACTTTTGTGTCGACAGAGTGGTGTCTGTTGGTAGACTGTGACCACAGCATCCTGTATTTCACAGCTAATTATGATTATTACTCCATTAATCCAACTACCAGTTATACAAGACTGTTTTGTTTTTTAATTCCTGCCCCATCTTTTGAGGGGTGGTGCTATACCTGCTCTCTCCTTTTTGCTTTTAGGGCAATACATGAAAAGGTTTACACACTTGCCATCCCTTACCAAAGTAAGTCTGGTAGTGTAACCGTGTAGTAGTGGTAGTGTCACGCAAATACAAGTGTCCAGTCTACATGGACTCAATATAGGCCTCATTACAAGGCAAGCAGATATACAGACAAATGCCAAATAGGAAAAACTTAAATAGGCAAAAAAAACACAGACTTGGCCACAAAGGGGTCACTGAGGTTTGATGAGGGTGAAAACAATGTGAAGGATATGCTTTGGTCCTCTCAGATCTTAGCCCAACTGAACAACCACGGGAGATATAATAGAAGATTCTCTGAAGTTGTTCAATACACGAACTAGTCATGCTCTTATTTTGGAAATGACAGAGATACACGATTAATTAAACATGTGTTCCTTGTATCTATTTGCAGTTCCTCATGCTCAGAGATGCTGCTGCTGTCAACCCGCCCCATAGCTCTTCTTAACAGTAGTGGAGTCTTAACAGGGGTTCCCCATTCACAAAGCCAGAGCGAGAGAGAGAGAGAGAGAGAGAGAGAGAGAGAGAGAGAGAGAGAGAGAGAGAGAGAGAGAGATGAGACATCCCCTCCTCACTTGGCTGCATTCGGTTTACCGACCCAGGAGAAGCGACCATGCTGTGGAAACTAGTTGAGAATGTCAAGTATGAAGATATTTACGAGGTAACGTCATCGTCCATCTGTTTGTGGTGTTGAGGACTTATTAGACATGCTTTGCCGGAATAATGAAGTTGTGTGAGGTGTTTTGCAGCAGGCTTTAGGCCTGTTATTTTGTGAGGTGGTGACTGTGAATATGAATTGGAGGACATTTCACCACATGACAATTTCGTTCAGACAGATGTTTGGCTCATTTGCGCTCAAAAATTGCAAAAGTGTTTAGAATATGTGTTTTGTTTGTGGCTATGGTGTGGGTCCACTCGCTTTTTGGACTATAGAGTCAAACGGAAAATTTGAACATACAGATAAATTGTTGGCTATTTCACCTTTTCTGGAATTCTCACATATGGGATTATACATAAATATGATATGGCACTGCGTTTTTTGAGCACATTCGTGTTTAAAAGCAACCTAAAATATAAGATTATTTTGAATAATTTTAGCTGTGTAAAAAAAAGAAAAAAAAATCTCTTAAAAGATATTGAGAAAAAGACCAGTGATGCTGCTGCAAAAATAGGCGATGTATAAAATAGTCGAATTGCAAGTTAATGGTTTATTTTAGATTTTAAATGACACACGCTGGGTCAATGGAAGGTGATAATGTGCCAGAATTATGTAAATCATTTGGCTTTGATCCCAAAACAATATATTTTTAAACGAGCGAGGGGAGAGAGGAAGGGGAGAAATACCGCAGCGCGCGGGGGCGAAATGATGCTCCGATCGTGCTCCGGCTCGCGCTGAATGGGCTCGAGCACAAAGCACCCGAAGAAAGGGCAGCTCGCGAGGCCCCTCGGCTCAGCCCGGTGGGAAACCCTTGTCTCGGGCCGCACATGGCTTTTCTCCCACGGCTAGAGGAAGGGGAGGCTATACTGTTGTTAAACAAGTCATCCAAGAGGGCGAAGAGGGGCCGGTAATGTCACAATATAAAGTTTAATCACTTCTTTTGACTCGTGACAGCATTCACACGAGCCCCTCGTGCGCCCTGTAGTGTCTCGGGTGTGTTGTTTTAGTAGGCTAATAAAAGGCAGCTGCAACACTGCATGAGCCACCGTTTATTCACTGTGTATTCTTCAGTGGGTGAGTGTTGTGTTGGCTGGCTGAAGTTTAGGTTAAATGTCTTGGAGTGACTGGAGAAAAATCTTAAAATGTGTTCACCTCTGTGCAGGTAGCCTATTTTGTGTCTGTGCGTAAAAGTAGACTTTTTTCTTCTTCTTCTTCTTCTTCTTTTTCTTCTTTTACTTTGGAACCCTTTTCTACGTCGCCTTTCATGGGCACGAGGCTGTTGACCCTGGTGGTATTAGTGTCATGTTGACCCAGTGAGATTTGCAGCAAACCCTATGTCGCATTGTAACCCACCAACTTGATTTATGTTGGTTTTTAGAACGTCAAAGTCTGTTTGCGCAGACATGGTTTGTGCAAAAGTGTCTCAATATAAGATAAAGTGTGTATATTCTGCATCAGATATTGCTTATAAAAAAGCCCCCAAAGTGCGTATTTTTTTGTGATGGGGAATTCCTCACGGGTCTCGTCACCCTGTTCGCTTTCTCCTGTGAGAGAGAGTCCTCTTTCTATATCCTGCTGTTCGCGCGTCGTTTCGGCTCTCCACGGAATTTAAACGTCACTCACGGTTGCGCGAGAGGCTTCACGCTCCATGTGTCGCCAGTCCCCTGCCTCGCGCACATTAATATTCCTGTAAGTCTCAGTCATGAATAACAATTACACCGTATACCGGGGCTAGAGGCGGGCGCTCGGTGCTCACACTCAGAGCGGCGGCAGCTCTGGGCAGAGGAAGGTTCTTTATGTAGACCAGGTCGTGCCTGCAGATACAAACGCGCTGCCTTTACCTGGAATGAGTTAAGGCTATCTTGGCTCAACACTATCTTTAACATCTTGCTGTTTTACCGTAAGCCCGCTCGTCACACCAACAGAGGGTTTACAAATGTTAGTTCACTCCTACTCCACTGCGGTGAGTTTCCTTCCTTCACAATGTCCTATTTCAGAATTATTTTGCAAATGGTGAATCCGTAGACATTGCTATATATTTTCGTTCTGAGACATTTTGAAATTAGGCTATGGCATTTTCCCTCCAGGCTCATATGCTTTTTATTCAGGAGATTCCGCTACTTTGGCTAAATCCCCAGGGGCGATCTACTCTAATAAATGCAGCATGATCCTGGGCCTCCATATGGTTTTTATTTCGTTAAAATGTGGTTGCAATTCTGCAAGGAGTTAATTTGTTCTGTTCTTCTCTGCATCCTCTTCAAGGACCGGCATGACGGTGTCTCGAGCCACAGCTCGCGCCTGTCCCAGCTGGGCTCGGTATCGCATGCGGGTCCCTACTCCAGCGCGCCACCGCTGTCTCATGCGCCGTCGTCGGACTTCCAGCCTCCGTACTTTCCGCCACCGTACCAGCCGCTTGCTCACTACCAGAGCCAGGACCCGTACTCCCACGTCAGCGATCCGTATTCCCTGAACTCCCTGCACCAGAGCCAGCAGAGCGCATGGGGGGCGCGGCAGCGGCAGGACGCCGGGGAGCGGATGGATAGCTCCGCTCTGTTGGCGCAACCTCGGGCCTCGCTGCCTCAGCTGTCCGGGCTGGACCCACGGCGGGACTACGGTGTGCGGCGGCCTGATGTGCTGCTGCACTCCGCTCACCCGGGACTGGAGCCCGGTATGGGCGACGGACTGCTGCACGGGCTGCATGGTATGGAAGATGTTCAGGTGAGTCAAAGAACACAGCTGAGATTCATGGAGGTTAAAGTGCATGTAATATATTTTCCAGTGCCAGGTCTAATTTTTTTTTGTTTCGTTAGTTGTTGTTTTTTTTAAAGTTATTTTAAAGATATTGGATATATCCGAGAAAGGTAAAAGGTAAAGCTGCAAGTCAAAGAGCACAGTGTACAAAATGCAGAATATGCCAGTGCAATTATATTACAGTTTATTGTATATTATCTCAATAGCACATATAAAATATTTTCAATGTAGTCATGAATTGACCATTCCCATTTACATTAAAGCACTAGGCTATTTAACTAAGACAAACATTTATATTTATATATATACATCTTTGCATGTCAAAATGTTCCTAGTTTGGATGGCATAAAATACTACAAAAATTAAAATAAAGAAAATGAAGACAATTGTAGTGGAAGAAACGGATTGGTAATGGTTGACAGTTGTCTTCTTTATTGTCTCTGTGCCTTTAGAGTTAAGGTCAGTGAACTCAGAGCAGCTCCCTCAGGGCTGGACTCCCAGCAGCTGTAGCCTAAACGCAAATGGCCCACAGCTAAGAGAGCTGAGACATCTTCTTTGATGAGAAGATGCTGATGTGTGGAATTATTCACAAACTGCTGCATGGAGCTCAAATGTTGCTTCTGTGAATTCAAATTCACCTTCCCTATCTGCCATACTGATTTGTAGATATTTCAAGCAGAAAAGTCTGGAGAAGATACTGCAATATTTACTTTGTTGTGCACATGTGTTTTTTTTTGGGGGGTTTTTTTTTTTTTAACTATCCAATTGTGTCTACACATTTTATTTTAAAATGTATATGGAGTAGTTTTTATTATTATTATCAAATCCAAACTATTAATATGGACTCAGGGTCCAGATAAAAGACAATAATGACATTGAACAAATTGCATACAAAAGCGTTACATCCATGCTCATACTATTGCTCTTACTGGATTTATAGAATTGGCAGGCTGTCATTTTTGTTTTAAGGGATAATATAGATGTGTCTTCTTGCTGCCAAGATACAAAATATACAAAGCCAGCTACCAAAGACCTGGTGAAATAGACTTATAGTCAGCTGTGTAGGATTTCATCTTCCTCTCGTTTCCCCTCAGGGCACAACCATCACGAATTGTTTGCCATTTAACCTCCACATTAGATTCTCATTTCTGGCTTTCCGTATTTGTGTCATGCATTTATTAACCCCATATAAATTAGTTTTAACAAGTTCTATTTTTTTTTTATACGAGCGTGCAGCACTGATGACAGCAGCAGGTCTATTCAACGAGGAATTTCTCTCGCAGGATGATGAATGAATGAGATTTGATGAATGAGGCTTTACATTTGTGTGAACAGCTTCTCGAGTCATATCATGATGAATAAAAAGATGGACTGGATTATAAATCGGATTTGTTTGCTCTCTGGAAACAAACACATATAAGCCTATATGCCCCTGCTTTTCGAGACCTGAAATGATTCCTGCAGGATTTTGTAGGGTGGAAAAGTTTCACATGCTCGGGTTATTACAGTGTGGATCTTCTTGTTTAAAGCATAAAAAGCATACGACAATGATTTGTATATCTTGCTTCTAACAGACCATTGACGACACAAACGGAACGAGCATCCTGGATCAATCAGTAATTAAGAAAGGTAACGCGCACACACACACACACACACACACACACACACACACACACACACACACACACCTCTGTGCTCTCTGCCAACAATCCGACGAACGACAAGATTTGATAGCCTACAAATAAATATAGCTAGAATAAAAAAAAAAAAAAAAAAAAAAGTTTTGGCTTTTCTGAGATTGTGGATATATGATTGTAAACGTGCCAGTTTATCTCTGGGTTTCTTTACTCCCTGTACAGTTTAGTATCAGTTGATGAAACTAACGATCACCATGACTGTATCATTTATTTTCTTAGGCTATATGCAGGGTCCACAATTAGCACCATCTACTAGCCAAATGCTGGTAAAATATGCAAGTGGCTGGTAGATAGCCAATAAACAGTGGTAATCTATTGGGTACTGACAACATTTGAACATTCACTAGCCATTTGGCTGGTGGACAAAAAAGTTCATTTTGGACCCAAGCTATATGTGCTATCAATTATGATTTATGGTACGTAGAACTACAATCTCGCTCATAAAAAAGGGCACGACTTGGATCTAAACTGGACCACACGCGACATGTTTTAGACTGTTGAGGTTGCTCCCTGGTCCATGCAGGCACATCTTGTTTTCTGGGGTGTCCAGGATTACACCTGGTTAACGATCCCGGTATATTGACTACAGCAGGCAGTGTGTCGCTGACAGGCTGCCATGCTGGCGCCCTGATGATGTGCGGTGATTTAGTTACGGGGTGTTGAGTGACTGAGCTCCCCGCGGGGCATTTAAGCCGCTGATGTAATAAATGGCACAGCTCACGGAGATCTCGTGAGCTCGTTTAGAGCTAATCTGCGGTATTATCCCCCGCGGAGCCATCAAAACCCCCTCGCACTGGCCCCTACGCATGCATGCACGAGGCTGGCTGCTGCTTCTTCTTTTTCTTTGACGCCATTAGCGCGAGCATTAACACGCGGGATGAAGGAGCATCCAGTGCTGCCGGTGGGAGTTAAACCGGCCGTGGAGAAAAGACGGGGAGGTGGTTAATGTGATTTGAGAGCGCGAGCCAATCAACAATCGATAATATTGTAATGAGAATGTCGCGAGACATTAAATAACAGTAAATGCCCGGCGCGTGGGCGCTTCATTAGGCCAGGGCCGCCCCCTGAGCGCGCGTGGTCTCACACACACTGAACAAAGTTTGACAGAAGAGATTTAAAAGATGAAAAACTTGAGTATTAGGATGCATCCTCTTGTATTTTAGAGACATGTTTATGCAAGAGAGCCACTCACATCGCCTCTCCTCTTTCAGTTCCATTGCCACACAAGAACATGGCCTCTCTGATGGCCGGCAAGGACGGCCTGATCGGGGGAATCACCGTTAACATTAACGAGGTGTTCTGCTCGGTACCGGGCCGCCTGTCGCTGCTCAGCTCCACCTCCAAGTACAAAGTGACCGTAGGGGAGGTGCAGAGGAGACTGTCCCCGCCCGAGTGCCTCAACGCCTCCCTGTTGGGGGGCGTGTTGAGAAGGTACGACTGCAGCCTTCACGCAGGAATAAGATGCAGGCCTATACAAGCTTGTGGCTCGTTAAATATGCAGGGGATCTATTAATTAAACCCTGAGTATAAAAAAGGCCTCTGTATATGTGCCACTTAACTCACAGATTCTACTTAACATTAATAAAATCTCTGGAGACAAAAAACTGATGACTACTGCTTAATAAAGTTCCCAAACTTGGAAGCGAATAATGGTCATTTATTTATATAATGCTCTGTGAGAGGATTCTTGTAATATTATATATAAAAAAAACTATTTCTTAATATATGTGCCCTAGTTTTTTTTGTTGTGCAATTAACATGAATTGGTTCCATTTGTTTCTACAGAGCAAAGTCCAAAAACGGTGGGAAATGTCTGAGAGAAAAGCTGGAGAAGATTGGACTCAATTTACCTGCAGGAAGACGCAAAGCTGCCAATGTCACATTACTAACATCTCTTGTAGAAGGTGATTGATTAACTGTTTGACTCCAGAAATACAGATACTACTACTACAGACATATACTAACATGTTATTTGCTCCCTATGACAACGATTTCAACATCACCAACTGTCAACGAAATGACAATGAATTTGTAGAATGGCTGAAAGAATATAATGTCAGCATTATGAATATTCAATATTGAAGGAGAGGAGGACTGTGGTTGCTGATTTAGATTAAATGATTCATTGGTTAAAGGCTAGGTTTGGGCCTGTGTTGTAGGCTACGCCAGCATTTTGGCTACGACAAGTTGTGGCCTCTATTTTCCATATATGCCTCGCTTCTCATACATATAGCCCACTATTGTATTGCCCATCAATTTGGTAATTTACAAGACAACCAGGTAATATAAGGAGAATTTTTCTTTCTACATTTTTAAAATGTAAGAGGTCATCAGACATTTTGTAGACTTTTTTGAACTGCGTCTACATTTTTTTTTTTTCGTTCAAAAAGCTCTCTTTTTCTCGAACCTACCGTTAATTTCCACAATACAACTGAACAATTTGACCACTTTCTATTTTTGCATCAGCTGGGAGGACGTACAGCCGAGGGGACGTTGGTGCGTAAAAGGATAACGTCGTCTCAGTTTTAACAAATCGGTAGGCCTATACCCAAGAAATGGCTTAACAAAAACAGAAAAAAGAAACACGTAAGAGTCTACAGGTCGGTTTTTGTTTGTCTCTATTATATTTACATTGACTGTAACCGCACCTCTACCGTCCCCCAGGTGAAGCCGTCCACCTGGCCCGGGATTTCGGTTACATCTGCGAGACGGAGTTTCCCACCAAAGCCGTGAGCGAGTACCTCAACCGGCAGCACGCGGACCCCAACGAGCTGCACACGCGGAAAAACATGCTGCTGGCGACAAAGTGAGTTTGATGGACCGTTTGATTAGATTGTGTTCCCTCATATAGGGTGTTGTCTGTCATAGAATATATATATATATATATATATATATATAATGCATGTCTGCAGTGTAGGGCGATGATACCGGTGGTAATTACATTATACCCGATGGCTAGCTGTAGTTTAAATCATATGAAATGAGCAATTTAGGTATTTAAACACATTCAACCACAGCACAGCATCATGGAGAATAAGCAGTACAAATGTCAGGGCCCTGAAACAATACCATCTGTCTGTCAGCACAGAGGTATGTGAGAACAAAGTGCTTGGTGAAGAGGGAGATAGTGATTTTTTTCAATAAACATCACAAAAAAAACACACCTTTACAAAAACATCCAGTCAGTTTGGAGATATTTCCCAGTTCAGACAGACTGTCTACAGCAGATGTTCCCCTAATGTCCCAAAGTTCCACAACAGGCATATATTTATGGATGAGAATCTCCCTGTTTGACAAAGTTTACAGTTCCAGGGTGCCACTTTGAATTGCATAACTGTCACACATACAGGGTGAAAAACAGGCCATTCTTTTTCTGCAAGTAGTTACATGTCTGATGAATTAAATTACTGTAAAATTAAACTCTCCCTCATTTTCCTAGGGCCTCTGTGGCCCCTCTTGAGGACACCCTGAGGGTGCACACCTCTCCTGTAGCGTCTGTGCTTTACTCTAAATCACACACAGTCCATTTTGCCACAGTGAACATGGCATTGACATTTAAAAAGGAGAGTGAGTTTTTCTTAATGAAACACATCAAACTCCATATGGATCTAACCTGTAGTGAAATGGCTGATTGGAAAATTGCCACACTGAAAAATGAGGGCAGTTAAATTCAATTCAGAAATGAGCAGAAATCCGCATTAAAGTCAAGAATCTTATAGTGACTAAACAAAAGTAGCAAGGCATTCATTTTCGCCACCTAAATAACCTTTAGCTTACATGAACACTTTAATGTGCAGCTCACAGACATTATTAAATACGAGCTCTGAGGTTGCTAGTGTATGTTTGACCTCTGCTTCTGGGCTTAAAAGTGATTCGTTTTACTGGTACTCCTCGTAAAAGTTACTTATATTAATCCATTTGTTATGGCCGTTAAGCTGTGGAATTGAATCCAGGATCTTCTGATTACTTCTAGCAAGCGAGCAACACAGATTTTCTTTAAAGAAACCAGGGTAGGAGAGGTGATGTGGATGTATTAATGTGGATTCAATCATAGAATTACTTTGGATTTTTGCCTATTTTTACAATGACCAAAAAAAGCCTTTTGCCAACTAATGAGTAGTCCTGTTCTATGTCCGTTTATTCCCCTGAATGAGGTTTCTAGATGAAAAGGAGCTGTAAACAATGAAAGATTCCTTCAGGAAGCTTGTATTTGTAGCTTGCATAAATAGTGCTGTGTGCTGGCCTGCACTGCATAAACATGTGAGTGTGAGTGTGTGTGTGTGTGTGTGTGTGTGTGTGTGTGTGTGTGTGTGTGTGTGTGTGTGTGTGTGTGTGTGTGTGTGTGTGTGTGTGTGTGTGCATCCCAATGTACTCAGTATGTACGGTGTGTTCGGTGGTGGATGTTTGATGCTCAGATTCAAACCTGTTCCAATACTGAGCGTCGGGTGCTGCCTGTTAGAAATTCATTATTTAGCAGTGAAGTGTTTCAAGTCGTCAGAAAACAACAGCCTGAGCCATGAGTGTAGCCCGGGGTGGCGGCTTCTCCTCTCTACTCCCCTAACCCCAGCTGGGCTCGGCCTCCACAGCCTGTCACTCATTTGCTGGAGCTCTGCCCTTAGGCCGCTTGCAGGGTGTGTGTATGTGCGGTTGTGTGTGTACGTGCATGGGGCGTGCAAGTACAAATCTAAGGGAAAGAGAGAGAGAGAAAGGTCTCTTGAATATAAAATGTGGGCCTAAAACCAGAGGATGACCGTGGCTGGGTTGCTCAGTGGGTAGAGCAGGCGCACATTTATTTAGAGGTTTATGCCTCGACGCAGAGGTCCAGGGTCGACTCCGGCCTGTGACGATTTCCTGCATGTCTTCCCCCCTCGAATCTATTCCCTTTCTCACCTGTCCTGTCCATTAAAGGCGGAAAAGCCCAAAAAAATAATCTTAAAAAAAAAAAAAAAGAAGAAAACAGAGGATGATTTGCTGAAATTTAACAAGAAGAACAAGGCGAAGACGGGGTTTTCTTTTACTGTTGCATTTTTTCACATGTGAAGTATGAAGATCCATTTGATGACCTCTTGTCTTAAATTAAATATTAACAGTTAAAGATTGGCTCTTAATGTGGAGGTCTCAAACCATACTACTTTTCTTGCGCTAGTATTAGTTTCACTTCATTTTCCAGACTTCAAGGGCTAGTGTTTCTGTACAATGTTCAAATCTATGCGATTGGCTTTTTTTGTATTTTCTCAGTGCATTTTGCAGTTACGGTATTGTGGCAAAATATTTTTCTCATTCTAGAAGATAATTTGTCAAACATAAATGATGTCATATTGAGTAGACGTTTAAGGTTGAGATGGTGTCTAAGAGAGAGTCTTATCTAAAGCATCAATAAACAGTTTTTGGTGTCAAGCCTTCCGAATCCAAGAAAGAGCTTTGTTTTAGATTTTGAAGAAACAAAAGGATAAAAAACTTCTTTACAGATTCACAGACGGTAGCGTCAGCCAGAATGTGTCACATGTTTTTAGGGAATTAAAGACTCGTCACACTGAAAACTCTCTTGCTCTCTCGGCGGTGCCACTCTGTCCAGGTGAAAGCATACTGCAGCAGCTGATTGCATCAAGTTCATGCTTTATTTTATTTTTTTCAAAAGCATTTTGGAAATTACAAAATAAAACAGCGGTAAACAGAGACAAGTTGAAAGAAAGTGCGCTACGCTCCATTGCAAAATAAGCCTTGGAATGCACTGAACATCACTTAAAGGGGTTAAACACGAAGAGTATCAGAGGGACGGTTTTCCTTTGGGATAGATTGTGTCATATGAGCTGCTAAAGGGAAGTTACAAATACAATAGGGTAAACACATTCCTTTTCTCTTGTGAATATCCTGATTTGGCACGCAACATTTAGAGAGGCCGTAGTGTTTAGTTTTAGGAATGGTCGTACTGTGGCAGCAGGTGGTCAGTTTGCACCATGTGGCTGAGGGAGAGTTGTTTGACAATGTAAACCAAGAAACCTGGTTTACCATCTTAAATCTGGTCATGGTTGCACAACAGTGGTGCACCAAGCTTTTGCTTCTGTTGCCCTCCGAGTGAATAGGTGGGTGGGGTCATCCTGTCTTCAGGAGCAGCTGAACCATCTAAAAGAAAGGTATCAGTCTGGGTTTCAGTTAGGGCTGCACGATATGAGGAAAATATGCGGTAACGTTGTTGAATATCGCGATAAAGATATTACTTGCGATAAATACACATATTACAATGTACTCAGTTCTGCATTTCTGCTGCTTTTAGTATTCTAATTAAATTCAACAAAGTGCTAGTTGAATTTAAAACATTGCTAACATTCTTTTATTGAACAAACTCATCATTGGATAGAAAAAGCACCACTAAAACAGAATATGTTAGATTTTAATGTGCAGTTTTCTACTGATATTTTCTTTTAAGTAACACAAAAAACCTATGAGTGTCTATCGCGATATGTCGCAGCCTTTCGCGATGTGTTTATTGCGGCAGCTGATATTGCGATGACGATAAAAAAAACGATATATTGTGCAGCCCTAGTTTCAGTGATGGTCAGAATGTTGTTTTGTCCTCTTTCCCAGCCTAACAAGAATACTGTTCTATAGGCGAATCACTGCTCTGCTATTATTATCCACTAAACTACTGCAACAATTTATTGCAAATATGTTAAATGTGCTGTGCATTTAGATAGCAGAGCACATTTGGTTAAAATAATTGGTAGCTAGTTGTTTTTCCACAGGACATGACATGTCCAAAAAATAAGATATACTAAAATGCAGCTTAAAGTGAATGTGCCCCTTTTCCTTCAGTGCAGTTAAAGCGCCAAAGAACTATAAGATTGTAACGCAAGTTTCAGTGCTCTGCAAGATTTGTTTGTAAAGATTATTTTTGGGCATGTTTAGGCCTTCATTTATAGGACAGCTGAAGACATGAAAGGGGGGAGAGAGGGGGAATGACATGCAGCAAAGGGCTGCGGGGTGGAGTCGAGCCTGCGGCCACTGCGTCGAGGAGTAAACCTCTATATATATGGGCACCTGCTCTACCAGGTGAGCTACCCAGGCGCCCTGTTTGTTCATTAATAATACTGTTGGTTGTATTCAGTTTTCAGGTGTCGTTGCAGGGACATCTGCAACTAATGCTGCAAAATACCCTCACTGTCTTCCCTTGAGGTTGTTTCACCACAAAGGCATCTCAGTAAGATGTTGGTGGTGGTTCATTTGGGTGCATTTACTGAGATTTTAAACTAGGCAGCGGATGCACACATTGTATACCATTTTGCTGACAGGGTCGGTATTGATAGGCATTTTAGTTCTAATTGGATATTGGCCACTCATTGTGCTCTGATATTCTGCTATTTGATTATTTGTAAATGTAATTCCCCTTTGGGGATTAATACTTAATTGACTGCAGGCAATTTAGAGATGTTTTGGTCATGTTACACACAAGTATGCATGATTCTGTTGCATTAGCAGGTGCAGTAGAGTGGCAAGTTATAGAATATTAGTTTTCAGAGTGTTTCTATCTTGTTGTCAAAATTCTGTGTCAGCCTGTCCACTAATTACACTTAGAAACAATTGAGAAGAGGTTTCTCATGTTTGGAAAACAATACAATTATACTGAATACTGCCACTGAATGTCCACTATCAGCAGTATTACTATTTTTGGGGAAACCCATAAGATGAGGCAGAGTTCCCTCCTGATGTCTTGTGTCTTCTCCCCTGCAGACAGCTGTGTAAGGAGTTCACAGACCTACTGGCCCAGGATAGGACTCCCCTGGGCAACTCCAGGCCCAGCCCCATCCTGGAGCCTGGCATCCAGAGCTGCCTCTCCCACTTCTCCTTCATCACGCACGGCTTCGGCTCACCTGCCATCTGCGCAGCGCTCACCACTCTCCAGAACTACCTCAACGAGGCTCTCAAAGGACTCGACAAGATGTTTCTTAACAACCCTCCCAACAACCGGCACGGGGACGGCGGCAACAAGGCCGACAAAGAGGAGAAACAGCGGAAATGAAGCCTTGGGGGGGCGCTGACGGAGAGCTGAACGGGAGGCAGACACACAGACAGAGGCGTTACACCGTTACTTCTAGCTTTACACCACTGCCACTGATCTGCCACACACAGGGCTGTGGAGGAGGAGGAGGAGGAGGAGGAGGAGGAAAGCTTGGTAGAGAGAAAAAGGCAGAGGAAGACACCTGTGGGCCAGTGTCAGAGAGCACAGAGGGATGTTTCATCTGTGTTACGTTCTTTTCATTCCCCTGAGGACATGATGGTTACTGTGTTACATCCATTTCACTCTGCCTGCCTGCATCCTGTGAGACTGAGATGCAGTGAGAAGCCAACAAACATTATGTGTGTGTGTGTGTGTGTGTGTGTGTGTGTGTGTGTGTGTGTGTGTGTGTGTGTGTGTGTGTGTGTGTGTGTGTGTGTGCCTGAGGGTGTGTGCGCTTGTGTTTGTCCTCACACAGAAAAAGCATTGTCGGTATGAAGATTGCGTGATGAGCACTCTATCTGTGAAACAGGTTTGTCTGGTTACTTAACGCAAGTATGAGGGAGGGTGTTAATTTATGTGTGTAAATATTTATTTATATTAATTTAAATGGATGGTTGTGTAAATAGGTGCACCAGCTATTTTGGAGTAGGCCTATTTATCTGTGATTTGACCTTTGTGAGCCGCTGTGTGGGGGTGTGGGGCTCATCCAGTGTTTTTCTGTTCTTATAGAGCTGTTGTCATGGTGCTGATGATGGGTAGACATGCTTCTAATTGTCCAGTGATTTCATTTCTATCACATTGATAATAAACCATGTGTTTTATTATGCGAGGTGTGCAGCCTGCGCCTTTTCTCCACTGCGTCCCACTAAGGATTGGGGGGGGGGGGGTCAGAGTCACTTTTAGTTCAATCCATTTAAAATGTAAAACATGATATGTTCTTTAGCTGATGTCAGAGCATTTATCTTTAGTGTTTTACTTTGATATTACTGAACATTTGCAAGCTAATAGTTTACATCTGGTGGATTAAAAAGAAAATGCAACTTTCTGAATGACTGAAATTAGAGTTGGCCCCAACACTAATCCTGTTATTCTGGGATATTCAATGTAATGGTTCAGATTCACAGGCCGGGCATCGTCAGCTTGATCTAAATGAAATGTGGGTTTCCTGTTTAACAACCGCTGTCCGTTTATCACAACAGAAATGTCTCACTGTTTAGGTACCAGTGGAAAAAAATAAATAAATTAAGATCTAATTAATAGGCCAACGACGGCATTAAAGAAAACCATTACATATAATTTTACTTTTCATTTAAACTAATTATTCGCTGCAGCAGACAGTACATTTCCGATCACTGTGAAGACATGGTACAATTAATAAACAGAGCTAAGAATTTGTATTTTAGATATTTATTGTAAAAATCAACTCAGTTTAACCATCGGCCTGAAGTAGGTAAGGCATAATCTAGCCCTTCATTTTCCGGCAAGGAGGAAAATATGTGGAAGACGTAAAGAAATTTAAAGGAACAACCTTTGATTTGAATGTAAATTTAAAAAAATAACCCCACCACCAAAACTGCAAACCCAGAATTGGAGTCGCATTGATTAACGGGATAATACATGGACTGGACAGAATTAAATCAGAGTCATTATTGTTTTCTGGTGCTATTAAGGCTTGTTTACCTTAATGTTTCCAAGAACAAGAGTAAAACAGCTCTTATATACAGTGACCATCACTCAGTATATCACTCAGAGTATATTCCATGTTTAAGTCAGAGTTTACAGTTGTATAGCCTACTTTCCCAAAGTTGTAGTTTATAAGGTCAAAAATAGCTAAATGGTCCTTTAATTGGCCTATATTTAGCCTAGTTATTGCTGACATGTTTCATTATAATGACATTGTTTATGGCATGTAGTCCAAGATTAAAATGTACAAATAATAATACTGATAATAATTAAATAATAATAATAATGTTTTAATACAGCTTTGTAAGGTTTACAATATGGTCTAGAGTCTTTATAGCTTATTGCAAAGCCTCTGAAATGAACGAACACACACACACACACACACACACACACACACACACACACACACACACACACACACACACACACGCACACACACACAATGATGTATGTTGCTTTATTCCAGGGAGATAATTGGCTGTATTTTTCGGCCAGTGAGGCCCTCGTTTCAGAGAGGCTTCTCTCTCTCGCACGCGCGCGGGGGGAATAGAATCGTGCCTCGCGGGCCCGCTTCTGCGGTGGGGATCTACTGCCGGTGTGCTAATGACGGGAGAGCGCGAGAGACACGAAAAAGTAGAGAGACAGAGAGAACGCTAATGAGAAAGAGAGACGAAGAGAACGAAAAATAGGAATGCGAGAGGAGGAGAGAGAGGGAAAGTGTCCCGCGGGCTCAGTGTGACCCGTGGAGTGGAACGCCGCGTGACGCAGGTGCGGAGTTCAGCACCCGCATGTCCGCGAGCGATTCTCGCTCAACAAAGACAGGAAGCTGCTGAGCATCAGTGGCTACAACAACGACAGGTTGGCTGGAACAATAAACAAACAAGCCAAAGAAAACAAATCAACAAACACGGAAGAGAGAAAAAAAAAACGAGGTTTTAACTACTTAAATCAGGCAGCATCCGGTCATTAAGAGGACACTGTCGATTTAAATATTACAAAGGCACTCAGTGTAACTGAATGAACATTTCATGTTGGCATAGACTTATGTGGATTCATCAACTGACTGACATGTGTCAAAAAACGGTGTAAAAGACAGGAATATATAATACAATGTTATTCTAGTTTAGGAATTAAAAACTTAGCTATACTAATATATTGGTATACACACCAGAAAAAAAAACTTGTATAAGTCTGTCAGACAATATATAGGTCTCAGTGTCAATTAGATGCAGTGAAAACCTTTTTTTTCCTTCTTTAAAAAAAACTTATATGGAAGAAATCACCATATGCAAAAAAAAAAAAAAAAAAAAAGGGAATGAATAAATTAAACAAACTTAATGCAATAAGTGGTGCACTGATTCAGCGGGGTGATAACGACAATGATGGATATCATGGGGTGTGTAGAAGAGTTTAGTTTTTCTAACTGAAAAAACAGCTAATCCTAACCTTATTTAAGCTTAATACAATAATGAAATACATTTTAGTTGTAGATTTAAAAGTAAAATGAAATGAATGGCAAAAATGATCTCCCATAGCAGAGGCAAGCTTTGGGTGACCGAATGTGCTGCCTTGCTGCTAAAACAATTTCCTCTTGTAGGACAATAATGGTCTTAAATGAACAGAACTGAATTTACAGGCAGAAAGGCGTCTTTTTCTCACGTATTTGTGAACATGTTTTTCTCTCCTCAAACTAAGAACCCAAACAAGTAACTAACATTGTGCAGGTTTTGTTCCCTTTGCCAACAAAGCTAGTTTTGTGTACTGAGCCTCAGGCCTCTTGGAAATGCTTCATTGTGAAGTCAAGGCTCCATCTATCCAACCACCTGGTTTTAACAAAAGAGTTTTCCAAGATCATGCAAATAGCATCAGTTACAGTAATCTTATTATATATAGGCTATTAATATTTACTTGAGTAGAAATTCTTAAAAATATGAATATGCAAATAAAGATTTAAAAACAATAACAATAAATGTAGAAAATATTATATAAAATGATATATGTATTATTGACTTTAGACTTTAGTAATGTTGTGGCACTGATATGTATAGTATAGGTGACATTTAAGGAGCAGTGCGTTTAAAACGATTTCATTGCACTGAGAGTGTACAACAAACTACCATGTCAACAGTCACACCACACGTACTTTGACCGCTGTTTATGAATGTAATTTGCTGAAGGATTTTAATCCTTTCCAAACATGATTTGTTTTACATTTACAACATACAGCTTTACAGTTTACTCCATAAACAAGATATTTAGTCATGTACAGAACATAAAATATCCTACAAAGACATGTTAAGCTGGTGCCACATTTAACAGTTCATAATGGCAACTAATACCATGTTCTGAGTTAACTCTAGTTAACGCTTTATAGATTAAGGTTTTTTTAAATAGTTGGCTGCAACTGTAGTCAAGGACCATAAATGTTTGCAAAACTTTAGCATTGAGCAGCATTCAGATTGTTGTGGGTAGTGTTTTGTCCACTGAAGGATATACAAGAATATGAAAACTTACAAACTTGGAGTTTGTCAATGGATACTTGATTCAGAAACCAATTCAAAGCAGGAAGTTTATCTAAAACCACCGAAAAAGCAGCGTCAGTAACACCCTGACATGCTCAGTAAAGCCTGAATGCTTCATCTGCTCGGCTCACAAAATCGTGTAAACTTTCATATTAACAAATGCAAGTTAACACGAATACACAGAGTTAAACTGATAATATAAAATTCCAGGCTAAATTGGCTCGATGGTGTTTTAAGCCCTCAACGTCTCCTTCTAGGCAGCACTGTGATCGTTGACTTCAAGGCACCTAACCCTAACCCTAACCATAACCATTGCCTAATCCTAGTGCAACATTGGGGGCTTAAAACACCGATAAACGCTAAATTGCAGGCTAACACAGGAGTCAGTGGAGCTTTCTATATAATTATTCAATTCCCCTTTCTATTATTACGCATTTTCCAACCAAGGAGGGCTTAGACCAAAATCGAAGAAAGAGGAAGCAAAAGTCTGGTGCGGGATAAGACGAAAAGATTGGGCTGTTTTAGCCCCTGGAGGACCGCTGATAGTTCCAGTACCACTTCTATAGACCGTAACAGTGAGCCATGGTGGAATACTTACCTTTGGATTATTACAGGTGTGCCTTTCAGAGTGGTATGACGTAATTTCCTCCTATTTTCGTTTTCATCATTTGTGCAAAACTCTGCACTGCTCTGCAATCACCTGTCAAAATTGTAGTTTTTGTAGGTCTAACGTGGCTATTGCTGATCACACTAAAACACATCACTTCCTGTGCTAGCGGGAAAAGATCCACCAGCTGCAGAGTGTTTAAAATAAGCATTCAGGAGCTGGATATAATACGATTTACTCGTTTTTGATGAATTGGTGATAATGGGAAGCAAATGTTATTTTTATGAAAACGTCACAGGTTGTTACTTTAATGAGAGGACCAGTGAAAGGTAATCGAGTTATGAACATGCACTGAGCTTATGAACACATTGGTAATATTTGATATAGAAAGTACGAGAGCAGCACTGACAGTCTCTTCTATATACAGTTATGTCTGCATCTCTGTCAGTCTGTCATTTTGCCAGGAAGTGAGAGAGCAGGGCCCCATCAGCAAAGCCCCTCAGCGTTCTGTCACGCAATGGGCTGTAAAAATGCTTATCCAACACACACAGACACATACACACACACACACAGACACACACACACACACACACACACACACACACGCACACACACACACACACACACACACACACACACACACACAGGTTATCCAGCATGCAGGCAGCTGAGTGTCGGGAGTAATTCCTGCTAGGGGCACTGTGCTCCAGGCAAGGCAGGCGCGTGCTGGATATTTCATTATTCATTAATTTACTGTTTAACAAATCCTGTCATTACTGAGCCTGAGACGAGTTCACACACTCACACACACAAAACACACACTCGCAGCAGTGGGTGTCAGGCGTGGCAAATCGGCCTGTTTGATCCCGGCCTTCTCAACAAACGGAGAGAGAACCATGAATAATAAGAAACGCGAAGCCTCGCCGGAACGAGGGAGCGTGACACTGTCTCACAAAAAGCCCTTTAGCATGGAGCAAAGCTCTGCTGGGGCCTCACCGAGGGCCCAGGGTTCATTATATGAAAAGACAAAAACAAACAGTTGGCACAACCGTGATCGATATGAAAGGCAAAGCTCCCACACAAAAGGCGAAAGTGAATCAGTCGTGTTTGACAAAAGACGCCGTTACTGTTTCCTTTCTGCACATGGAGGAGTCTAGCATGGCTGCTGTTTACTATTTTCACTCCTGAGTCCACTAATGGGATCAGGATTAAATCTGTGAATATGTTGTTGGCTCATCCATCCCTGTTTTTGGCTCAAATCCCTAGAAAAACAAAAGGGGTAACTACTTGAGTTTACCATAAAACAGTTGAATACATACAGAATGATGAACTCAGACACTAGAATAATGACTTTTACTTTCCCTTTTCAGTCTAGTTCACTTAATTAATTAACAGAGGAAGCCTCCAGGCTATACATATTCATTATTTCACAGGAAGAAAAACATGTATCATAAATAATAATGACGTATTTGTGTTGTACAAATATATTTGATTCTAAATCACTCTGTAACCAAACCCCAGCATGTCAGACTGCATGGTTTGTGGCTAGAGAAGCTGCAGAAAGGTGACCAGAGACTTGACAACAGACCTGCAGTACTACAAAGGGGTTAAATCCTTCAAGTCCCGGCACTGAATGCCACAGCGAAAGGAAAAGGCTGGCGTTCCAAGGAGAAACAACTTTATTTCTCGATCTGCTGCCCTTAAGTATGTCGTGGTCTGTGGGTGGCCACAGACTTGATGTCATTAACATGTGACATATGTAGAGCTGACTGGGAGTGGCTGGAGGCCAGTGTTTGTCTCCGCCACTGCTCTTGTGTCTACAGGGCGAGGCAGGCTGAGTCTGGGCTTTGTCAGCAGTCAAGCAGCCAGCCAGGCCACTGTCTGCTGCGGTTGATAGTGAACACGTTTATCAGTATGCATGACGGACAGTGTGCATGAATGTGTGTTTGCTGGTAGCTTGGGGCAGGAGGTGGAGGCGTGGAGGAGGGGGGGGGGGGCTCCTGCCTGGTTGTTCTATGAGGAGGGGTCTTTGGATGTGGATGTGTGGGCAGGGACACGGGCAGTCCGGGTCCCTTAAGGTTGGACTGAAGATGCTGAGTTGAAGTGACACAGCTGCTGCTGCGGCAAGGCTGCCTCTCCAGACGGGTCAAGGGTACACAGAGGAGAATACACTTCTGCCACATAGCTTCTCGCGCTCACTTACACACAGGGACACCCACATACAAATTCAGGAATACAAAGCAATGCTCCCTCAGCCACCACGGTCAAAAACCTTTATTGTAGTTACGTGTACCTTCTATAAGGAGATCTTCATGTGTTTATAGACTGTACCTTAGCAGGTTATAGTCTGGTGTCTTAAGATGTTAAAGGCGTTATCCTAAGTTGAATTTTGCCAGGTTATCAAGTCAGTGTTGACAGATCCTTCCATGCCATTGGCTGACCCATCCCCTTTGAGCATAAGTGCTGACCCATGCCTACACTGTTGTAAGTGGTCACGTGGCCTCTTACATGGCTTTTGCAACTGCTCAGATTGGTTTGACATTTCTAAGAATTACGCTTATTTGCCGTCTCGCTGAGAGTTACTGGCAGATGGATTTGTAATTGTGAAGTCCCGCCTTTTTGTCAGTTTCATATTGCATCTAAAATATTTTCTAAACCAGAACCGAAAGAGTTGTTTTTGAGCGAGAGTGGGGCACTAAAAAAAATTCCCGGGTCCGTACCCCACCTGTTGAAAATTAACATATCGCCTACTGGTCCAAAGGTAAAAAAATCCACCTGCCAGCACCTCGAAAGCTAAAAAATGAACACGTTATATCTTATATAATATCGTATTGTGTTGTTGCGCTCGACAGAGTTGACCTTGTATGCAACCGCCTCTTTTCTCTTAAGCTCCACCATAGGTATGTGATCTTTGACATCAGCTGCTGTAGTGATTAGTTGGAAATAAAATAGGGATATGAGGGAACACTGGTAGAAGTTCAATCTCAATCCAAAGATACAAATCAATGCAGGTATCAGCTATGGAGATAAAGGGAGCTAGAAATTATTGGTGTGGGGGTATGAGGATTACTCTACTGTATATACACCACCGCTATTGATCTCCACTTGTGTGTTTTCAAAAACCGGTCAATCCAGAGAGCACAAAACACTTTACTGACTGAGGAAGAGGATGACCACAGGAGGAATAAGGCAACTAATGATGCCAATAGCATCAATCAAAAGAATTTTTCCACATTTCTAAGTCAGCGAGAACATTTCTAGAGCTGCACATGATTACTTGACCCTGTTGAATACCATTAAATCCTATTGGTGTCATGAATTGATTTACATTTAAAGGTTACATTTGCACAGATCCTCCTAATCCTTTTTAAATAACAGAAACTGAGTGTCTTTGGCCCGTGGCCCAAATGTGAGCCGGCTCTTACACACATATAAGATAGATTAATATATATATATACACACACACACAGGTTTTGGTCACTAAACATGCATTATATTTGCATTATTTACACCTTTATGCAATACGACATTGTGTACTTGACCAGTTATGTTTCAAACTAAGAAATTCACTGCCAAAGAGAAAAATCTAACCGTAAGTGCAAGGTAGACCCTCAAATAGCGATTTCTATAAAGTGTTATCATTCAGAGGGGACATTTTTTGTTTAACAGCATTCAACAAAAACATTTCATAAGTGGAAAAAGTGTGTATGAATGTTGCTGCAACAATAGTCTGGGCTGCAAAGTGGCCAAAATGTAGGATATGTAAATAATAAATATAATCGTCTCATACATCATGCTGCAGTTAGATCAGCACACATCCATGAGCGGGAAAATAACATCCTATATACAAATTTCGGACCCCTGTATGCTTGCTTGCAGATCCAGTTTAGTAATTATGAACCTTGTATTTAATTCTAATTTGGATCTGGAAATCACATCTGGTCAACAGGCAATATAATGTAAATGCAATCAGAAAAGGTTTGACCACAGATAAAATGAGGGAGAAGGATGATAATGTGTTTTAGAGGATGATGAGGGAGAAAACAGACAAACCATATTGTCTGTTACAGGTATAATAGAAATTCTGCTTTGGTTCACAGACTGTGTGAGACGGAGAGAGAAATAGACAGCGAGGGATAGAGAGAGAGAGAGATGGCCTCAAGGCGATAGAGGTCTCTGTTCAGTGTCTGAACAAAATGCCTAATCTGATCGCGTGAGCAAGGCCATGAACCAACCTCCACCCCTATAGCATCCAGCCCACCCTCATAACACTTCTAACACTGTGTCTACTGTATCTGTATGTGTGTGTCTACTGTATCTGTATGTGTGTGTCTACTGTGTGTGTGTGTGTGTGTGCGTGCGTGCATGCGTGCGTGTGTATGTGTGTGTATGTACGTGTGTGCGTACGTGTGCGTGTGTGTGTAGGTCTGTGCGTGCATGCGCGTGTGTGTACGTGTGTGTGTACATCCGTGCATGCGTGCGTGCGCGTGTGTGTGCGTCAGATAGATAGCCATCATTTCCCTGGCAGTACATTTTACATATGACGTATATTGTGCAGTTTGTTTGAATACACTGCTGTCAGTTGAAGCAGGTTTTATTATGGATATAACGTTGAAAATGACTCATTACCTTTGTTTTTTTATGTTTCAAAAGAAAAAAAGAAACAGGACTTTTTCAGTATTAAGAAAATGGTTGAAAATAAAAATGTTAAAGACTCCAAGGGAACATTTAATGTCACAAAAACCATTGGCTCCTCAAAGACTCTGCTTAACAATGTTTTACCTAATTGTATTGTCTTTTATTCCCCCTTCAGCAGAACTTAAAGACAAGAAGTCTTTTGTGAAGCTCCATGCTTTAAAAATGGTGGAGTTAAACATTTTAAATAAAGTCCTGTGGAGGAATAATAGGAATAATTCAACATTATTGGAAAGTACACGTGCGCAGAAGATTGATACCAATGTAATCGTTGAATGGTAAATGTAAAGCTTGAATCAGAAACTAATTAGCTTAGCATAAAGACTGGAAAATGGGAGACACCGCTACAAAAAAACAAAAACAGATATGAGTTGGCATTAGAGGTGTTAGTGGACTGATTTTGTTACATTTGGACAGAGCTAAGCTGGCTCTTTCCCCCTGTTTGCGGTCTTTATGCTAAGCTAACCAGCTGTTAGCAGTACCTTCATATTTACCATACATACATGTGTAGTATCAATCTTCTCATCAAGTGAATTTGCATATTTCCCAAAATGTTGAACTATCCCTCCTCTTAAGAGAAACTGTTTATTGTACTTGTACTAGTGGGACTCTGGTAGATAAACATCAGCTTTTTGGTCTTCAATTTTTATGACCGGATAATCTTCTGAGCTTAGTTGTACAAGGACCTTGTTTACTATAAACTGCAGGGATCAATGTGCAGCAGGAGACCCTTTAACATCTGGATTAATAGAAATGTAAATTCTATCTGCTTCCTTTTAAATATCTGGCTTTTTGGCAAAAAATATTGAATGTCAATGCAAGTTATCAGCTGTTTCAGTCACAAAAATACAATTTGGGCTTTTGAAAACCCATATCAGTGGAATCAACTGTGTGTGTCTGTGAGTGAGTTTGTATGAGGAAGGGACAAGGAGACAAAGGGGACACTGGTGTGGCCGGTGGGCTGCTTGGGTTAGTTTGGATGGCAGAAGCAGGGCTTTTCTTGATGCTGAACCAAAAGGACAGGAGGAGGCCCGGCCATGACGCTCATCACATCTGAAGCCCCCATCTGTACTGGTGTCTCCCCACCAGTCAACTAGCCAACACACACACACACACACACACAAGGCTCTAATCTTTTCTGACAGTGCTCACATTCAGTTAGGCCCCACAGTGCTTGTGCATGTCACTGACCATAAACAAAACATACACCCGTCTACAGGAGACACACCACAGGACACGGGGCGTGGATACCCGAGAAATACCACAAGACGGGTGTGGGGAGTGTGTGTGTTGCAAAAAGGTGTCTGTGATGCCTATGATGGGTGTATGTATATGAAGCTTCTAGGGAAGGAGAACAGATGCCTGCAGGTCATGTCATATCTCTGACATTAATTAGGGCAAAGTCAATGGCAGCCAAGCCAATGGAAACAAAGAGAAGCCAGTTAGCAAGCAGCCGGGCTGGGTGCTGGATGAAGCCAAATCATCACATTACCTTGTTTATTCTTTTAAATATCTGCTGGTGGTTTGTTTTGCCAGTACAAATAACGTCATGGAAAATATCTTGAACTCATCCTGAATCTCAGAGGGTGGAGCCAAGAAAGTTGTTTTTGAAGTGATGTCACCCTGAGGCTCAGGAAGAGGTGATGTTAAACTAGATACTCTTTTCACTCACTGAAAATATGATCTAGCATTAAGTTATTTATTTAGTTATTAAATGCTGGCTTTCCACATTCAAACTACCCTTGAACCATGATTGACATCCAATCATTCATCGTCATATTTTCTTATAATATCTTACCATCCTTTTCATTCAAATGTTGCAGTTAGTTTTCCTAACTTCCCTAACCTAACAGAGTTTCAGTTGATTACCCTAACCTTACCTTATAGTTTTGTTAGCTGTGATATTTCCTTAACTTTAACCATACCAAAGCTGCCATGTGCAGATATAGTACAAAGTGATAATTTTAAAAACACTGGCATGAATGCAGTTTTCTTTTTATTATCGCCTGGTTGTTGATTGCAATGGGCCCAGTCAGCAGCCAGTCACATTGTATGCTGGGATTTTACAGTAAATGCCAAATTGAAGTACCAATCAGTGCTTGTGCTATAACAGTGCTTGTGCTTGTGCTATTGATGCATATATGTGTCCTTAAAATTCAGAGACTTTTATTGGCTGTTCGTGGACAGTAAAAAGAATCAAACTGAATAAACCAAGACAGAAATTCACCCATTGTTTCTTAGAATAGACCATCAGGCTTGTGAGGCCAAAATGTAAGGTACCAAAGACATCTGCATCATTTCCATGACAAAGTGAGAACAGCAGAAGGTCACAAACTGGTTCCAATGCTCCTATTTGGCCATTTCACATCTCAAGGTCTTCAGATATATGTGTGATTACCGTTGTTGCTACACAATGCAGTACAAGATACACTTTCTCATGAGTCTTCTTCAAAGAAAAAAAAAAAAGTAAATCATTTTCATCCTGTTCAGAAAAAAATATTGACACACAAACACTCCCCTGGGGTTGTTTCTCATATTTTTAGCTACTGTCAAAAATTATTTGTGTTGTGTTTTGGGTAGATGAGCTTCCAGTGTGGGTCCCTGGAGAAAAAGTTTGAATCCCACTGTGCCAGCTCTTTGGCTGCTGGCTGCTTAGTGAATGGAAACACAGTCAGACGTTCCCACCAGAGAAACTGTGCTGTTTAGACTGTTTTGATTGTTTCTAGTTTTACTAAGCAATGCATGGTGGAGCGTGACAGGAAAGATGGGAGAGAGGTGAGAGAGCGACGATGGTATAAACAAAAGATCCAAGTGGATGGGAACCAACAGCATCATGTCGGTGACACGTACCCTTAAGATCAATTATTCAGTCCAACAAGTCCTCATACCTGAACGACAAAGTATATCAAATTGTCAGTGTATTCTAAAACGACTCATATGAGCGTACCCAAAGTGACATTTTCTGATCTGCTGCACCTGTGGTTACGCTAAAGTTTAGGAAACTTAAACTACTTGGTTAAGGTATCGGAGAGATCACCTTCATCATTTACAGAAACAATGACTGATGCAAACCCTAGGCTCTGTTGTAAACAACAGTTAATTGAAAATAGCACTGTGCTAAAAACACTCGGGGCTTCGTGCGTTTGGTAAAAAGATGAAGTATGATCCAGTTTGAGTGATGCATCATTAACTTTTAAGGCTTGCATAGCAAATGACTACACAGCAGTTTATGATAGACAGGATGTTAAATCTTTGTAAAGGAAGGACAGCGTAAGGATTCATTTCATCCTGCATATCAACCATCATGAAGTATATTTACACGGTTCACGTTTTTTTATCGAGGAATGCATTATTGCTAGTATTTCATTGGCCAGTGCGGTGGGTTGTCAGATTAGGTTGCGGCAAACGTTTAGCCAGGTTACATTTTTCTTTCTGGATAAGACTGTACAAATGGCTATACTCGACAACTCTGTATTATCCATTTTTTGGGACATTTTAGCAAATTGTTACATACTGCACATATATTTACAGTAATGTTTTTTTACAAGAGTAGTTTTGTAAGAGATGTTTTGATACTTTTTTGCTGCAACTCTGGATCACCATTTGTTGTAACTGTTGTGGCTCCACTCTGACTACAGCCGCTGTCCTGCATTAAAGGAGCTAGCTGCCAACTCGGGACAGATACTTTTCAATCCGACAAGGTGTGAGAGTTTGATACTCAACACGTTGCATTACAGTATTTGTATAAGTTAAGGTTAATGTTTTAGTCATGCCGATTAAAAAAAAATCGTTGTGTGTCCTATATGCTGTACTTTTACAGCTATGACATTATTTAACATCCTCTCTGCAAGCTAAAGTGCATTCACATTTTGACGTCAGATGTCCGCTTCATGACTTCTTCTACAAAATTGGGCCTTCTTTCACTGAGTCTCTTTAACTGCACTGTTTCAAAACTGCTTTACTGTACCTCACAGGAAGTGTGAGAAAAATCCTGCAGCACTAATAAACTTAGCACAAAAAGTAAGGAAATTTATGTTTGGTAGATTATTTCTCTGTGGTAACAAAGCTTTTTGGCAATACATCTTATACCGTTGGAAAGCCTGTTTAGTTCCCTTTCAAATGGTGCCCCATTTGTAAGGAACATGCATTTGTGGGATGAGCAGCAGCGCTGAGTATGTGGGTTGCGCCCAAGAAATATTTGCCAAATCTTCTCTGCCAATGCCAAACAGCTTATTCTGCCATTGACTCGTTTGGCGTTTGATGGCTTGGATGATTGAAGTTTGAAGAAACAAGACATATTGGCAATTGAAAAATGTATTCATTTCACAAACAGGAGCCTCAGTAGTGTGTGGAAGAACCATAAACAGCCACAACAGCCACTGGTCACACACTGCTGTGGGATGGCATCCCATTCTTCAACCAGCATTTGTCGCAAGTCAGCCAACGTGGTTGTGTTGGTCACTCTGGCACCAACAGCACGCCCAAGCTGATCCCACAAGTGTTAATGGGCTTGAGGTCAGGACTGCTGGTTACTTTTTGTAGTTACTACTTCTTGTGGCTAGCAATATAGCTGGTTTTAGGTTACTTTATAAGCATATATGTCAAACACACACACACACACACACACACACACACACACACACACACACACACACACAGAATGATTGACAGCTCTGACCTGAATGTGCTCTTTTCCCCCCAAAGCTACAAGCAAGCACGCATGCATGCAGACAAACACACACACTATACACAATGATGCACATATATCCTTGCGTATGAGCATTTAAATGCCCAATGACAAGACCATTAACTGTTCCATTTGTGTGTGCATGTATGTACAGTATGTACTATGCATATATGCATAAATATATGTATCCATGCATAGATGCATGTAATGTATGTTTATTCATCTGTCTTTTTGTATGCATTTCAGAAGCTACTGCAACAATGTGTTCCTTGTCATACAGCCATAACCCATACATACGTACAGTAATCTAAATATACAATAACTTTCTATTTTGAACTTGTCGACTGCCCTCTCTCTAGGCTAAATCCAATCAGTATTATAAAAACTTTCTTACATGAAAAGTGAATGTTCTAAAACACAACAGCATGTACTACATGCTTTAGCAAATATACACAATAAGATCACATGGATACGTTTTTATGCATGTTCCTGCTATGCTATGTGGTCCCATATGTGCTGACTCAGTCAGTCCCCAGCTGCCACTCTGACAGAATTATCCAAGTTAACAGTCTATAAGTTAATAGAGCTTATAGACTTGATTTCACCTTTCATTTATATCCACTTTGACATTTTGAAAAGTCAATCACCCACTGGTTTTCTGGGAAAGGCAGGGCTCTGTCTGTTAACAGTTCTAGTCTTAATCTAAAATGGGTTGGCCTGAAGTAGCTACATTACTTATAGGTGTGGTTTGGGCGTAACGTGCAATAAACCAATCAGAGCATTATCTCACATTCCCTTTAAAAGCAGGCACGCTTGTTCCATGGCGGATTGCTATTATAATGGCAGATTTGCTAGGCGCACGCTCTTAATACATCCATGGGCGCACGCCAGGAGCGGTTCACAGCCAAGGAGACGTTTGATTTTTCTTTTTGTCAAAATGTAAATAAAGAAATGTCACAAAAACATAATTTCTGATGTTTTAGGCTCACTCTCACTGAATCACAAGGTTATGAATGCATGGTGATATTTTTGCAATGTAGTCTAACATTAGACCGAGATTACCTCACTATAGACGATGCAGCTATTCTGTCTCTCCTCTCCCGTGCTGCTGCTGGGGCGTTTGGGTTAAGTGGCATCGGCACATGCAGTTCAACATCACATCTCCTTAAGTCCTCTAATATTTCCTCATTTATGTCACCAACACATCCATGATTCATGGAAATGTTGTGTAAAACAAGGTCATATTGTTTGCCATATTTACGTATGGTTTGCTAAAATGGGAACTGCTGGGTCCGTGAGATGAGAGAAGCAAAGTGTATGCGCGCTGTGCACACTATACATTACGGCCAAGCATGCGCCCTTAAAATAGCATCTGAATACCACGCCACTGACTTTAGACTAGGTTTTTCCTGGTCTGTGGCGGAACTGTTTTCTGAAACTGCAAAATAGCACTAGGGAACGTTTGCACCAGAACACGCCTCCTCTTTTTGCTGAACCGCCCCCGGGAGCAAGTTCATTCCCTAATTTACCGACGAAGTGAGTCTGTTGAGGGAAAAGTCCGCTTCAAAATAGGAAGGATACATGTATCGGTGTACAAAGTCAATTGCGTTGGGTGCAAGATAGGGCCCTAAAACTATCTCTATCTTACAGCTTGACCACGACACAAACTTCTATTGCTAAATGTTTATATTTTCAGTGTATTTATCACGTTTCCAAAAATTATTGAACACAAGTTGCAAAATCTTATGTTTGGGTTGGTTTTGATTCAATTATGACTTTGCATATAGAGCTCTGATAGGGCTGGGGATATTCTTCATGTTTCTACTTGTCAACAAATCCCATTAGGGACAAAACCAACAATGCATTAGTCTAGCCTATGTCCCAATACTTTCTAACATCCTTGCCTTATCTGTGGCACTCAAACAATTCATTCCTTCTGAAGATTACAAAAACAAAAAAAGAAAACAGGTTACATATATAATTTTTTTTTAGGAAGGATAAGGAATTTCCTAAAACAAACATCATATTTAGTGCATTTGTTGGGGATTATTTTCAGCTGCGGATGAATACACATTTGGTGCTCTATGAGTACTGAGAGCAGCAGAACGGTGTTTGTGAAATAAACTTGTGTCTGTGTGTTCACTGTAATGAAGGAAGATGTCACCCAGTGCCACAGTGTGGTCTAGACCTACTCTATCTGTAAAGTGTCCTGAGATAACGTCTGTTGTGGCGCACTTTGGCACAGAAGATCAGGCTTTGGCTGCACATGCAATACGCGTCAGTAAGATCAGTTCATTGTTGGCATTAGCCTTTTCAATGGATTTGTTGACAAGAAAAATATAGAATATATGATATTCATTCACATTTCTTACTCTCCTGTGTATGGCCATATTGCGTTAGGATTGAGGGTTGCAGTTGGAGCATTGTTTCCTCTCAGATCCTCCCTAAAGTGAGCCACAGGCGAGTCAAAGTGAGTGTTAACAGGAGGGATACCAGCCGCTTCCAGCACTGAGCCCCAACTCGCCCGCTGGAGCCAACAGTGGGCCAAAATTCATCCCTGCTGACGTAATCATTCTGACTTCAGTGTGGTGGGTCTGAGGGGTTGTTCTTATGACCTGCAGGGCTTCTAAGGAACTACAGTGGCTCGTTTGGATCATGTGAGCTGGAGGCATAAGGAAGTATGATTTTTTTTTGTTTGGATTTTTTTGTTTTGTTTTTAAATATGTTCTTTTCAATAGAGAGAATATCTGCTCTGGTTTTTGGTTAAACTTTAGCTTCAAGTTTCAAGAAAATGCCTGAATATATATTTTTTTAATTTGCACTTTAATTACAACATACACGTTTAGGGGATTTGAAGGGGAACAGATGCAAACATTCACACTGTATAACCCTGTTATGTTAGGCAAAAACTGAGAAAATTACTGCCTCATTATCCTGAAATCACTTTTTAATTTGAATGAATTGACTTAGGCATAAAAAAATATTACATACCACGTTGCGACTGTGTCATGCAAAGTGGTGATAAAGTGTAATAAAGCAGACGTGACCCATTTCTAACTTTTTTAAAACAGTTTATTGTAGCTTGGAAAGAACACACAAGCACGCACACACACACACACACACACACACACACACACTCCGATAGCAAAGGCGGAGCAGAGAGTAGCAAAGCAGAAAGCGAGAGGAGGGCTCACCATCTTCTCCGTTAAGCCTGGCTGACTAATTCTTGCTGCTAATTTGCGTTTGGTTAATTAACTAATTACTGAGGATGTCTGAGGGCGAGGCTGTCTGTCAGCCTGTATCAGTAATTATTTTCATCGTTTTAATTAGACTCACACACTCCTAGACTCAATTTCTCCCCTCATACCACACACACACACACACGCACACATTCAAGCATAAGTAAACAGCCTGACAACAGTATGGAGACTATGTAACATCTATATCTGATGTGCTGATGTTTAAGATATAGGTTCAAGATAATCTGCATTTACAACATAATTTATAGAGAAGGAGGGCTTTTTACTGATTTGCTGTTGGGATATTAATGTCTCTCATGAATACGCTACAGGGACTTCCTATTGGATAGGGACAGTTGAGTTTATGCCACTGACATGATTGCCTCCCTGTGTGCTGCAGAGTTTATTTTAGTATTAAAAGGAACAGTTTGACATTTGGGGAAATACGTTTATTCGCTATGTTGCGGAGAGTTACTTCTAACTCTTGGCAAGAAAGAAAAATAAGCGTATTTTCCAAAAAACTACTAAATAAAACTACTACTACTATAATAGTCAAAGTAATCTAAGCCCAGTTTCAGACAGAAATACACAGCATGTTACTACAGTTACAGGTGAGAAAGGTGAAATATAATCCAGTTTGAGTCATACTATCTTTGGTTTGACGGTTTATCAGGCACAGTAATCTGAGACAGGGTTTTACAAATCACTAAGATTTAACAACACACAATCAACAGTGCTGTAAATGTGACAGTGTTGGCTAATTTTCCACCGGAGCACCCGGACGAAACCCATGCAAACACAGGGAGAACATGCAAACTCCACACAGGAAGACCCTGCCCAGACTGGGGATCAAACTCTGCCCAGACCGGGGGATCTGCGGTGCCTATGTGCTGTGAGGTAGCAGTGCTAACCACTGAGCCACCATGGCTACTGAGCCTATGTGCTGACTACAATCATTTTATCGTCTACCTCAGCGATCGCAAGGTAAACTGGCCAAAAGAATTGCACCGTTCACATTACAAAGTTTTGATCTAGCAGGAAAGTGTGCTTGAACATATGACTGGCAAAAGCAGTGCTAATGACTTTGCATTACCTTATGGCAAATGTCTCAATGCCGTTTCCCATTCAATCTGCATGACATAAGGTGGTTCTGATCTGCTACCTCAAGGTTGGTGAAAGATCATGGACCACATACGAACATCAAGCTACTTCGACCATTGCTACTGAACGTACTCATGGGTCGTTTTATGAGTTTAAACAAACAATAAGAACTGTCACTTTGTTGTTTCAGAGGCATTTCCACACTGATAAGAATCACACTGTGGGGGAAACGGCGGGGCAGTGTTTGTTCACATCATTTAAAGATCTGTGAAATAGAAAACGAAACAGGGCTTGCAGTTAAAGCTCGCGCAGGGAGATCTATCAACAGCGGAAAAATGATTATACATAGATAAATGTGTTACTGTGCAATATGATTAATAACACAATCTCCTCAACAACAACAAAGTCTTGTAGAGAACATTCTTTTCTGAAAAGCTCTAAATTTGCTCGTTGCTTTGCTGTTGAAATTGAATTGTGATTTGTTTTTGAATGTATTGTTGCATGGTTAGATGTTTCATGCCCAGAATTAGATGCCTCATCAGCTTTCCGCTGGGTCAGACCCTGGCAGGGGGAGAGAGAGAGAGAGAGAGAGAGAGAGAGAGAGAGAGTTGTAAATAGTGAGCAGATCTCTGGCAGAGCGGCCGCACAGCAGATTTCATCCCAAGAAGCCAACTTTAGTAAACAGGCAGAACTAATGAGGACACTGAACACACACACACACACACACACACACACACACACACACACACACACAACGCAGTGTCTGAACATTTGGAGGCCCGAGGCCCCGGGGCCAGAGCAGCCCAGATACCTGATGGGAGCAGGGACATCAAAGCTGCAGGATTAGAGAGAGGAGAGAGGAGAGAGCGCCGCAGGGAGGAAATGCTAACTTATTATCCGCTTCCCAGCTAATCCTGTTATCTACAGAATATAGCTGTGTTTAACCCCCTACACACCTCCCTCTGACAACACACACACATGCGGTGTCCACACACAGAATTTAGTATTCAGGGGTTCGACAGCCTCGCGGAGCACCCCTGGGTCCACACTGAACCCCCAAAAACCATCTGGTTACAGTATGTATCTTAGTTTAAGATAATGTAGATGGACCTTGACCCCCCATTCAAGTCCCAGTCCTCCTCCTATATCCTTCGCTAGTTAGGCTCATAACGTGGTCCTGCAGTCCACTTCAGTTTTCGTGGGCTTTCATGTAATGTAACGCACCCTGTGGCAGACATATTGGAGGTCCACAGATCAGGGTTGCCCCAGGCAGAGTGAGGCACCAAACGCTGAATATGATTTAGTTCCCCCAATCCATTTACATTTGTTCACCTACAATCACAAAACAGATTTTATACACAATTGTCCTTTAAACTTGATGTGTTTTGCTAAAGTTAGCTCAGCGTTTAGCTTAATGGTATATGCTACGTATTTAGTTCAGATAAACTGAAAACAATCTTTAGAAATCTAAGTCTAAAATGAAAAGAATACTTGGCACGAAGCTAATGTGAGTTCACGTTTTTTAATTTGTAGAATGTAAATATTTTATCACAGATATTGGTTCCCAAGGTCAAGAAGGCAACATAAAGTTCTGTATGAGGTGGTCAAACACTAAAACTTGCAAATGTACATGGTTGGAGATGCTCTCCAAACTGCTATTCGGAGTCAGGTTGGTCAGGGTGGTCAGGTTGGTCAGGGTGGTCAGGGTGGTCAGGGTGGTCAGGTTGGTCAGGGTGGTCAGGTTGGTCAGGGTGGTCAGGGTGGTCAGGGTGGTCAGGGTGGTCAGGGTGGTCAGGTTGGTCAGGGTGGTCAGGTTGGTCAGGGTGGTCAGGGTGGTCAGGTTGGTCAGGTTGGTCAGGGTGCACCCTGTTGGTTGACAGCGCTTCATCACTTGAGAGCAACATTTATGATCAACTTTATATGCTTAAGAAACTGTCCCTGCACAAAAAAGAGTTGTAACAGCTTCACAAAGGCAACGTAGTTTTATATTTTGTAAAAACAGGATACAGATTATACGTTTGGGATTTCAGCTTTGTTTAGCATGTGATTTATAAATAATGAAAGTGCCATGCCAGTTATTCTGTACCTATAAAATAGATTTCATGACATGTTTTGCGGCCTTATTGGAAGTTCAAAGCTCTAGTAAGACCTGCATTAAAATAACAAATGGTTCCTTTCTGAGATGTGCTACATCTAATGGAAGGGTTAAAACGACATGCTGACATGTACTTTCCATCAGCTACCTTGCCGGCAATCGTTTGTAAACAGAAATCAACTATTTTGATTACCTTAGTTAGAATTTCAGATCTATCCTATGGTGTTTGTTAAATCTAAGTCAAATATCTGTCAAACGTCTTAGATCCAGGTGCATCTGCATGTCAGATTTTTGCTTTTTATTAGGCTAACTACACCTAGCTTTCTTTTATTTGCCATTTACAGAGTTGAGTTTATGGAAGTTAGAAGACGATGCTGCAGCCAAATACAAGAACCAATTGTAATGCCACCTTCAAGTGCTCTTTATAAGCGCCTGCATTTCACTTCAGCTGTAAATAATGACTTGTTGCACATTCAGCTGTCTCTGCTTACAGTCATTTTTATTTTAATAATTTAAAAAGAAAACTTCGCAATACTAAAGCTACAATATCTGTCTATTATTTCATTTAACAAATGAATACACATATGGCTACTTTTTATTGTAGTAACTGAATGGAGAACTATAAATGGATGTATTATTACGTATGTAATTGTTACTTTCAAAAATATATTAGACAATTAATTTGTTAACTGAAAAATGTATATTCATTTCCCAAAAATAGCATGTAATATACACAGCTGTTTTACACCAGCTGCTTGGTCTCCACACTCTAAACATCCCATATCTGCAGTACAGTGTGGGCTCTACAGAGTAAACTTTTGCAATCATATTTATTAAACTTGGCAACAAATTCATTACATTTCAAACAGCATGTAGGAAGCATATCGACCACTAATCCCCCCCGATTATGCTGCAATATAATGTGATATGACAGATCAGCTGGCAAATAAACAAACTTTTGATTACGGATCTTTACTGGCCTTGATGCAAGCCATGATGAAATCATATACCAGAAACAACTTGTTTTACTGCCACAACATGGCTGCATGAAGGCAAAGGTGTAATGCTGAATGTTCCTGCACATTCATTTACTGCAGGTACAAGAGTTCACTTCTAGGCATAATTAGCTCATTGTCCTTTCTGACCTTAACACCTGTAAAATAAAGACAGAAAGAAGAAGGAAAAAAAGAGAGGGGGGGGAGTTGAAAGAGAACATTCCTTGCAGATAATGTTTATGTGAACAGAAGTGGCAAAAGAATATGGTGCGCTAATACATGTAGATGAAGTGAAATTGTCATTAGGCTAATCAGCACTAAACTAATTGGGAGTCATGGACCCTCCTATCTGCTAATTCTAACCCTAAACCCCTGCCCATATCTGCAAGCAAATGGAGGAAGAGAGAGAGAGAGGAAGAAATGTGGAGGAAAAGAGCTGAAATGAGAGTGAGGTAAAGAGAAGAAGAGAGAGAGATGAAGCCTAATTAAGAGTGCTGGGATTTATGCAAATGAGACGGTGCTGATATGGTAATCAGAGCCTGCAGGGCCGTAACAGGCTGTGTGTGTGTGTGTGTGTGTGTGTGTGTGTGTGTGTGTGTGTGTGTGTGTGTGTGTGTGTGTGTGTGTGTGTGTGTGTGTGTGTGTATCTAAGAGGCTGACAGCTGGCTGTGAGGAAGGTCAGAGCCAATCAGGCTCTTACTCTAATGCACACTGCCCTCTGGCCACGCTACGTCTCTCTGTGCTCGCTCTCCCTCTTTCTTGGTGTCTCTCTACTCCTCGCTGTTATCCTAACCCTTTCCACTCATTCTAGCCCGCTTTTTCTGTCTCTCTTTTACTTTACATTTCACTGGTTGTCTGTCATGATGCATCTTGACACAAACTCAAGCAATTGTTTTCACACATTTGCTGACAATTTGACTAAAATACACACATCTGTCACTTCCATCCCGCCTTAGCCTATATGACAAATATGTATATGGAGGTTAAACATTATTGGCTGCTGTAATCGTCCCTTCTGTCCATACTGGGCAGGAAGTTCTGCCTAAAAGGAAGTTTTCCTCACCACCCGAGTTTCTCCCTAATAGGAAGTTTTTCCTCGCCACTGTTGCACTTAATGCTTGCTCTTGGGGATATTACTGGAATTGTTTGGTCTTTGTAAATTACAGAGTGTGGTCTAGACTTACTCCATCTGTAAAGTGTCTTGAGATACCTCTTGTTATGATTTGATACTATAAAAAAAAAATTAATTGAATTGAAGTGAGCCCTTCCTAATGTAACTACAGTGTTAGAAATAAGGGACACGATTCACAATTCTAGTTCCAAGTAAAATGCACTCTGAAGCTCAGTTGAGGCTAATGATCATTAAAAGAGAATTCCGGCCAATTTTTAAGTTAATCTTGATCGCTATAGCTATGCGAGTACTTTCGATAGAAAAAAACCCGACCTGGATCGGTACTAGCAAACTGGAGTTGCTGCAGCTACGTGGCTCTTACTGTTACTGATAATTACTGTGCAAGCCACAGACATCATTTATCCCGTTTCCATGTAGTTACATAGTCACTGATATGGTCATGACCACTACAGTGCTCAATTACCTATTTTTGAAGGGGAAATAAACTAAAATTTTTTGTCCTCCAGATCTGTTCTCTGGAGGACATCCACCAGACCACCGGGTGCTCGGGGGATTTTTGTCCTGATTTTTGGGACAAAGGCTGCTTGCCTGGCTAAGGGAACTACCACACAGATCGACACTGACAAGCCTCCTACTCACCAACACCAGATCGATCACACACAAAATGGATGAGCTACAAATACACACGGAACTGCTGTGTGATGATTTTTTTTACAAAAGCCTGGCTGAACACATTTATCACGGACAGCAGATAGCAGCTAACAGCTAGTAGCTAGCAGCTAACAGGCCAAGCTACCCACCGGCAGGATCAAGACAGGGTAGGTGAATTTAAACAATGTTTGAGTTGAAAACTCATCTTGTTCTCATGTAAGGGCCCTGTTCATGTAGCACAGACATATTAATTGCATTTTGTGTCTGTCAAGAGGCACTCTAAAACTTGCCCCGACGACTACCGTTTTAGCTCAGTGGAAGCTTGTACACGTAGCTGCAGCTACTCCAGTTTGCTAAGACCGATCCAGGTCGGGTTTTTTTCTATCTAAAGTACTCACATAGCTATAGCGATCAAGATTAATGTAAAAACTGGCCAGAATTCTCCTTTAAGTTGGTCTTTTTTTAGAACAAGATTCCATCTATGTGTTTCCCTGACTACAGGTGTAACTTTTTCAAACAATGCTGTTTGAACAAATATAAACAAATACACAATTGGTTCAAATTATTATGCTGTTCATTCACAGTGCCTCACTTGAGTGACAAGTTAACTGCAGTTGCATTTCGCAAAGCCAAATCCAAAATTCTTTCCACGCATTACTTCTCAGATGGTTTGGTGTCACGATTAGCCGTTCAGCACGGCCCACTCGTTTTCTTCATTTTGCATTATTTTGGTTAGTAGAGAGCAAAAGGGCATGCAATGTGTCGATGGACAGCGCATTCATAGAACACCTCCACTGGAGTACAAGGCCCAAGCTGTTGCTCTGACAATACACAGTCAACGTTTCCAATTTAGAATACAAAGTGACATCCTTAATCACCATGGTATCAATGATACTATAAACACCAAAATCATCTATTAAAAAGTACATTATGTGTGAGCAGAGGGCCAACATTTTTATAGCAAACGTATATTGAGTGATGATAGGTCAATAGCATTGCATGAAAACTACTAATGTGATAATGTGTAGCAGCAATAAGTGATGAGTTAACTTGCTAATTGTGGCTGTTTTGTATAGAGAATATGTAGAATTTAGTATTAGCTGCCTGGTGAATGTAGTAAAGAACAAGAGAATGTCCACAGTTAAATAAAATGCTCAGTTAAAATTGTTCTAAATAAAATAAACAGCCTAGATTAGCTATATTTATGTGCTGACTTTTAGAATCTCCTACTGAGAAGGCTATATGAACATTTTATATAAATTAATAGAATGTCAGTCTTCATATATGCATTAATCTTAATTACTCGGCCAATAATCTACCAAGGAGTGGTTAGACCTCTGAATCCCCGCTGATATCTCCAATTTATTGAGGGATTCAAATAGGATAAGAATGAGGGCATCATCTTTCTACATAGCTAGCAACATCCAAGAAAAATACCGACAGAAAAATAGCCACAAAAATGGCGTGGATGAGACACAGATGAGAAAAGGGACAATATCAAATATAAAAATACTCAAAAATTCCGATAAAATAACCCTTTCTCCCAACAACAAATGGGATAACATGAACACATTGTCAGACTGAATTAATGAAGTAAACCAAAACGGCAATTAGTTCCGATTATCAGGCTACCTGGAACACATGGATGAAAGACTGCATCACTTAACAGGTGAGTCTGTTAAAAGAAACAAACGCTTAGTGTTAGGACTTTAGAGCAGCTCCCTCCCTTATCAGTCAGAGTGCCTTCATGTGTCAGTGTCAGATTTCTGGACCTCACAAGTGGAATGAAAAGCAGAGCTTCTTGATAATTGTTAAATGCTCGCAGATGTGCATGTGCACGGACACACACACACACACACACACACACACACACACACACACAGACAGACACACACACACACACACACACACACACACACACACACACACACACACACACAACCCAGGGCCATGTGGCCATATCAACACATCTGAGTGTAATCCAGTTAACACAGTATCCCAAATGACTAAATTAATCAGAGAAATACTATCTGGCCCATCTCTCTGTACTGCTTTGATGTGTGCACACAAAAAAAACACACATTCTCATATACACACACACACACACACACACACACACACATACACACATACATACATACACACATATATATATATATATATATATATATATATATATATATATATATATATATACTGTATATAGGAGGAATTAGTGTGGAACATTGATCTGCATTGGAACTGCATGGAAACACATATACACACACACACACACACACACACACACACACACACACACACACACACACTCTCTGTTGTTTGTCTGTGGTATACATGGGAGCGAGAGATCAAAAAGATGCATTGATTGACGACTCCAGATAGAGAGTACAATAGCACAAAAAAGATCATTACTGTGGGTTTGTTGCACCTACGAAGTACATGTCTTCACCAGTGACATTATTCTTAATAGACGATTTTGCTTTGTAGATACAGTACAGGTTATTGTTCTGTTAACAGAGCTCTGACTTCCTTATCTTTTCTCCAGATGTTACAGCTGCCAACAGCAGAACAAACGTGTCTTGATTCTGAGACTGAAACGTAACATTTCAGGCATTTGTTGAGTAATAATAGCTAATAATTTGATATTTTTCCATTGGCTCTACTTTGTAGTAAGAAGAAATATATAAATTGAAGAATTTTAAATACAAAAGACAGTTAGGGTTTGGCAGAAGTTTGGTCTCAGTTGTTGAGTTAACTAACTAACTACTAACTATTAATCCTTTGCTTCTTGTGCTTTTCAAAATAACTAAATAATATGACAGGAGGTTGTAACACGTCCTAGGAAGTAGGAAATTAATGATGATTTTCATCATGCTCAGACACCTGAACAACAAAAACAAACTCTTTCAACACCTGATTTGACAAGGGCATCACTTATTAGATTGTTATTGGCCTTTGCTTCACATCCTTAAACCGAAAAGATGTGGCAGCTGTTCTGAAAATGGAATTTCTCCTAAAATATTTACCAAAAAACAGGCGAGAAAGAGGCCAGCTATCTATAAAATCCTGCATTTTATAACACTTACATATTTTAATTGGTTGTTCAGGAGGTTTGGGAGTTTCACACTACGTCACATCAATATCTAAACATTATCTGAACTTCCTGCAGTTTGCACCAACACATGATGTCCTACACATTTTTAGACTATAGGCTCAGTTGATTATTTGCGCAAAAAAAACGAGTTTGTGAAATGCGGTGTGCCTTTGCCTAAGTGAGTGTGGCAGGTTACAATAAATGTCTCAAACATCAGTCAAAATAACAAAAAAACATGGTTTGCTTTATCTCGGGTACAAAATGTAGGCAGCTTTTCTTTCACTCATCACTTAAATAAAACTTTTAATTACATGAATGACTTTCGGTGTCACTTCAGTGTCCTCGCAACGGGTGAAAACATTTGTTTGAAAAGGAATTGGTCTTTGAATGTTGCCTCAGAGGTGTTTAACATGTCTGGTACCTACAGTATGACTGTGTAGCATGATTAGCATGTAGCCACGATCCAATACTTCTGGACCAGTTTGGGTTTTTCTGCGTTGATTAAAAAAGGAGCATGTTAGCAGAACCAGGTGGCTTTGAGCTAAACCAATGCTCAGGAGCAGAACCCTACATTAAAATAATGAAAGCAATAAAAGCAACAACAACAACAATAATAAAACCTTTGGAAAACATTTCATAAACCATCAGCAGCCAATTAGAGGAGCCAGCACAGGCTGTGCTGCGCTTTGTGTGTGTTATGTGTGTGTGTGTGTGTGTGTGTGTGTGTGTGTGTGTGTGTGTGTGTGTGTGTGTGTGTGTGTGTGTGTGTGTATGTGTGTGTTGGGTATTAGAGCGTTACAGCGCCCAGCCTGGCTGTGCCCTGCAGGCCCGACCTTCTAATCATTATCTGTCTGTCTTATTACGCTCCAAACCGGGCCACTCTTAAATAAAATATGCAAAGGTTTCTTAAATGATGACCCGAGGCTGCGCGCGCCGCCGCTGCTCTACATGCTGTTAATCTGAGAAATGCAAATTCCCTTCATCTCACACTCGCCTTTATTAACTTTTTTGAATTTAAAATTCCACGAACAATGAGTTCTGTCAGCTTCTGAAATGATATTTTCTCTCCTCTTTTTATGTGCGCACGGAAGCGAGTTTAGAGCATGAAATTACCAGGGGAAATATGAGCGGTTTCATCTCTCCCGCACAATTTAATTGGCTGCTTTGCAATTATTAGTTTTTGCTGCTAAAGTTTTTTTTTTTACTTTACTGTTACTGTTTCCTTAAAGTGGCAGCTCACAACAGTGTTTTATTTTTCTGTGTGTGTGTGTGTGTGTGTGTGTGTGTGTGTGTGTGTGTGTGTGTGTGTCTCTTGTGTGTTGTGTGTTGTGTGTGCAATTCCACCACCAAACGTCAGCCAGCTGCTCTGATTGGATGGCTGATTCCATGTGATTTGCACGGTGATTTGCTATTCTGATTTTAAATTCAGTGATGTTGAAAGAGGATCAGGAACCTCTTAAGCAGATTGAAATCAGATAGACGTGTGGATAGACAGATGAACCATTAGGATGCTCCACTTTATGATGCACAAGGTGTTTTACAGCATCTGTCTTTTCCTAAATTCAACTAGAATACATTTTGGCGTTCTTGACCTCCAGATTTCACACACAGGAGGATGTCTAATTCTCAACTTTTTCATCATGCACCTCTTTTATCCTTCCTGCTCTGTGTCCATATTTTTCTCTTTCTCAGTAACAGTATTCGCTCTGCTTCTGTCATTCACCTCTCCAGGATCAAACACAGCTCCAGGTGAGCGTGAGCTTCTTCAGACTGTCAGAGCAATGTCTTGATGTGTTTATCGCTGAACTTTGGTGTTTACAAGAAGGACAACTTAGGTTAGATTGATCATTTTACAATAAAGGAGACCGCTTTGACAAGAAAAACGAGTGTCAGTCGTGTGTCATAAATCAATCCCTAACCCTAACCCTTTTAACCATGACCGCAAACTTTCCCTAACCTTAACCAAGTGACTTTTGTGCCTCAACCTAACCAATCCTTAAACCTGCATTTACTGATTTTTTGACACTTAGGGGCAGCACAACAAGCTGTAAATACAACACTGACATCGACAACAAGTGAGTAAGTGGCCTATTTACACATCCAGCAGACACATAGACGACATTATCATTCATTTCCTGTCATCATTTTGGACACTTGACAGTTTTAAGTCTCTTAAAGCTCCATTTGGTTCTCCACCAACTCCTGAGGGAAATATGTGTATCTTTAGCTGCTAAATGCTCCACCATGTTCACCAGCTAGTCGCCAACTTAGTCTGTGTAATGTAGTCTCGCATTGCCAGACCTTCCTCCAAAGCGCTGCAGAGGAGGGTCTGGGTAGTCCACACAGCATTCCGGGATGGACAAAAACGTGCTCTGGTTTATTGGCATTTCTTTAAACCAATTACAATCATCATGGGCGGGGCTAAGCGCAGGACAGAGCAACAGCTGCAAAATAGCCTCAGGAAGGAACTTGTTTTGGTGGAACTTTCAAAAGTTGTTTTAGTCATGCAACAGAAAACTCAGCTAGTTAGACTGGCTGTCTGTCTCGATTTACCCTGCAAAGATCTGAGGAGCAGTTAACCATAGTCCTCCGCCGAAAAGAGGGGCATCCGGTGGAATTTCCGGCGGCCCTGGAGCAATCCCGGAAGTGTAATGTGGTGCACGACACTAAAACACTCCATAGAGCTTTCACATTACGTCATTTGATCCGTCTTGACATAAAAATACTGATTAGTCAGACTGATCTCACTAAGTGGTGTATGTATGACACGCCAATTCGTATGCCATTTTTGCGTGTTATCAAGACGCATAATAATTTTTTTGCGTGTTTATCAACGCCGTTTGGCCTCCATTGACCTACATTACATGTGACTCATCGCTGTAGCGGGTAGTATGTAAGGACGGCGGTCCATAGAGGGACATTGGTTGGGGTGGTGGATGGGTAAAACACAGGACTTTCACCCAGGAGAGCTGAAATCAAGTCCCATGTGTGGTGTTTATCAACTGTTTTTTTTTTAATAAAGCCTTCCCCAATGTTCTTTTCCTAAACCCAATCGTTTATTGATTTCCTAAGCGTGTGATGTTGGTCACCGTCGTGTTTTTGCCATTTTTTAGTGTTACTAAAGCCTTTCCCAATGTTCTTTCCCTAAACCCAACCTTTTTTTTTTTTTTTTACGCGTGACGTTGTTCTCGCGATAGCACGGCACGTTCTCTCGCGATAACACGCCACGTGGCAACGCTGTATACAGCGTAGACATACACGTGGATAGCTCAAAATGCGTACAGATAACACGCCATTTGGCTTTAGGAAAGTGGCGTGTATGTTTACACAAAGTCATGATGCCATGTTGGATTAGTGCAGCTTTAATCCACAGCATATGCAGATCAGAAAACAGCAAAGGACTTTGGAGGAATAGAATATGATCAACATCACCTAACTGGAAAGAAGAGTCTAATTATTTTTCCATGTTGTTCTAAACTTGAACTTGTTGACAATGCTCCTGAGAGTTGCATAGAAACATTTAGGAGTAAAAACTAAACATTTTCTCCATCAACTTATTTTTTGTGTCTATAAAAAATCAGTTGAAAGATGATTGTTCATTGGATTATGATTTTCAGCCTAAAAATAACTTCATAGTACTTCTTTCACTCTCCATCTACCCTCCTCCTCCCGCTGCCTCCTCCTCTGGTCTCTTCCCTCCTGCTTGGCGGCAGAGAGTAATGGACGAGGTTATGAGTGTGTGGAGGCTTCAATTGCTTCAGAGGAATAATGACTCTGAACTAATGTTGATTAGAAAGACGACACAAACATAATGAGGGCTCGTGCCCCATTCCCCTTAATCACCCTCCTTATTTACCTCTCTGCCAGAGTGCTCAATCTCAGCTCAGCTCCTAAGAAAGGAGCCGGGATGAGGTCAGGAACACGAAATCCACGAGAAATATATAAAATATTACGTTAGAACACATAAGTGACATTTATATTAGCAAGACGAAGGGGATAAAACTTGTTGGAAGTGGTTTTTACATCTGTCTTTCATTCATTTTCACTAGGGCTGAACGATTTTGGGGGGGAAAAATCTAATTGCGATTTTTCTGCCAGATATTGCGACTACAATTCACGATACATTTTTTAAACTTTAGCTATGTAAATGTAAAATCCCCTGAAAATAGGACATTTCTGTAAACAATCTCTAATATGTAACGTTAGTCCAGCATTAATCTTGTTAAAAAAAACTGTAAAAAGGTTTTTCATGATTCATCCAGAAGAGCTCATCAGAAAGTAGGGACATTTTACACAGTTAACCCTTAAATCATCAGCTTGTCTATTCATGTGTCCATTGTACTGCACAACATACAGGTGATACTACTATCAGTAGTTTTTTTTGTATGCTTCCTCTTGTGTAAATACCACCCCATGCATGACATTATGATCTTGGCATCTTGGCTCTCAAATTGATTACAATAATACAACGACAGACTTTCACAGATCTCATCACTTGTGGTTAATGTTGCACCAATTGAATCCGAGAGAGAAGAATTGTTTGCGAAGATAACCTGTCAACGGGTCAACGGGTCGATTGTGTTTGATTTCAAATTCTCTGAATCACAAACCTGGAGTATTAGCAATCAAGTGAAAATGAAAACAGCAGCAATCATATCAACTACACCTGATGATGAAAAATCGTTCCAAAACAAACCCTAAATTTGAACTGAAGAGCGCTGTACAGTTCAATCTCATTCCATGTTCCCAAACGACGTGTACACAAAGCCCACACCTCCTCTGCACCTCTGTGTAATTTCACTCTACAAACATTGTTTCAATTGCACTGTAACTCCCCGCACACCCACAATAACAGCATTTCTCCACTCACATCAAACTCCTCCTATTGTCCTTGGCGCACAACTGCTGTACTTCAAAGTACTTCTACCACCACCCTCCTCCTCCTCCTCCTCCTCCTCTTTCTTCCCCACAATCCATTTTGGTTTGCCATCAGTGTTCAGTAAAATAAGTTTCAGGCTGCTTTCAGACATGCAGAAGATGCTGACACTAATTCATCGCAGCAACAAAATGTTTTCAAATACAGAGGAACAGTGAGCACAAATAGGATTTAAGCATAATAATTTGACCAAATAAAATCATCTGCATATGATCAACAGTGTCACAACATCTGTAACGTTGTCTCCATGGAAACAAATTAACGAGTGTGTGCAGATGATGTGCGCATTTGTGATGGATCGTTGTGATGCTGGGTGGAGAAGCAATTGATTAGGCCCACCGGATCATTGCCAGAAGCGCAGTGCATTGTGGGTGATGGAAGAGGTGGTGCTGGGGTGTACGGTGACACCTGCACACGCATGCAAACAAACATTTACACACAAACCGTCAAACGTACTGATTTATCTATCCTGTGATATTGTTGGTATTGAATAATTCAATGATTTTATCAGAACCAACCACAACAAATGACTTAATTATGCTAATCTGAGCCAGAAACTTACAGTGAGAGGTATGTGTGTGTGTGTGTGTGTGTGTGTGTGTGTGTGTGTGTGTGTGTGTGTGTGTGTGTGTGTGTGTGTGTGTGTGTCTGCAGGATTGACAGGAGCCTACGGGCTTCAGCACCCAAACGCTGATCTGGAATTTCACATCCTTATCCTGAAAGCCTTAGGACACACACACACAACACACGCACACACACGCACGCACTGCCCGAAGAGCCATCGGGCGATTAGCAATACCCTACCTAGAGTCTTTTGATTTGCATACCAAGTCAGATGGAATTCATATCAGTGTGCAGCAAGTGTGACACATTCTCACACGCACACATACATACATAAGAGTATGCACAAGCAAAAACACACACACAGTCGCACATGGGGAGTGTGTAAAGTGAACACAAAGCAGTTGTGAGTGCGTCGCTAGCTACTCACTGAGGTAATAATTCAGCATGATGGACTGTCTGTGTCTGCAGTGTATCACCCAGGGCAACACACACACACACACACACACACACACACACACACACACACACACACACACACACACCCCTGTGGTCTACACACTGACAACATGAAGATGAACACCAGCCTGCTCTACATTGACAAAAGAAAAGAAACTGAACATGTCTTTAATAGCATTGTGTCTTTCTTAGACTGCACACAGCGGTGACAGAGAGCTGTAGTCGCGTCATTGTGAGAAAAGTGACCGTTGCCGTTTTTAAAGTCAACACAGACACCAATTACTTTAGACAGCAGTTGCCAATAGCTAATTTTGGCTCCCTTACATTTGGCCAGAACTCACAAGGTATAAGGGCCACATTTAGGGCTCTAAAGCACACCATAGCAACCAGAATGATGTTGTATTTAGCTTTACAGGACAATGTGACTCACCTGCCTGTTAAACAGCAGAGAAAATCTGTGTTTATGAATCTCTTTACCTTTAAACGGGAAGTTGTCCCTGGTCCTGTGTGTTTGCTCGCATGCCATCTCAACATTTTCTTTACAGATTACAATGTAATCTGGTGGAAGGATGGGCCATTTTGTTATATGGATTGTCTATATTGTAATTATAATGTTGGTCTATTCTGTACACACGACACATATTGCACGTCTATCCGACCTAGGCGAGAGATCCCTCCTCTGTTGCTCTTCCTGAGGTTTCTTCCATGTTTTCCCCCGTTAAAAATGGGTTTGTTTGGGGGAGTATTTCCTTATCCGAATCGAGTCAAAGGACAGAGAGTGTTATGTTATACAGATTGTAAAGCCCCCCTCAGGTTTGATTTGAGATATTGGGCTGTATAAATAAAAAAAATGTTTCTTCTACTGTCATATTTAGTCATGAGGTTTGGCTTTTTGTATCTTCCTCTACAAATAAGCACTTTGACAGTGAGAAACAAACTAGTGTTATCTCTCTGCCTGTTTGTATTGTTCTCCTGTCAAAGATCCAGAGGGCCCTCAGTCCAGTACATCGTATAGTTCAGCAGCACAGCCCAGACAGAAACTTATATGGAGGCCATGGACAGTTTTATGGAAAACAGCTGTGTTGAATCTGTTCCAGCTCTCTTTTTTCTACCTCATGAATGAAATTTCCCATGCTGCACTGCTCCAGGCTCTGGCACATCTAGGTGGAAGAGCGCTCTCTCTTTCTCTCTTTGTCTCTTTTCTTAAATGCCTTCCAACACCTTATTGCCGTTCGTCAATTACTGACACACATTTTGGCAACAAACACCCCATTAATTGAAACATTTAATTAGCATTAAAACCAGCAGTAATTAACACCTTTTCTCCAGCGCTCTCTGAGCCGGGCTCAAATTCTATTAAGGCTTTAAGCGGCTCACCATTTCCCTGCTCTGAACTGACTTTTTGTAGCATGCACAGATGTGTGTTGTGTGTGGGTGTGTGTTTATGTGCGCGCACACTCAGGGCCCCAGGTAAGGAGTCTCCGTGAGGAGTCGAGCACCAAGGCCAGGCCTGCTGGGTGCCCAAGGGAGAAGAAGAAGAAAGACGACCGAGGAGGGAGGCGAAGGCGAAGAGAGAATAAAAAGGAGGGAGGAGGTCAAGATGGGAGGGCACATGGAAGAGGGACGAGGGAGAAATAAGGTGGGAGGCAAAGGAAAGGCATGAATGAGGGAGGGAGGAGAGAAGGAGCGACGGAAGAATTAAAAGTAGGAGGAGGGCTGGCGAGCGAGTTTAGAAGAGGAGAAGAGGGGGGGTGAAACGACAGTGAGAAATAATGGTGAAGCAGAGCGACAGTTCGAACACATACACACCATGAGGATTAACCAACACTCTCATGTGTGTGTGGCAGAGTGTTTTACACACAGTACATGTTTGCACATACGTGTGTGTGTGTGGGGGGAGGAGGCCTACTTGGAGCTAAAGCAGGGGCCTGGATTAGCTGCGTTAGCCAGGGCTGGGGGGCAGGATTAGCAGGCCAGGCTGCTGTCTGACGCCGCTCTGCCACCACTAATGGCATTATTAATAGGCAGCTAAAAAATTCATTAAAAAATCTATTAAAAATAAATGTGTTTTACATAAGACTTTGCCCCAGGTAGAAGGTGGGGGAGGTGGGGGGGGGGGAGGCAGGAGGGAGAGAAAAAGGGGAGAGACAGAATGGGCGATTGTTAGCTTTCAGGTCAGCTGAATATCACAGTTCAGACGGTGGCGAAAGAAACGGAGTAAACACACCGACACTCATCTGACTGGAAACATGCTGGATGTGGGATAATGAAGCTAAACCAACAAGACCGCCATCGCCGCTCTGCTCAGAGAGATGTCGACAGAACTGACGTCAAACATCTACAAGCCTCAAAGTGCATGTTAAACACATGTCTGCAGCAGCTGCTGCACGCTGTCACTCTTCCTGTCTAACAGACAACAGATTGTGGAAAAAAAGTGACTAAATCAAATGTCTTCAGTCCACTGGAAATGCAAATGAAGCCAACACAGGCCTTGAACATACCGTTGATATATATAAATAAATGAGTTTTTGCATCTGTATACGATGTGAGAGCAAGAAAACTATGTTCAGAATTTATATTTCATCATTCATACTTACTTACATGACGTATTAAACATTTTACTAGACTAAATAGGCATGATACAAGATTCAAAATACAGAACAGACAGTCTATTAAAAGCTCCAGTTTATTACAAACCATAAATGTAAAACTCTTCTTTGAGACTTATTCTTATGAAATACTTCCCAGAGTGTTTAGAGCAGCAAATATTTAGTTTGTATTTCAGAAGTGTGGTAATCAATACAGCTTCATACAGTTTGTCAAAGAACCTACAACCATATATTTAAATGACTGCAATAAAAAATAAACTATCGGTAACTGAGCTCACATTTACACACTGCATTGTTTAAAAAAAATATTGTCTGTATCAAAGTATTTAAATTGATTAGCCTCTTCAAATGAGTAAAAAGGTCGGGGATTATTATCTGTGAGGGAGAGGGCGAGACGAGGAGGAGGATGAGGTTAAAGGTCAGGGGGTTCTGCTTTGTGTGTGCCCTGGGGGACATTTAACCAAATCAGATTTACAACAATAGCCGTCTACACACACACACGCACACACACGCACACACACACACACACACGCATGCATATGCACACGCACACACAGATAAAAGACTGTGTGTAGGGGCCCTTTAACAACTCACAGCTGCTAGGTGAAACTGTTATCCTTTGCATTGTACATTTTTCAGGAATTGTTTGTTTCATGTTACGTGCGATCGCAACAAGTCAGAAGCGATAGCAGCTGTCAGTGGGACACTGCTGATGATTTCCCCCTCATTTGTAAAGATTTGGAGTTCAACTCTTCAGTAGTTCAACTCTTCAGTGAAATCTGCGAGGTGCAAGGTTTTTGGTGTAACTGACGGCAACTATGAGCATCATAACCAATCAAAAAGACATGTGTAGCTGCTCAAGTCCAACAACAAGGAACATCTGCACATTGGCTTAAAGCTCCCAAAACCTTAGGCATTTCTTCAGCTCGACATTCAACCAGGTTTTAATAAAAACAAATAGCCAACACGACAAAGAGGAAGGTATAGGAACAACGACAAAATATACACTTCACACAATCCTACAGGTGGATTAACAGAAAGTCTAAGAATAGGCCTTAGTCATAGAAACCACAAAAAAATGCATTCAAACTATTCTATTTTAAAAAGAGTGATACAGCATAACAACACCACACAATATTCAAAAGACCATCCTGACCAGAAACAGTGATAAAGGGAGGCAAATTCCCCCCCTTCGAAAAGTGTCAGAAATTAATTCAAAGTGTATATACTCTCAATTTTCTTCATTAAATCCATTATCCTGCACTAAATGTAGGACAGGATGTGCACAAAACCATTTTTCAAGGGTCAAAGGTTCAAAGGTCAAGGGTCAACATGTAAAATTCGGTGAGATGAACAGATTACAAAATTACATTACAATTTACTAATTAATTAACTCTTAAAATCAACTCTTTTTTTCGATTAATATGACAAACACCCAGTAAAATGCTCTTAGCAACCACTTCTGCAGTTTCCCCATTAAAATGACATTGGTGGGATGACACTATGTTTTTAGGGCAACATAACCTCCCTTCCTTTACATTGTTTATTACAATAGATATTCCGTGTTTTTTCTTGCTAGATTCACACACAGAGAAAATAGACCAGACTCGGAAAATCGCTGCAGATTGCGAGCTAGTCACGGATCTGTGTGCTGTGTCCTGTATGAACAGCCCAATTGGTTAGCGTTGCTGCCAAAAATTAGCGGGCAGCGCTTCACGGCGCTTCCGCCTCCTGTCTGTCGTTGTCTATCGTGAGTGGTCCTGAATGGCAACAGGCCACATCCACTGTCTCAGTACTGTACATCTTACATGGGAATAGCTTAAAACATAAAGTAGACACGGCGGTCTACAACACTATACAAGGCCTATTGAAATATAAAATATACACGGTGGTCTATAACACTATACAAGGCCTATCGAAATATAAAATATGCACGGTGGTCTATAACACTATACAAGGCCTATTGAAATATAAAATATACACGGTGGTCTACAACACTATACAAGGCCTATCGAAATATAAAATATACACGGTGGTCTATAACACTATACAAGGCCTATCGAAATATAAAATATACACGGTGGTCTATAACACTATACAAGGCCTATTTAAATATAAAATGGACACAGCGGTCTATAACACTATACAAGGCCTATGCAAATATAAAATAGACACGGCGGTCTACAACACTATACAAGTATTCAAATATAAAGTATACAGTCTACACCACAGGCAGTGACACAGACAAGTGCTAAGATGTGGTAAACATGGAAAAGAGCCATAAATAGAAAGACTAATTATGGCTGTTTCACTCACCAATTGTGTCTACTCAGCCTGCTGTACTTTGGTGTAGTCCGTTTGTGTACTCCACCATCCCCCATAGAACAAAATAATCTGAACAGGTAGAAAAAGAAGTAAGATGTACAGTAAGAGGAGCACAGGATGCAATGAAACTTTTTTTTGTACTCTCTCGCTTCTTGTGTTTTGATGCACCCCATGTGGACTTTCTCTCCATTTTACCGCCTAGCTAGATAAAAAACACACACACACACACACACACACACACACACACACACACACACACGCACACACAAACCGCAAACAGGAGCCGATCAAAACCAGGTTTCATGCTAAAATATTGTAGCGACTATGCAAATTTTGTTAACTTTGTTAAGTTTGCTGTTTTATGTTACAAAATGCAAATGTTACTTCTTGTTAGTGTTTGTAATGTGTCTGTTCAGTGGTGGTTTGGTAATTGTCATTTTTGTTTGTAGTTTTAACCATTAGTGAGGTGGTGGTTACATTTCATGACCCCCAGGTGGGGGCCCTCCTGAGTGGGGGCCCTGGTCCGTCGCCCACTCAGCTGCTCAGCTTATGCCACCATCATTACATGAAATCAGAACCTAAATATCTGTCCGTTTAGAGGTTTCTGAAGCTGGATATTTTACTGATCCATGACACTAAATTCAGAGATTTTGGGCTAGAATTGAACTTGTCCTGACATCATCCATCAAATGCTTCTTGGGTAGATATCATGAGGTGATTAAGAATGTGTCAGCAAAGGGAATCTGAATCAGAGCCGGAAAATAAGTAAAACGCAACTTACCAAATTTGGGTGAGGAAGGTCTGAAAGTAAAAGGCAGGAAGGAGCACCTCCCGCTGTGCGGAGAAAAAAGACAGCAAAAAGTCAGCAACATTCACAGTCAAAGCAAACATCAAACATCATCAAACACACAGAATGAGACACTTTGATCTCCCTGGCTCCACAGGAAGCCAGCATCTTTAGAAAATCCTCCAAATGTAAATTAATTTACTACAGAAAGAGAACCCGAGGCGTTGGTGTGCAACCGAACAGCAGACATCAGAGGGTTAAACCCAAACTCTGCAGCTCAGCCCACAAAGACAGTTCAGCCCTGGTGAGTTTATCTTAACTCTGAGCCATGCATGTAGCCCCCCCCCCACCAACCGCCAAACTAACACACGATAGAATTTGACATTGCTCCTGAGTCGATTATCGAACACACAGGGAATCCGTTTGTTTTGGCGTCTCAGCTCATCATTGCTGTAATCATGAAAAAAACGTTGCCCTCAGAAGGCGTCGTTTCCAGCAGAGACCTTCTTTGAGCTCTTAATGTTAGATGAGAATTTAGGATGTTTAGGCAAACAGAGGACATTTTCTGCAGGCTTGTAGCCAATACTCATTTCATAGTGTTGTACGTTATGCTAAGTGTTAATGCTTGTGCAAAACAAAGATTTGTCAGGATTTTTGCAGCCATGAAAGAAAGTCCTACATAGAGCATGAAACAAATTACCAGTCAGGCAAACACCAAAAGCAGGCATGCTGTCCTATTATTTGATGCATGCTAAACACTGAGCACACATATTTCCATTTACTGGAGGGTGGCAACTAGGGGTGGTACGGTTCATGAAAAAACATCCGAACCGCTCGGTTCGCTTGTCTCGGTTCGGAGTGTTCGGTGTGGTCAGTACACTGTTAATGTGCACTAACCACTTACTGCCGTAGTGCCCACTTTCGACACCTATGTTAAAACACTTACTGGAAACGACCATAGACAGTATATAAACGACGAGGGGGATGAGCGTGACGAACGCAACACATGGCAGTTGATTGGACAAACGCGTCACGTGGCTCTTGCTGCTGCCAAATTTCAAAACAGACTCTAATGCCGTCTCGTTCTGAATACGATCTCGTATTTTACAAAAATAGTTCACCGAAAAGAGTGCCATACAGCTGCTGAATCTGTCTGTTTTTTTGATCGACAAAGGTCAGTTTAAAAGATTTTCGTCAGATTTTGAGAGGCGCCGAGCCGACCGCTCCTCAGGTGGAGTGTGGAGTGCTGCAGGTCACGTCACATGCAGAAATGGTAAGTGGGAGAGATGAGGAAGGCTGCCCGGAGTTGGAGGATGTGCTAGCGTCGTATATAGTCTGGTGTGTGGGAACATTTTGGATTTCATGTTACCTACGATGACAGAGGAAATAAAACAATAGATATAACTGCCACTGTGTGCATGTATTGTGCAACATGCATTCAATATGCTAATTTTAGCTATATATCATATGCTGTAAGTAAATAAGTAAATTTCTGGAGTGTTAAAGATTAAAAGAAAAAATAACAAGAACCGTACAGAACCGAAAACCGTGACCCTAAAACCGTGATACAAACCGAACCGTGGATTTTGTGAACTGTACCACCCCTAGTGGCAACCAATCTTAAACCTGTATTCATTGATTTTTTGGGGGGGCAATGGAAAATGCTGTTGACTTGTTAGCAAACATTTGCTTTCACATCCACCAGACACTTAGCAACATTAGCATTCATTTGGAGTTGTGTTGCTGGCTGACTCCAAATACAAACATTCATAAGTGCAGCTTTAATGCTTCATTCTCTTGTTTCTTTTACTACCCTAGCCTAGCTTAAGACTTTTCTTTCTTCATGGAACTTTAGCACATGCTCAACATTTTCCTTGCAGTTACAAACATAAGATTTCTGTTTGCTCTTGTTCATGGTAAATAATGTTGCTATGTTAAGCATCTTCACCTTTTTACCCACCTGCTTTCTAAGTGGTCTAGCAAAATCGTTTGCAGTGGATCCCACATAGACAGTATATATAAGGGACCAACAGATCCCGTTGCTCTGGACGGAGACCAGTGAAGGATATTAGAAGCCTTTTTCCGGTGATGGCTGAGCGTTACTGCGCAGCCTCCAACTGAGAGAGACAACGTAAATGTACCGTGAGCAACCTGTCTGAAAGTTGTAAGTCTTCTGGTAGCTGTGTCAAGAGAAATCTCAATCATTCCCAATCTTGCAGAGACGGAGAGCGTAGGTATATGTAAGGAGATAACATGGACACAGGCTAATTATTGCTAACTCAAATGCTAGTTAACATTAGTAATTAAACTTAAACCGCTAATGTGAGACGAAACTGCCTGCGAGCTTCTCCTGTGCTATACGGTAATTCATCTACTATGCGACAGCAAGTCGCGTGGTTATGACACAATCGTTAGCCTATTTTTACAAAAACGTACACTACGGAGCCATAACGTGAGGTACAAGGTAATGGAGCCTTTTATACGTTGTCGTGTTTCTTTAGAAATAAACAATGGACAAATAGAGTCTTTAAACGCTTCAGATGTAAAGTTATTCGCTGTCAAAGTGGCGCCAAAATGAATGGCAGTCAATGGAATGCTAACGGGAGGTGATGGCTTATTAGCATCAAAATGGCGCCATAGGAGGTTTGCGGTCCGAGGAGAAGCTTACCCTCTTGGGATCCCATCTGTAATATATACTTCCTGGTTCCACCATGTTTGAAGAGCAACTGGGGGAGTTACAGTTTTAGACTAAACGTGTTTTCCTGGAGTTGGTAGTTACATCAATGTTTGGTTTTTTATTGAGTTGATCATTTGTGGTCAAAATTGTTTCAGTTACAAATATTTATTTCGTCAAATTGTCAGTTTCTATGTCTGTATATAGTGAGCACCCCCACAGTTGGTTTAGTCTGCTTAAATTGGTTACCGGAGGGTATACCTGTATAAAGGGTGTTCCTCTATACCTGTTCTGTAATGTTACTGAGCATAGTGATACAGGCAATACCCACCCAGGGGTTACACTACGCTTTTATGCCAACATTAGCCTAGAAATCTAGAAGCACCCTATCAGCAGCAAATGTAATTTGCAGCCAGGGCCATCTAGCAACTCTCTGTTGGCTTGTGAGCTGGAAAAGCCAAACTCTAGCCGGGCCAATGACATTGTGTGGGCTTAACATAATGACAGCAGAGTTACGACGGTTCTGTGTGAATTCCCTGCTACTTCAAAACAGAGACGATGGCTGCTGCTGCTGGCGAACAGTGGTCATTCGAATCGGCTTTGGCCGCGACTCTGGAGACTTGGAGTTAAGCTTTTCTTTGAGAAAAGAACAAAAAATGGCACTGAAGTCATTCTTAAAAAAGGAAGTTTGCTCTGCCTGGTTGTAGCGCTATCCTATCACGTACAGAGGGAATTTGAAAGACAACGGTTTATTCCGCACCTCGGATTGAGCCCTGCCAATAGCGATCTTCTTGATGTGGGGCTGGCTTGTCAGGCTATGCCAACATGGTAATCCAGAAACAATCCAGTATTTACATTTCTTTTAAATAGAGCTCCAACTTGGATGAGCCATTTTAAATTATTTGTACTCTAGTGGCCTTTACATTAAAAACCTAAACAAAAATGTTGTTTTATTGAATGTGTAGGGCACCATTACATACAGTTTGACAGAAATTCATCAGGAGAAGAAGAGCTAATCTTTGCCTAAGGCTCCCCACTCAATTGTAGGCCAACATGACACACAGCCGAGTCCTGTGGAGAAGAAATCCACCTGAAGTCAGTGTTATTGAGTCTCATGTAGATTGTCACAATGTAAATGCATGCGTTAAGTAAGGAAAGTCAGATGAGGTGGATAGATGGATAAAGAAAATATCTGTTATAATACGATTACAGAAAGCAAGTGACAATATGTCAGCATGTGAGACACATTTTTTGAAGGTTTAAAAGTGTTAAATACCAAAATAATATTTAAAGGAAATTATGATTTTACAGAATATTTCATATATATATATATATATATATATATATATATATATATATATATATATATGGGACCAAAAACACTGACACACTGACAAACATTCAGAGAGAAAAACATGAAATGATGTATTGTCATTGCCTTTGAGTTTGTTGTTTTGTGGGTGTTTTTGTGTTTGTGCATGACATGATATGCCTCTGAAAATGCCACCTTTTTTGGATCTTACGGTCTAAATGGTTGGCCCCTGCCTTGGGATGATCTCCAGTGCTGCTGCATCACTGGTTACACAAAACAGGAATGTAACGACATGTTTTTATATGGGTGAAACACGAAGAGGCAACAGATCAGAGCAGAGTTACAGACAAACAGCATCACTTCACGTCGAATCACCTCCAGCAGGATTCCAGCTGAGGAATGCTCGGCATGCCGTCTAAACATCTGTCCTTCAGGTCACGGTCAGGCGTGAGCTTATCCTCTGCTGACTGACATGCTTGTCTTTGCCCTGTCAGTGTAGAATAGCTGGTAAATGTGAGAGCAGGACTCTGTGTCTCTCTCTCCTATACCTCTCCTTCACACCGAGAGACACGCCGCGGCCCTTCAGTCCCTCCAACCTGCCTTAAGGTCCTATAATCTTTTTACAATGTGTTGAAACAGAGCAATAAATCTGTTAGCTTAGAATCTAATTTCCCTGGCCTTTTCCAGAAATCCTCATAAACTTTTGGCGCCCCCATTAACAGCCCTATTGAATCAGAGCGCTTAATCTGCTTCCAGGTGAGGGGTCAGAAAATGAATGCTTTGAGATCCATCACGCTGACGGGAGCAGAGAAAACTGGGCGAGGGAGAGCGCTGGGGAAAAGGGCAGCATCTCTTCCTCATAGGTCAATAGCAGCCAAGAGAGTCAGTCATTCACTTTTTCCCTCAGCGCCGCTCTCATTTTCCATTTAATATGGACATCCAATTAATGTGAGCAAGTCTGGGGCGGCTCGGATTCCTGTGAATTATGGCCCATCATCCCCTCAGTTATGGCGAGAGGAGAGGAGAGGAGAGGAGAGGAGAGGAGAGGAGAGGAGAGGAGAGGAGAGGTGAGGAGAGGAGAGGAGAGGAGAGGAGAGGAGAGGAGAGGAGAGAAAAGAAAAGAAAATGTAAGAAAAGGAGGTGAGAGGAGAGGAGAGGAGAGGAGAGGAAAGGAGATGAGAGGAGAGGAGAGGAGAGGAGAGGAGAGGAGATGAGAGGAGAGGAGATTTCTAGAATTAGAGATAATTGATTGGTTGTTGGGGCAGCAATGGCTGCCACTGATTGGCTGCTAGGAGGAAGAGCCAGATTAGATTCCAAAGTGGAACGACACCTGGTATTATGTGTGTGTGTGTGTGTGTGTGTGTGTGTGTGTGTGTGTGTGTGTGTGTGTGTGTGTGTGTGTGTGTGTGTGTCCAAACAGCATTACACCAGGGCCTGTGATATTAAACCTGGACAGCAGCACCTTATTGTCGCAGCAACAGGGATTTGTCATTGTACCTCATTATCCAATTAACACCATGTGGGCCCGCGGCTAAACACACACACACACACACACGGTCCAGTGTGTGTGTGTGTGTGTGTGTGTGTGTGTGTGTGTGTGTGTGTGTGTGTGAGTGTTAATATGTGGGTTTCAACAAAGTTAAAATAGGAAATGTTGAAGGAAACTTTTAGCTCTGCTGCCAGCTGCTAATACATTAAACTTTCTCTTTTTTTAAATTCATGACACAGAAACAAGATCCTGATCATTAGAAGGATTAGCTTCAGAGGTCGTCTGTATTCAAGCTCAGGGCCTGCAAACACAAATTCACATACTAAAAGCACACAGCCGGTCCTCACAGCAGCTTGGCACGCAGGGCTCAAAGTGGACGGATTGAAACCTTAAGTGAAGAACAGAGAATGAATGAAAAGAAAACAAACTAATAAAGAGCATATCAAAACGGGTCATCCCTGTATTTCCCCAGATTTGGAAACAGTTCAAACTAAATGAAAGAAATGTACATTTCATTAAATGCTAATATTGGAGAGGAGCTCTGCAGACTCTCTCTCTCTGATTGTGTCTCTGCTCACAAATAGATCTCTCCCTGATTTTGGAGGAAAATACAGGAGGATACACAAAGTATCCCAGTGCAGAGCCCTCTAAATCCTGATGTCAGATGTTTTATTATTAAAACTCTGAAACATTTGGTCCACTCTTTGCAGTTCTCAGAGGCTCAGAGACTGAGAGGAAGAACAAGATGGGACAGGCTGGAGTCTTTCATAATGCCAAATGCAACAGACACATCTTTGCTAAGTGACCATCTAAACAAACGGATATGAGCACTCAACAGACTTCTATGAAAAGACAATCACAAATTAAAATGAAATACCTTGTATCACTTGAAGTACATTACATATTAAAACTTTGTGTCTGTATTTGATGAGAGGCAGACAGGAAATAAGGGAAGAGAGGGGAATACGTTTCCTGACTTTCAGGACATTGCTGCAATGTGGTATGCATCTTGCATCACTACTGCCTTACACATAATTTTAAAGACTGTAGAACATCCAGCTGTAAAAATAACCCAGCAGGTTCGATGCTATTATTATTGTGGCAAGTAGCTACAATACAAAAGAGCTCTATATTACATTATATGACGGATATAATTGTCACTGTAAAAAAGTGCTCTGCTAAAAAAGCAGCTTTAAAGAATAAGGCTGGTGATATTTCATTTCATTGTCAACAAATCCTATGAAAAGACAAAAAACAACAATGAATTAATCCTACTGATATGTATTGTTTGTGTAGCCAAAGCCTGATATATCTTATTCCATTGTCTAAAAACTATTAAAAACACATCAGTGAGCCACACTGTTGCACTAGGAGACATGTTCCTTCATTACCATGAACATGGGCACTGTAGTTTATTCTGACTCAATCTCACATACATGGTAAATACTCACCAGAGGACTAAATGTGTATTAATCTGCAGCTGAAGATAGTCTCAACCAAATGCCCTATTTACTCCTGTTTGAGTAACGTTTGCTACAAACTCCTCGTCCTGTGTTTTATTTTATCAGTATTTTATACTGTTACATGACGTCTCAGTAGAGCTTGTCGGGTCATCGCCCACCATAAATGACAAAATGGTGTGGATCCAGGTTGACCCGCAGGCTGCAAGATATAGTTCAGCGATGTGGAAAAGTCATAAGGGACAACTGTGGTCCTAATTTTGACTGTCCATAAGTGGTTTGCACTGTCACCTCACAGTAAAAAGGTTCTGGGTTCAAACCTGCCAGGGCCTTTCTGTGCGGAGTTTGCATGTTCCTATGTGGATTTTCTCCCACAGACCAAAAACATGCATGTAAGGTCATGTCTCTAAATTGCCCCGAGGTGTAAACGTGAGTGTGAATGGTTGTCTGTCAGCCCTGTGATGAGCTGGCAACCCGTCCATGGTCTACCCAGCCTCTGAGCCCCCTAAAGGGTAAGCGGGTATAATAGATGGATGGATCTTCATTTAGGCTTCACTGCTTTTGAGAGCTGCGTTCCGGATGTTAAAAAGCCATCTGGGAGAGAAAGAAGTTGCTGTATAAACCAAGTGCACATGAGATATTCAAGAAGGAAACTCAAGTGATTTGATTAGTGAAGTCATCTCATGTTCATTGCACCAAAAGGTTAATACTAATACATTTCAGATTGTTACTTTAGAAAAGGTGATTAGGAAGGAAAAGAAAAGAAAATTTGTCATTTATTGCAAAGAAAAATAAGTATTTTGGCCTTGGAGGAAGCTGGATGGGACAACAGTTGAGGTGTGTGTGTGTGTGTGTGTGTGTGTGTGTGTGTGTGTGTGTGTGTGTGTGTGTGTGTGTGTGTGTGTGTTGCACTGCATCGTAGCTGTGTTTTTTAAGGCCTAATGTTTCCTGACATCTCACAGTTAAAGTATCATAGAGGCAGAATGATCGCCCCTGGCTAGCAGGAAAGAGACTGCCTGGGGCCTTTCGCTCTGGGCAAGAGTGTGTGTGTGTGTGTGTGTGTGTGTGTGTGTGTGTGTGTGTGTGTGTGTGTGTGTGTGTGTGTGTGTGTGTGTGTGTGTGTGTGTGGTGAAACAGCTTTTCAACCTGCAATATTCTATGTGTCATCAGCTTAAACAGCTAAACAGGGTGTTCAAGGGAGAGAAGAGGATGAAGACAGGAGGTGGGAGGGTCAAAAAAAAGAGAGACGAGAAAGAGGAAGAAAGCTCAACACACAGCATTACAGCGCCGCACTCCTCTTTTAATGAAGGTTGAAAAAAAGACGAGGGATGAAGGAAGAAGAAGAAAGAGGAGGAACATCCTCGTGTTAAGTCGACTCTTATTATCTAATTATGCTCCCCTCTCTTTTCCCCTCTCTTTCTTTGAGTGTGTGTGTGTGCCTGCAAAGTGTGCTGGGATCTCCATTAGCAGCGACGCCAAGAGAAAGAGTGAGCCGCGGTGTTAAAAACATGTTTGTTGTCGTTCTTGAAATAATAAAGCAGATTTATAATATTCCGCGCTGAATTATTCAAGTGTTTAAGGCTCAGAAGTTTGAGAAAATTGCTGCTTATTTCTGCCTTTCATCCTGTTTTATGTGCAGGAGGCAGAGTGGTAACGATGTGCACCGCCGGGCCTGAAGCTACCTACTGTAGGCCTGGACTTGAGAACTGATCCCCTCTTATTAGCACTCCCATATTCCCCCGTGTTTACTAAGGGGTTAAAAACTCCAGCTCCTTTAAACAGGCAATTAACACCAGACCTGAGTGTTATTCTACAGATTATCACAATGCAATTAGTGCTAAAAAAAAATCTGTCTCTTTACTATTCTTAATGTCAATGTAGGTAAAAGCTGACAGTGGGGCTTCAAGAAGCGCCAAAGCAATACCTTACAGATGTATTATTAGGACACAGCTGCAGTGGTTTTTGGCCTGTGGCTGCCAGCGTCCAGGAGAGAGTGAGAGAGAAAAGGGAGGGTCAGGGTACAGTAGTGTATAATGGTGTCTAGTGTGAGTACACACAACAGATGAAGTCATTTCACACTCGTCTGTGAATGAAATGAGAGCCCGGCGATACCATCTCCCCTCGCACCAGCTCTCTGCAAGCAGAGCTTTTGATCTTCCCGAGCGGCGCTGAAATGATCTTCTGTCTGAGATTTTTTTTTTTTTTTTTACAGTGAATCAGTGCCGGACAATTCTCTCCCTCTGTCCCCATTTTCTGTCTCATTCTGAAAAGCTGCCGAGCCATGAGTTCAAAGCTGGAGCCCGGATGAGATGAGCACCACTCGCAAGGAATTATATTAGTGCCTGACTGTCCCATGTGTCGGCACGCAATACATCAGGAAGTGAAGAGAATATTTTCATGTCTTGAAGATGACCATATAGTGCTGTAAAGGGCTGAGTGAGTGTTACTGCAACACCTAAATTCCTGTGGCATTTAACCCGCATCCTCGTCGACTGCACTGTGATCTGGTGCAGCAAAGGCAAATCTTTGCAGATGATCAGAGACGCATTTGATCTCCATAACATAAAGGTGTTTCCCCTGCACATACAGCACTAGAGAAGGTTTATTAGCACATCCATTTTACTGTCTGTCTGTATCTGTAGATCTATTCGAATTGAATTCGGCTGTTTGCATGATCAGCTGAAAGTAACCAATTAAAACTCAACTAAAGTACCGTGTCATGGGTACTCGCTTATCATTTAGTTTAACAATTCTCTGAAGCAATTTGGAATAGTTACAATTAAGCAGTGTTTCTGCAGTGCAAGTTTATTTGCCTCAAACAACCAAGGTACCAACTGTTCAGACGTTAGCTTTATCAAGCTAGCTAACAGTGTGCATCGTTGCATTAGTGTGTGTGGAGTGTGCCTGTGTGCGTTTGTGTGACACCTCAAACTTTGACTGATCTCTGGACTCACCAAGCACTCCAATTATTTCTCTTATTTTACTTCAAACCCCTCTTCTTTCTTTCTTGACTCCACAATTTCATGAATTTGAGTCGTACAGCCTCTAGTCTCATAATGCCGGACCAATCTCCACAGGGCTGCGTTAGCGCTTGAGTATGGTCTGGCTGCACAAGTTAACATTCTGGTATAGAGGGAAAAACATTCTGGGTTGTTTGTATTTCTACCAATCACAATCGTCTTGAGCGGCACTAAACCCTGGATGCAGCAATGGTGCCCTTGCAAAATAGATAGCTGAAGTGGAGGAGAGCCAGATGTCAGGCACTGAACATCCGGTAGGCCAGACTATACAGCCTCAGGATAAATCTGATAAACACTGCCTCAAATCGTGCCACACAGGCAAGTGTTTGATAGATGTTTAGGCAATAACTTGTTTTCACGTGTTAATACATTTGGTTAACCTGGACGCTTGTTTAAAACCTGTATGATCATCTGACCGTTTGTGTTTTTTGCACCTGTTGGACTTCTTGTTAGCAATGTTTCCTCATTCTCAGATCTGTGTGCGTAGTTATGATGGCCCAAAAAAATAAGACTGCAAACAATGATTTTTCATTACATTTAGAGTTTCTGAGTCATGTGAGCCAAGTTCCCGCAAGCAGGAAAAGAAGGGAAAATGCAATGATTTTCAGAAAGTGAAGTATAAGCTTGTGTGTTACAACAGAGTCACTTCCTCACAATGTCTTCCTCTCTCTCCCCCCACCCACCCACACATACATACACACACACACACACACTCACACACTTCACGTGGAGTGAAAGCAACATGCAGGGAGGGAGAGTTGAGCCATGAATCATGACTATTATCATTAGGTTAAGCACCAACCAACCCCAAAGGCAGTGTCACCGTGGAGAAACGGCTCTCTAAATGAGCCTGATTATTATTATTGTCCTCCAAATGAGAGTGATTAGTATTGATGTCTAAATGAGCGCTGAGGTTATTATTGCGCTGATTGTTATTATTATTATTGTGTGGCGGTTTTATGAGGAGCAGGCAGCCTCGCTCATCTTCGCTTCATTCACTTTTAATTCCACAGGCTGCCTCTTTTACCGACAGCAGCGCCACGTGGCCGCTGTGACACACACATACGCATACAAATCTAATAAAAACCTACAGAACAGTTACACTTACATGTTTACACACTGGTGTATATGCCAAATGTTGCCATCATATGTAAACCTGCACAAATACACACACACATCCTCATACAGATAGACTCTTAGACACTTTTAAGCAGGCGTATTATGCATCGAAATACCCACATGAACCCGCACTAACCTGGAGGGTGGCTGCACGCAGCGAAGCAGCAACGTCTGATGGAGCAGATGGAGGCAATTCCCTGCCTTTCCTGTAACAGAATAAATAAATCATCACTACATCTGGACAGATAACAGATCTGAGGAACCAGCTGAAAGGAACGTTGCATATGTTAATTCAGTTAACATGATCGACGTGAGGGGCCCTTCATCCCCACCGTGTTGTTTTTGGAGCAAATCGCTGCAGCTAATCGGTAAGTAAACACGGCTGCTTTGGTATGTTTCAGTACTGGAAATGTGTTCTGGTTTATTGTTATAAAGATAAGTAAAATCTGTCAAATTTAGAATATTTGATTAATTTTAAGTGGTGAATTTAGAGTCAGGAATTGGGTTTAAAGTTTAGATTAGAATTAGGCCTGTCCGTGTACACGAATGTGTGTGTTGTCCGTGTATGTTGGTGTCAGGACACCTGTCAGATCACTTCACTGATTGGCCAATATGACAGGCATCAAAAAGCGCCGTGGGAGGAGAAAGGAGGAGGCGGGCTGCCCAGCTGTCAATCACTGCCAATCGCAGGTCTAGCTCAGCCAACAAAGCATTCACCTGCTCCCCCCAAACACACACACACACACACACACACACACACACACACACACACACGGACAGCCACACATATACACAACCTTTTAAAGCCCACATGTGCAAACATAATCCATAAATCTTCATGCATACATCCCGAATCACACAATACCCCATTCACATAAAAAAAGCCATATTCTACTGCTTTGCACTGACTCAATGTCATTCTCACACACACACACACACACACACACACACACACACACACACACACAGTCGTCAGTCTTAACACAGACAGGCATTCAGTTTGACAGAGTAATTATGACGTCCAACTCTGAAGGAGCCCTGGGCTGAAAGGTGAGAGTTATCGATCCAGCACAGGAGGAAATTTATCAATGTCCAAATGCTCAACTCTGACAGGAACCCAATCCACTTAGAGCACAATGTTGAAACTCAGAAAACACACCTCTGCTCAGTTCAGAGGAGGGGCGGCCAGCTGGGATGAAGGCCCAGTGACTGAGGGGTCAGAGGGTAACGTCAGATCACCAGACACAAGACTTACTTTGTGGTTTTATTGTTTTGATCAACAAGTCATTCTAATTAAACGTCAAACTACGTTGTTTGTCCATTCGTTCTAGAACGACACAAGCATTTTTCTGATCTGACACCACTATTGAAAGACAAACCGCTACAAGTCACTGTTGAACAATAAATGGGTTTTATGCTGTGACAATGTCAGGTTTGGTCAGGTTTAGGCACAAAAACAACTTGGTTAGGCTAAGGGAAAGATCATGATTTGGATTAAATAAGTACTTAGTTAAGGTTACAGAACAATTGTGATCTTATAGTACTTAAAGAATAACCATGTTGTCTGTTGATTGGAAACGAACAGCACTCTTCTGTGTTAAAGATCGATGTATTGTTGACCCATCGCTCCACCCCGTTGTTCTACCGACATGGACTTTGTCACTCTTTAATACCGTCGACTGACTCCCTCTTTGACTCGTCATAATAACTATGGCCGCTGACGTGGGTTCTGCCTCTAATATAAAACATATGTCTACTGTGGCCGGGTTAGCTCAGTGGGTAGAGCGGGCGCACATAAACATAGAGGTTTATGCCTCGACGCAGAGGTCCAGGGTTTAAATCAGACCTGTGTCGATTTCCTGCATGTCTTCCCCCTTTCTCACCTAACTGTCCTATCCATTAAAGGCAAAAAATAATCTTTAAAAAAAAACGTATGTCTACTAAGATTACTATCAGTTCTATCCTTGTAGGGTTGTTGATTGTTTTAAAGGTTTGATCTTTGGTTTGAAGAAGCAGACACCAAAACCTTTATGTTTGTCTTTTAAATATTTTACACACTTATGCTTTCCTAAAGTTGGCAGTCTGGCAAAAGTAGCCACATACTGTAACGTATAGAAAACGATACTGGGGTTATTCTCTTTTTACATGAAATATGAAAGTAACCAAAACAGCTATATAACTCACATTTTTTGGAAACTGTACACTACCGCTAAGCTATCAAGTAAAAAATCCCCACACTGCTATCTCGTTCCCAATCTTCTTGACATGACATTTTTGTATTTTCTGTATATCTTTGCACCTGCAAAGAATGTATGGCTGTGTGCAGGCCTCCCGATGATTGCCTCCTTAAAGTAGAAGTCATGAGACCTTCAGTCTTGTTTGTGTTATTCATCATGAAATTGTTCAATTTTTGCAAAACAAAACATAAACACATGACAAAAATCTGACTGATTTGGATGGGTGAATTGAGTGAAGAGTAACCCTAGTTCAGTTTCACATGTAAGGGTAGTGTTCATGCATAAATTGTTGCCCAATCAAAGTGCAGGTCAATGGGGCTCTATATTGACGCTAGTGCAGGAACATACTGTAAACCAGCAGCTGCCTATTAGTTTCTCTACTGTGGTATTTAGTAATTATTCACAGACATAAAAACATCACCAATGACAACACAAATTCAAATGTGTTTTAGCCACACTCAAAATGTAGTTCACAGTTTAAACAATGGATCATCAAAACTTTATTAATCAGTTGTGCTCCATTTGTACACTGTCATATTTAACAGTTATACTATGATACCTATTTTAACACAAATGTATGCAAGGGAGTGTGGTTTTGTTATGGATTTGGATTGTCAGACTCATCCTATTGTACAATCCATCCAACCTCACCTTATTTGTGTTCCAAAAGTGGACCTTTTCGCCATTATGTGAAAATTACCAGGGGAGTGATGTTTATGTAATAATATTAATAACAGCTTACATTTCTATTGAATTTCAAATCATTTGTTTTCGACTTTGTGTGTTGCCCACAGTCTGAGCTCTGGCTCTGCTGTATCTGGTGTTGTACTGAAAGCTTGTGTCAAAATATTTAGACTGCTTTCAGTCGGTAACATTTATCTTTGACTGGCAGATCAAGGCATTAAAGTGTGGCTTACCGCAGCTTGAGAAGCAAAGATTTTGATATCGAGCTTGTAACAGACTGGAATTCTTACTACAGGAAAACTCTCGCCTTATTTTAGAACCAGGGAGCATACTGTACCTCACTGAAACACACAAGCAGTGGCCCAGTGTTTTAGGGAACGTTTGACATAAATGTAAATATGACAAGATGCGGGTTACACGACGAACCTTGCAGAGTTATGGTGTTGCTAATTGGTTTTCCCTTTCTGCAGCTTCTCTGTGGATGATGCCCAATTCAACAACTTCTACAGGTTTTTATAAATGTTTTGGTCCAACGATGTGCATAACTTAAAGGTCCCATATTCTAAAAAGTGATATTTTAATGTCTTTACAAAACTTGTCAAAGTGACGTATAAATACTATGAAAGTATCGAAACACTCAATGTGTTCAGCCTGTGTTCAGAAACTGTGCCTTTAAACGAGTCGTCTGGACTCAGTAAAGTTGTGATGTCACAACTATGTGACATAAAGGTAGAAAGTGCCAATGCAGTGCTATATACAGTCAGCTTTATTCATCTTGAGTGATTGCAGTAACTTGCAGTATGGTAATTAACACCATTAAGTCCATGCCATGATGTAGAATCAGTGGTTGTTTGAATGTGTTGTGTCTTCTGCTGAAGATGAATGCTGGTGTAAATGATTTTACACCAGCACTATGGGAAATGTTCAGCCTATGACTTGAGATTTATCATGACAATATGCTTGAAAACCTTCAGCTTCTATATCTTTTAATGATGTACTGGCTCATTTGACTCAGGTATTTTTATTTCCTATGCTACATGCATGCAGATAAGAGGTGCCATATTTTCACACCACATCAGAAAGGTTTTCAAAAAGGCTTATTTATTTCCTTGAAACCATTTTAGCAATTTTCTGGATCATATAGAAACAGATTGTTCCTTTCATTTATAGACGTTTGGTCAATATTTCTGTCAGAAGGCTGCTTTCAAAATGAGTTGTTATGAGAAATGCCCGTCGACTGACACGTCAGCAAAAAAGTGTGAAGAAAAAAATCCATTAGGGACTGTGTGTGTGTGTGTGTGTGTGTGTGTGTGTGTGTGTGTGTGTGTGTGTGTGTGTGTGTGTGTGTGTGTGTGTGTGTGTGTGAACCCTCTTTGTAAAGTTTTGATCCTATGCACCACAAGGGTGTGTTATCTGTCTTCCCACTCATCAACTCCACCATCACACTAACCGAGCACCTGTGGACATCTGCCTACAGCCTGAGGCGATGTCCACACCTTCATTTTTCTCAGACAATGAATGGAATTATTTCCCCTCACACAGACCTCTCCATCATTATTGACACAGAATTATTGATCGGGACCTTGGCTGGTAAATTACAACCTATTAGTCAAACTCTTTTCCCCCAGTTTTGAAAAGAGCGAGAGGTTTGATGGAGTACGATTATGGAGAAGCTCTTTATTATCTGTGGGACGGTTTACGTGGCTGACTGGTATTATATGTTCTGGAAATTCCTGTTTTTTTTTAAAAGTGAATGCAGATTGAACAGCAGACAAACACACACTCACCCAGCCCATTCCTTAAAGTGCTGCTGCCACTGAATCAACATTAGATCAAGGAAGCAGAGGTTCCAGGTGAAATCTACAACATTGAAGTTAAAGAGCACACAAGCCGCCACACTTAATTTTTTCTCTTTTTTCTTTTTTTTTTTGATGTTTTGCCCAAGGCCTATCCTACTAAAGAGAAGTAATTTGGCTTATCTTATCCCAGAGACCTAGCAGCTGCTTTTTATTCTTTTTTGTGAGGTCTTTTTTCTCATTTAGTCCAACAAAGATTGTCCTCATAGATTGACCTTCTCTGTGCCTGGAGGCCGTTGCCCTCATGCCAGTAACTAGATAACACACTCTATCAGAGATTTGAGAAAATCATTGGGAAAGCAGTGGGGCTGATAGTGGCATCAATCCTAACCTGACACCAGGCTGGGTCAACCATTTATCTCTCCACACCGCCTCTGGTCACAACAGCGGCCATCTTGCTCTGCTACATCCTTCTTTAATAACCTTGGCCACGTCTCTTTGCAGACTGAAAGGATAAGGCGCCATGGCACTCCCAGCGCCTCGCCTGATCGCCGGCGTTTTTGTTTGCATTTTACCCGTGAAAATCACATTCAAACACATTTACTGTGTATGTTTCAGATCAACAAGATTCTCCAACACAAGCAAACGCACACACAAGATGTGTCTAACAAGAGGGCCAAAGCTCACAAACTCGTTAGTGTAGGAGTTAATGGTGACTCCACTGTCATTAATTCCCCATGGTGTTTGACTTAAATGTTGCTATATTGGTGGAGTGAGAGATTCCCAGAGGCCTCCTAGCGCTGAGATCATTGTTTTTCACTTACTAACAATGAACTTATGATCAGAGCGCTGCAAGGCTTTTAAAAAATACCCCGCAGGATCATTACAGACCCTGTGTGTGTGTGTGTGTGTGTGTGTGTGTGTGTGTGTGTGTGTGTGTGTGTGTGTGTGTGTGTGTGTGTGTGTGTGTGTGTGTGTGTGTGTGTGTGATGCCAATGAGGCCGGCAGAGCAGCAGTGTGTCCGAGGCTCATCTCGGTGCTCTGTGGCGCAGCCAGGATGAGAGGGGAGGTTAAATGGGGCGTCATCAATCTCAATGAAGTGCAATTATTTTCTCACTTATTAATCATTGCAGGCTAATAGCTAGTGGCAAAGTTGGGCCCGTCATTTGTCAAACTTAGCAGATTTCTGTAATTTTGTTTCCCCGTTTCCCTCTAATGTTTGTGTAGACTTTGGCAGATATCTATGGAGGGCTGCAATAAGTCTGTGCCTCCAAGTATCTATCTCCTACCTGCACGGCAAAACTAACTGAACTTCTCTCTGTTTCTCCATGTGAGTGATTCTCTCCATTTCAGAGCTGAGTGACTATTTCATGGTCTGTGGCAGAGCAGAATGGAAAGCTTTATTTGCAGGGTGCAGTATGGGTGGCCTATTGATGGTTAACTACACTCAGACCCTAACAAACTTCACTCTTTACGCCATACTGTTGGTTGTTTGCATGTAATTCTAATATGTGCATACATTAACATTGTAATAGTCACTGTATACATTCTGAGGGAAGACAGAACCAAAAACAATTCCAGACAGACAGTAGCAGCACTGCTACTTGACATTTATAAGAAAGGTCATTATGTGCACTTTAACTAAACAAGATCCAGTTGGAGCAATGCCTAATAAGGTAATAGTGATGTCACAGTGTACTGACCACTCCCTGGTGTACACCTCGACATCAGAGATCACTAGAGTTCAGCAAAACTAAGATTTTCAACAGCTGTTGCGTTGCTCTTTAAAGCAACAGAAATCGTTATTTTTATACTAACAGTGGATCAAATGACAAATGAATGTGAAAGGTTCATAGTGACAAACCCACAGAGAATTATCACCTGACTGCAGCTCCCCTCAGCTCTATGGAGCGTTTTAGCATCTTTCAACTCATTGTTTTGGTTCACACAATGAATGCTCCAAATGAATGCTGATGTTGCTCTGTGTTTGCTTCATCTGTAAAAACACTTTCTTGGATAACATATTCTCTATAAATTTATAAGGCGATAATATGTCAATATTGTGTTTACAGCTGGTTTTACTGCCCCCAAGTGGCCAAAAAGATTTATTTATACAGCTTCAAAAAGACTTCAAGTACAATCATGTTGTTAACAGCCCATTTATATAAGGGTATTTTTTTTACCCTTTAAATCACCCTTTAGCGTCTGTATTGAATGCACCGGGCATAGCGGCGCTGTAAGTTGACATAGTATTAAGAGCGACAATGGTAGCGAGTAGTTACGTACATTTTGTAACCCCACCCACAATCTTTTCCTAAACCTAACTGTCTCCTTCTTGTGCCGCATGTCAGTTAAACGTACGTCCCGACCCTGAGCGCCAAATAGTGACACCAAGAGTCCGGACCAAGTGCGTCTAAATATGACGCCAAAGGACACTTTTTGCATCAATAATAAATGCCAAAGGCACCTGACCAAGCGTCGCTTTTTGACGCAATGGGAATGAGAATATGTTGTTTTTGTCTGCGCTCTTAAATTAGATTTAGATTTTAGAAGGCGGTGATGTCCCATACAGGATGTCCTTGCACCAATCCGATTTCGAAATGTGAGAATAGAAAAGTGGTATTTCCCCATTTTGTTTTCCCATTCAAAGTGTTTCTTTAAACAATAATCGTCAATGTAACTGAATATATCAGAATCAGAATACTTTATTGATCCCCTCAGGGAAATTATTTAGTTGCAGTTGCTCACAGTCACATTTAAGGCAAAACAAGAGTAAGAAAAGAGCTAGTCAATACGTGTATCCAGTAAATAAGTAACATATCTACAATAAGACATAAATAAAAACGTTAAGTAGAAGTAATAGAAAATAGAAACAGGACTCCAATAATCCAATATGTTTATGTTATGGCCACCAGATTGAATTATTTCAACTTTGTTTCTAAAAAGTCGTGTTTTGTCTGTAATTTTCTAAAATCTACACTACCCACTAGCTTCAAATGCGAATCAAAGCAGTAGCAAATTGAGAACAAAACACCGTGCTATAGTTTATAATTGTTTCCGTTTTCACCACTGCGTTATGTTCCACCCACCAGCAAGTAGCGCACGTACCAGAATTTTAAGCTCGGTGATTGGATGTTTTTTTTCCCGAAATGCCTCTTGGGAGTAAAAGTTAACGTCTACTTCAACGTTTTCAGGTACACAAGCTTGCAACGTTTTTTTATCAAATAATCAGATATTTTTCAACACACTTTCTAATATTTTGTGCAGATGATTCAACCGGGAGAGTAGAAGTGCTCCAACTTTAAGTCACGTAACATTGTCTATGGGAAAAAATGAATGGAACATTTACATAATATGAATGAATAAATATTTTAAATAATAACTTTGACTTAGATTTCTGTACTTATTTGTAAAATAAAATGGTGCATTAAAAATGACCTAAGTATGTTAGTTATGGTTATGTTGTGTTAGTAACTTTACTAGCAACATTTTACATATAAACTGTATCATCATCAGCCTATAAAATATGATACATTGTTCAAAAATAAACTACCAATGTCATGTAAAATACTTTAGTTTTTACTTTACTTATAGTTAATGCATCTAATAATATTTGAATAATATAATATATTATAAGATATAACACTGACATGGGACATTCATCATATTAAGTACTTTTCATACTTTAAGTATATTTTGATGATAAGACTTACATTTTGAATGCTGGACTTGTAGGCCTACTTGTAAAGGAGTATCTTTAAATTATAGTACTGATAAAGGATCTGGATATTGTATTTCTTCCACCACTGGTAATTATTGCCAAAATGATCAAAATCAGGATATTACAAAAAAATATTTGTCTTTTAATTCAAGCGTGGTCACTGCAAGCACCTTGCCAGTCGTCTTTGCATTCTGTAATATGTTGAATATGAAAAAAAAATTGGATCCCAGCTTCAGGAGAAACTCTTCCTGCCTGCAGCCACAAACTTTCTGGGGCTCGGCGGCAGGATGCGGAGGCTCAGCAGCTCAGTGGCTCTGTGTGCCAGATGTGTCAAGCAGTGTTGGCTGGAAGAGGCAAGATGACTAGTATTTTTTTTGTAGCTTCTGTTTTCCTGCTTTACTGTTTGGTTTTCATGATGTTTTAGAGTATTAATTGTTACTTATTAATGCAATAAAGTCTAAAATGTTCATTTATCAGCAACCTTTTTCATTATCATATGTCAGACAGAGAGTGTGTGTGTGTGTGTGTGTGTGTGTGTGTGTGTGTGTGTGTGTGTGTGTGTGTGTGTGTGTGTGTGTGTGTGTGTGTGTGTGTGTGAGAAGGACAGAATGATGTGAATAAAATTTAGATTTTCATATAGAAATGTAAATATTTAGTAATTCAATTATGTGTAATTTGACTCACAATAATGTAACCTCAGCGTACACAGCACTTGATTTGAGTGCCAATAAGAAGACACAGTGATGCATAAATAGTTTGGGTGTGATTATCTGTAATTTGCCCACAGCTAAACGATGAAGAGCAGACCGATGTGTTGAAAGGCAGTGAAATAACACAGCCCTGTGGATGTGTTAGGTTTGGCAGCCTGGTCATTGAGAGCTGTTGGTACTGTGTGAAAGCTGTGTGGATGAATGTGTGGTTAATGTGGGACATCTAGTGGCAAAAAAGGGAAAGGACACTCTGCTGTATTTAATCTATTAAATGGCGTATTAGTCTTTTTTTTCCCCCTTTATTCAACCACATTATGTTTTCTCTGTAGGTTGAAATCGTTCAAAAACACTCTCACTCACACTCTGTTTTTCACCAATCTAACTGCTGCCACTGCAGCTTCAGTACTTCTGAAAGTGCTTAATTTGACACACAATCTAATACATTTTCACTTATATTAACTCCATTCGTCTTGCCCCAAATACTGGAAAGTTGTGTTAATATTTGCCAATTAAAGGTCCCATATCATGCTCATTTTCAGGTTCATACTTGTATTTTGGGTTTCTACTAGAACATGTTTACTTGCTTTAATGTTCAAAAAACACATTCTTTTTCTCAATCTGTCTGTCTAAATATACTGTGCCTGTATTTACCATCTGTCTGAAACGCTCCGTTTTAGCGCCTGTCTCTTTAAGCCCCATTCCCGAAAAAAAAGCCCAGTCTGCTCTGATTGGTCAGTGTTTTTTTTCTGGTCTTCCACCAGTGGGGTAAGCATCTGTCAACAACCTGTAGCTCCTATGGCACCATTTTGATGCTAACAAGTCATCACCCGCCGTTTCATTTCATTTTGACGTCACTTTGACAGCAAATAACTTTACATCTGAAGTGTTTAAAGACTTTTTTTGTCCATTGTTTCTTTCTAAAGAAACACGACAATGTATAAAAGGCTCCATTACCTTGTACCTCACGTTATGGCTCCGTAGCAGACATTTTTGTAAAAATAGGCTAACGATTGTGTCATAACCACGCAACTTACTGTCGCATAGTAGAGGAATTACCGTATAGTACAGGAGAAGCTCGCAGGCAGTTTCGACTCACATTAGCAGTTTAAGTTTAATTACTAATGTTAACTAGCAATTTAGTTAGCAATAATTAGCCTGTGTCCATGTTATCTCCTTACATACACCTTCGCTCTCCGTCTCTGCAAGATTGGGAATGATTGAGATTTCTCTTGGCACAGCTACCAGAAGACTTACAACTTTCAGACAGGTTGCTCACGTCACATTTACGTCATCTCTTTCAGTTGGAGGCTGCGCAGTAACGCTCAGCCATCACCGGAAAAGTGCTTCTAATATCCTTCACTGGTCTCCGTCCAGAGCAACGGGATCTGTTGGTCCATTATATATACAGTCTATGTCTTCCACATTTGCGGTCTCTGTAGCGGCACTTTCAACATAGTGACATCACAACAGTATAAGTCCTGACAGCTCATTTAAAGGCACAGTTTCCGACTAGAGGCTGTGTGCATTTTTCCGTGGATTGAGCGTTTTGATACTTTCACATGGTATGAAACAGATGTTATGTGATGATAGCATGTTATGGTACCTGTCTAAAAAGTGTGTTAAACATGAATGTGTGGAATTCCCTGTGACTGCACTGGTGGAACTGCCCTGTATATGTGTCTGTCCTCGTCTTATGTGTGTATTTTGTTTTTATCATATGAGTTTTGTTATGAAATGATAGTGTATGTTTAGTTTCTGTCTTATGATTTCTTATTTTGTATTGTTTATGATGTACTGTTATGTGTGTATTTAGTATTGCATAGTCACATTATCAAGAGAGTTGTAAGGACCTCAGGAAGAATAGCAATGCAGGATCTAATGAGGATCTTAAATAAACAAACAAATCTCACTCTTTACAATATGGGACCTTTAAAGTAAAAACGAGAAAAATATTATTGTTAACCTACAATATCAAACTTAATGTCAATGCCATAAAAAAAATCTGCAGATTTCGCTCTAGCACAATCATATTAAAGCCCTGCTTTAATACTGAATATTGTCCAATGTATACACAGTATTATGTAGCAGTTGTATACAGTATAATGGAATGTTTTACATGTAGCTACTATGTATAAGTGCTAGTAGGCCTGTATTATATGTAGTGTAGTGAGGCTACTCCACACTTAACCACGGTTAATAGTGGCAACAGATGAATGAATATAATAAACAAAAACAAACACATGCTTTTTTGTATTCCCAGTGACTTATTTATTGAGGTTTAAAAATATATATATGTTAAGGAATTTCTCATTGGCAACTCTGAATACTCTGACACACTATTGTAGATTCCGTTTTGCACAGATGAGCACATGAGTGTTGATTGTGGTTATTTTGCTCCTGAAATATAATGTGATGATTCTAGCCTCAGGATAAACCTTTTGACATGTTGGCTGTGTCTGCAGATCTTCTGTGATTGCATAAATAATTCATGTTTTAATCTGTTACATTTTTTTTAATCAGATTTTTTATATTTCATCTTCTATTTGATATTGTGCAGAAATAAACCAGAGTAACTGCAGATGTATATGTGCTGCTTCATGTAGTCACAAAAACAAAAGGTTTTATTACTTTTACATTGTACAGTATATATCTTTTTTTTATCTTTAGGAGTGAAAAAACTGGTTGAAAATTCTTTGATAGCAGGCCAGGGTATAACTTGTAGGTTTTATATCTAATTAATATGTACAGATGTTTATAAAATGAGAAAAATACACTAACGTCTTGTTGATGGAAATATAAAGCAACATAATAATTTATGTGGAATGTATGTGGTTATTATTTCTGAAATCGTACAAGGCCCAATGAGACACTTCTACGTGCCTTCACCCAGATGTAGTACTGATCTCTTAAACACCTAACTTAATGCAGACTCTTTCCCAGTTATGAAAAGTTCATGTTCAAAGATCATCACTCTGAGTGATTTAACGCTGGCCTTAAAGTTAGGACAAACAACTGTCTGTTTGTATAACTGTATAAAATAGATTAAGCTCATGAATCTAAGAAGTAGTTTAGTAGATTTTTAAGTCAAGTCAAGTCAACTTTATTGTCAATTCTGCAATATGTACCAGACATACAGAGCAATTGAAAATGTCTCTCCGACCCAATAAGGTCATGTACAACAAGTAGGATATAAAAGATAAGAAATATATACAAATAAAGATAAAAAAGTAAAGTAATATATAAATAAAATAAAAAATAAATAAAAAAGATAATTAATATGTACTAATAAGATAAAGAAAGATAAGTAATATATACAATTAAAAAAGATAAGTAATGTGTACAATACAGTAATACATTCTAAATAATTCAAATGCAAGGCAAAACCAAACAGTACAATTGAAATGTGCAATATAAAAGGAGGAGTTCCTGAGGGTCTTCTTTTATAAAGAAACATGTTTAAACGTGATGGTTATGAATAGAAAATAAAAAGAATTGTATTCCCCCATGTTTTAATGAGCTAGAGTATGGTCATGCACTGGTCTGTAATATCAAATATTTACCACAAGAGGTCCTCCTTATGACAGGAAAGAAAGGTGACAAACTATTTAAATACACTTTATATGTGAATTTATTAAACTTAATGTAACTCTAATATTTGTCAAAGAGAATAACAAATCCAACGTTTGCCGCCTAGAAGCTGGATAGCTTTGGCAGACTGCATAGCAGCTGAAATTGTTGCCTGAAACTTCTCACAGCTGAATGATGATCACTGCCCAAATCTACTTTGTAATCTGTTTGGATCAACCAAGATTAATGGACGAAACAATGCAATTAATTTGCAACGTTATGAAATGCTTCCAGCTCACAGACCTGAAAATATGGGCTTAATAATGTTCAATAAAGGGCCGTTTCCCTTTCAATTTCTGTGTTTATTGTATCAGATGACAAATTGGTGACCTAAGAATTTCTCATTTTGATTAATTAGTTAATTCGTATGCTCGTATTGTTTTCGGTGAACTGCTCCTTTCCTGAAGCACGCAACTCCACATTTGGTCATCGTGTCCCCGCCCAGATCCACCAGGCTCTCGCTGCTGTCTCTCCGCCCAGTGCGTGAGTCTGGAAGATAACAGTGGAAACTGGGCAGGGTCTGCCTGCACATGAAAGCAGCGTCGGTGCGTGCACAGTGCAGTTTCTCTTTTACGAGATGACACGCCGCTGTGAGCCTTTAACTTTGACTTGGTGTGGCATTTCTCTGCCTTCTGTAGTCGTCGCTGCCCGGACCCCGGCGGTGTTGTTCAACTTTGGGAAGTGTGTCGATTTGTTGTGAGCGCTGAGAAGGAATGCGCGGTTTCTTGGTGGCTTTTCCTCTCGAGTTTCCCCCCTCTCGGAACAGTGACTTCGACCAACCTGCTGTTAGCTGGTGTTTTATCTGAGCGAGCCATCGACAGTAAACATGCAGCATGATGTGTAGTTACACCTCTGTCGCTGTCAGACTGTTGTTTGCCTGTGTTGATACGGAGGAAGGTTTCACGTCGTGCCTGTGCAGAGGCTCCATGGGTAACCGCCGTGCGTAACGCTGGCTCTCCATGGAGGACTGCTGGAGAAGCCGCTCATCACAACTCACACTTTAAGACAGCGAGTGACCCTTAAAACATGATGAGTCAAGACCAAGACGGGATATCCTTACCGGTGCCTTGCTTCGGCGTCTGCCCCAGCAGAGAGAGCCTCGACGACAGTAGCAGCACCGGCGGTGGAGGTGGCGGCGTCTTCGGTATCCCCGCAGCCGGAACTTTCTGGCAGGACTCGGTGGTCGTCGGTGGGGGGCACAGCCCGACCCCAGGGAGCAATCCGATGGACGGCGGGGGCTTGCTCTCCACCGGGAAGTCGTGCAAAAGCAGGCCGGTGACGGTGGCCTATGTGGTGAACGGAGAGGCGAGCCAGCAGAATAACGCGGAGAGCATGGCCCTGCAGTGTCTGAAGGACGCCTGCGATACGGTGGGCAGCAAGCTGGAGACTGTGAACTTTGGTAAACTGGATTTTGGGGAGACCACGGTGCTGGACAGCTTCTACAATGCAGGTGAGTCCAAAGCCAAATCTTCAAAAACTGCTAACTAACTCATTCTCAGTGTGTTAAACGTTGACCCTAAATGTTGCCTGTTGGGATTTTAGAATAAATCTTCTAAAAGCATTTAACAGGAATTTACTTAACCTTTGCTCTTCCTAGTAATGATTGAACTACTGTATAAGATCACTAGTGCCAAGTGTGAGTCAGTCCCCCCTAATGTGCCATAACTTCATGATGGCATGTCACATTAATGCTTACCTCTCTGCCAAACTAGTATCAGTGGTCAAAGGTCACGCCTTTGCTGGATCACCTCCTTTTTTTGTAAACTGTTTGCCTGCAGGACAGGTTGCTCTGAGCTCTTTAAACACAACACACAGCTGTGCTTTTCAGGGCTTGAGGCTGCAGCCTTCATGTCACAGTTACTTCTACACTGCAGGCTACCGAACAAAGCTGGAACTCATTGGGCAAAAGAGCATCACTGGGGTTGTTTAATTTGCTCCACAAATGTGGGGGTTATTGTTAATATTTTCCCCCCCATGCATAGTTTCCCTCTTCCATTGTGCGCCTCCAGTGGCGGGGTGTCATGGTTTGAGCCATGAGGCTGGAATTTCCACTGGAATCTTCGAGCAGAGAAATGAACTTGAACCATCTGACTGAAAGCACTTTCCCCCTTCTTAATCATATTGTATGTGTGATCTACTACTGGAAATGTTCAGCACTGAAAAAAAACTCATTGGAAAGAAAGCAGACCTTTTAGGGATTGTGGTCAAATAAAAAGCAGCTGGGCTGTCCAGCGTGTTGAGGAGCCAGGAGGAGCAGCCAGTGTTTGCATTTCACTCACATATTTGAGATCTGTATTTGTTCAGAAGATATTGTAGAAATAAAACCGAAAAGCCCAGATTCTTTAAGGCCCAGACACACAGAGCCAACGGCCAAACGTCGGCAGAAAAGGCAGTTGGACTGTCCTGATGCACTGTCTCCCCAAATTGGTCAAAAAAGAGCCTTGGAACACACCAAAGCGACAAGACTTAATACGTCTCCATAACAGCAGCCGGCGCAGCCTCCAACTAAGCTTGACTACGTAGATGTGACGTGAGCAACCTGTCTGAAAGTTGTAAGTCTTCTGGTAGCTGTGCCAAGAGAAATCTCAATTATTCCGAATCTTGCAGAGACGGAGAGCGTAGGTATATGTAAGGAGATAACCTAGGCACAGGCTAATTATTGCTAACTAAAATGCTAGTTAACATTAGTAATTACACTTAAACAGCTAATGTAAGTCGAAACTGCCTGCGAGCTTCTCCTGTACTCTACGGTAATTCCTCTACTATGCGACAGTAAGTCGCGTGGTTATGACACAATCGTTAGCCTATTTTTACAAAAACGTCTGCTACGGAGCCATAACGTGAGATACAAGGTAATGGAGCCTTTTATACATTGTCGTGTTTCTTTAGAAATAAACAATGGACAAATAAAGTCTTTAAACGCTTCAGATGTAAAGTTATTCGCTGTCAAAGTGGCGCCAAAATAAATGGCAGTCAATGGAATGCTAACGTTGGGTGAGTGCTAGGTAGCATCAAAATGGCGCCATAGGAGGTACACTTTGTGGAAGCTGGCTTACCCCCTTGGGAAATTCAAAGCCAGACTGTTACGGCGGCTTGTTCAGAATACGATCTCATATTGTACTAAAATACTTAACCGAAACGTGTTTCTGAAAACATTATAAGCGAGAAATGGGCCATGCAGTTGCTGAATCTCTTCATTTCAGATCGACAAAGGTCAGTTTAAAAGATTTTCGTCAGATTTTGAGAGACTCTAGTCACGCTCATTCCGCTCCTCGTTTCCGGATTAGCACTCTACCAATCAGATGGGTCATTTGAGTCCGACTGCCGGCAGTGCCCGCCTTCCGATTATACATTTCAAATCGGCCAAAATTAAAGACGACGGCCCCTCGGACGGACGACGGCACGGAACACACCGAACAGACTCGAGTCACTGACCTCGCCAGACTGTCCGACAGCCGATTATCGGCTCAGTGTGTTTCTTCGCCTTTAGATCCACGAAGCCTTTTAAAGAAGAATATCTTTGCTAAATACCAGAATATGAGTGTCAAAGATACAACTGGGTTTCATCAAACTTTGATGGGCTCATTGTGTATACTGTACCTCTAGGTAGCAACTTAAGTAGCCTAAATACCAAAAAACTGTATTGGAATAGTGATTTTAAAAACCCGAAAAAAAAGATTTATTAGTGAAACCAGACAGTTGTATAGTTTCTGTTCAACACAAGACCGGCTTGTTGCTTGTCATAACATCATGGTATAAGTTGTACAAACACATCGAGTTCTCCTTTTTTTTAGGTTGTCTTCCTATGAGCTACTGTGGAATTTTCTCATTAATTCACATGGGAGGGCAGAGGCATTTTCCCAGAAACACTCTGTTCTATCTCTCCAAACGCACATGGCTTCATCCTCTTCCTGCATGAGTGTGTACCAGAGATGCAGGCCAGACAACAAAAAACCTTTAAACAATGAGCTCAGAGCCAGCCTGAAAGTATGTGGGTCCCTGTTAATTTGGAAAGATGATTTTCCAGATTCAAGTACAAGCTGTTCCTAACTGTCCTGAAATGTCCTCCTCACGTGATACTGTGGACAAAGAGGACATTTGGCTAAGAGATGGCAGAGGCTGATTGTCAAGCCTCCAGGGCCACTATACACCTGTCGTGTTCGGAAAAAATGTAAACTTTTGACAACAATGACTAACCATAGCTTATCATTCAGGGTTTTGTTCCTTACAGCCTAACAAGGGTTTTTCCTGGCTCAGATTAGGGCTTTGGGGGGTGACTACACACGACCGTAAGTATGATTGGTCCACGTACAGTAAAGGCAATGAGTCTGTTACCTTATTTGACAGAAATCTATGCATTTACCTGTTATTTCTGACAATTTGATAAACTGTGTATTATGCTTGAGTAAATAAAACCCCAATTAACAAAACTGGTTAAGAAAATAGTATTAATATTTAGATAAATCGCCAGGAAAATCCGTTAAAGCATGATTAGCGCTCATATTCAAGTTTATGTTCTGCTTGTTTAACGGTTGTTTGGTAAATTGCTCTTAAACACATCAAGAGAGGATTTGAATTGCTATGTTTATTCTCACTTCGTATCATTTTGGTACTGGTGATTTTTCTTTGGGGCTGACTAAGACCTCTTTGAGGGGCCCCAAAAAATCCTTTATGGATGAAAAACCCTGTTAACTAATAATCACAGATTCTGCTCCCGGAGTCAGACATCAGATCTGAAGTCATAATGATCAGGTGTAGTGTGAACGTGTTGCTCAGTCGGTCTTACTCACAGCGTGATCACTTGTTTACAGTGATGTTGTGTAAGGAATAAAGTGGATGAAAGCATGCTCTGGTTTCAATCAGCAAAGAAAAGGAAAGTGTACATTTGGTTAACAGTAGGGCTGCAGTTAATGATTATTTTCATTATCAATGGATGTATTTTTTTTCTCTTGGTCTATATGTTGTCACAAGAAACTATCAAATGTCCATCACAATTTCCCAGCGCCCAGCATGAGGTCTTCCGTCAGCACTACTTGACATTGTTAAGGCCTCTATAAACTGCTGTAACAGTGACCTTGCAGGTTAATTTCACCACACGCTAGGTATGTATAATGCAATCTTAGTTGCTAATCTCTAAATTGGGCAACAAAAAAGCTGTCCGTATATCTGTCAACTTTTATCTGCCCGAAATTGCAGTTGAAAGGCACACTTTTCCTCAGCAGTATGGCTGAATTCAATCTTTTGTTTTCCTAATGACTATATTAAGGTGCATTTTCTGTCCATGTTATCCCTGCCTTCTGTAGCACTTAATGCGTATTGTGTAGTTGCAGCGACAGGGTCTAATGGTGATAATCTATGAAGCAATCACTCTCAAACCACCTACTCATAACTCATTATTGCTGCAGTGAGTTATTGCTTCCAGTGGTCTCAAAGATCACAGGTCCCAGGTCACACAAAAAAATAAGCCAGACTAAGGTCAGACTTCTTTTTCTGAAGTAGTGTGAACACTCAAATTGTGCCCAGATCTGTTTTTTTTTTTTTTTTTAAATCAGATTTAGACCACTTCCATATGTGGTCCTGAATCAGACCCAGGTCTGATTTCTTTTCAATGCGGCCGCAGTTTGAACAACCAAGGCAGATTTGAAGCGACTTTTACGTCAATTTACATCGACATTTGTCACAATTATGCCCCGGCGGGAGTCTTGAGGAGATGCGCTGACAGAGATAATCAAAAGTTGCCCTCGACATCCGAAAGTTTTTAATAAACTACATCTCTGTGAAGCTATTCGCAATGCAGTCCCACCACTCTTGGCTTCGGCTCTGCATCCACACAGACCTCTGTAGTGAATTTGCAGCCATTTCCTCCTTAACCTCCCTAACTTTAGTGCAACAGCATGCTGCGTCTGATGTCATTGTTATTGTTCTTTTGCGCAAGTGGGTCAGTTCGAAACCGCAAACGGTTCACACTGGAATCTGATATAGGCCACATTTTAAAAGGTATTGTGAACAGCCAAACAAAAAAATCGGATCTGAGCAAAAAATCCGAATTAAGCATTAAGACTTGTGGTGTGAACGTAGCCAAGTTCCAAGGTCTTGTGAATTACTGGAGGTACAGCCAAGCCAATCAGCAGGCTTTGTAGGTGGTCGTAATAGTGGTGATGTAATATAATGGCGTTCAAACTAATAGGTTAACAAATGTAGATGTAGTCACAGCTAGCTGAGGCTTTTGGAAATTGACTTGCATGTTACATATATTATAACAGCTCTGAAATCAGAACCACACTGTGTATTGAAGGCATTTGTTCAGATGTTTTCTCTGCTGTTGTTTTCCTCATAGGACAATTAATTGTTTTCACTATCTGGTAGACAATAGATCTAGATCCTCCCTTGATCACACAATCTACATTGATAGAGGATCAATTAAAATAATCTGAGGTTTTGATTGATGGCTGTGTGACTTGCAGTGCAACAATGACGTATGTTAAGTGGGCTTGCTCAATGTGTTTCAAATGCCACGCTACTTTGATGTGTTGCGTTTTTTTGACGACATGATGACAAAATGACATTTTATATGCTGATGCATGTTGACATACTGATGCTGATAGAAAGACATCCAGCCAGAGCAATAACAAATCGCTTCTTTCTCCTGAAATATGACAAAAAAAAGATGAGATGGTTGCTAATGCTCTGAGAGTCTTCATGCAACGTATTTAAATTATTTCAAACCAGCACATGTAATTTGTGTGGCAGGGAATCTCTACAGTGTCTGGATATCCAGTTACAATGTTAAAATAAAGCAGTTAATATTCATCAGGGATCAGTTGTACTGAATTGTGCTTTTCCATCTGTATTAGCGGTTTGGGTGTTCGGGATGGCTGGACGATTAATTGGTCCTTTGCTAAGCCACGCCCGAAAACCGCCACAGGCCAATCGTGGCTTAGCGACCATAACTAGGCGCGGGAGGTCTGTCAAGCTTTCGAGCGAGGGAAACATGCTGAAGCGTTGTGCGTAGGGATTGTGCAAATCTGATACCCGGTATCCTAAAAGTTTGGACGGGGTGGTGGAATGTTTTACCTTCCCAAAACCTAAAACCCAAGGGGAGAAATGCCGGCCGTGGATCAAGCAGTGTGGGAGGCCCCATTCACAACTAGCTAAATGTCGACAGGATTAACAAAAAAACCTACGTTTGCTCCAAGGCAAGAACACAACACAGCACAGCATTGCTTGGAAATAATAACTGTTCTTTGTTCATAATGTATATATTTGAACGTAAAATAAGATGATTAAAAGGCAAGACGGAGGCTCACTGACATACTTTTAAAATATGTTTCAGCATTTTGTTAATCGCTAAAAATATAAGCGGGAGAATTTTATCATTGCAAAGTGGTCAGGCTAATGTCTTGTGTTTATTCCATTTGTTTTATGGATAAGCTGTTTGATTTATAATTATTAGATTATTTTCAAATTCCACTTACCCTGCTGTGCATGAACATAGCTATTCCTCAATTTGTGCGTTTCCCATTTGAATGGTCAGCGTATGAGGCGGCTCACATTATGACATGACCTATAGGCTTTAGCTTCAATTTTGATGAAATTATTCTCTAATCAGTTCTCATATTATGTTGTGGATATATCCCTCGATTGCATACTGCAGTCTCTTTTGTCTTGCTCTCTCAGATATTTCACCCGTTCTCCAAAAGTTACTAATTATCTCCTTGGGAATGTCTGACACCGGTGCATACATACTGTAATAGACGTGCCAGGCACGAAAGCTTGTCAGGCATAGCAACAGTAACTGAGGAGGGCGGGGCTTAGCGAAGGGTCAATTTAAGCTGTAGGCTTGTACCAGTGTTGATGTTTTGTGCATTGTTGGACACATGCAGCCACTTTCCTGAAACCGCTTGCGGGACTGACACAAGTCCACAGCGGCCCGCGGCGTGTATGTCCGAGCCTGTCTCCACCGCTGCCACCTGTAGGTTGTCAGATGTGTGTCTGCCTGGTGTACTCTCAGACGGACGATTTACCTCGCTGGTCCTCATCAATATAGTTTCATGTGTCACGTAGCTCTCCACAAGCAGAAAAAAAGAGGACTTAAAACGCAACTTGCTGGTTCAAAGTTAGGACTAACAAGTTAAGAAATGGATTGTATAGCCTCTTTACATTTTTATCATGCAAAAGACGTTTTTTTTTCTTTGTACAAAAAAACAAAACAAAAAAACGCAGTGTCCGTCGTCGAATCACAAAAAAATTTAATTTATCGTTATCGAAGTATAATGTGCAATTAATCGTGATTTTTGATTTTGGGTCATATCGTGCAGCCCTAGTGTTCGGTAATATCTGTGGCATTCAGACCTTTATCTCAGCAGTTGATCATTACGCTGCATTGCTGTGTAATTTACAGAGAGCACAATGGGTTTTTCAACAAGTCCTGAGCACTTTGAAAGCAGCCCCAGGCTGAGTGTTTGCTTACCTACTTGTTTTTGTGCTCGACTCCACCGCTCACTGCTCTGCCAGCAGCTTTTACTTTGTTGTAATATTGAGAAGGCTGAGAGAAGTCCATTGTTGAGCTCTGAGGTGAAGTGGTCAATCCCAGTAAGTGTTCTGAAAAGCAACAACAACATCTCTAAATGCAAAGTCAACATATTTTCTCACAGGTACGGTATAACTGTATTGCCTGCAGTGGCCCCTTAACGGTTCAATTCATCATTATAGATGTAGATTTTGACAGGTTTGAAGCAAAATTCATCTGCATGTCTTCACAAAATAGGCAGTGCTACTTACAGGGCTAGTTGGTGAACTACTGTAACAGGCAAGCTAATGGCAAACAAGCTAGCAAGCTGGGAATATGCTAACACTAGTCTGTCGAAATAGCTTTCAGTCATTTATTTCCAAATGAACGTTAATTTCATTCGATTAGGGTTATTGAAGAGGGGGTGGGGGGAGACTCTCAGTGGACGCTAGCTTGCTAACTGTCGCTTGTTAGCTTAGTCGCTAATGGGAAAATAAGTTCACAAAGTTCTGTGAACAAAACATATTTATACCATCTACTCCTGTCTTATAACTAACTGCAAACCATTTCTTTCTTCTGGAGCGGTTTGTAATCGGACAGTGAAAGGTGGAAGGTTAAATAAAAGTGGATAGAGCAAAACGGCAAAATAAGCTACAACAGCTTCCTCCATTTTGGACTGTCTAGTTTTGTTTCCTTAAAGGGCAACACTATCAAGACAACATGTCATTGGTTAATTGACAGCAATTCAAGTGTCAAAGTTCACTAAAGGTAAACTTGAACTTTAGATTTGTTGTTCTTTGATGTTTTCTAATGTATCTTTTGACAATGTCGCTTTAGTTTAAAATATTCTAACAAGTGTAAAATCTAAATTCTAATCTAGGACACGGATGTAATCCTTGCAGAGCAGGTGAGGGCCTACTATGTTCAGTGTCAACACTGCCGGGAAGCAGCTGACAGCTTCTTATTGAGAGTGTCTCGTGATTCACCAGCATAAGACTGTACACTCAGCTTCCCAACTGGGAGGCCGCGCTGCTCTGAAATCCCATCATTTTGCCCTCTGCTAAATTGTTTATCCTCCCTCCTGTTTACTCTGTATGCTTGGCTGCTGGTCAGAAGCTAGAGAGCACAAGGTCAGAGGGATTTAGCCCACAGGCCACTCGCATGGCGTCTGGGGAAATGTGACTTCACCTCTGAGTAAGAGGTAGACTGTAGGCACAATGTTGGTGAGGAAAAGTTGTTTTCATGCTGATATTTCTCAACAGGAAGCGTAGTGTGCTGTAGAGTCAACATTTGAAAGCTAACAGTTCTTCCTCATTCATTATTGTTGTGAAATCCACATTACAATTGAAGCACGTTGGTGATAAAACACTGTCTCACTCTAGCTCACTGTCATATCACATCAGATTTTTTTGCTTTGACATCTTTGCTTGCTCTGCAGACTAATACCAGTAATCCCCAACACCCCTACTGTATATGCAGTATTTCAACATTAAAAACAGTCTGTTAAGAGGGTGTTCTTCATACACGCTGAACATGTAAGTGCAGTATGCTGTCCGATAAACGCCAGGGTAAAAGGCGTCTTAAGCACTCCTCAGAAAAATGACAGGAGGTGGAGAGGCGGTGTATTAAAGCTTCCCTCTCAGGTCTTATCAAGGGTTCATTTAAGGTGAAAGGCAGCAGGAGCAGGTAGCCAGCGTATTTAGAACACAGTGGAGGGTGAGAGAGTGGCTTGTATATCAGTATCATGATAATGTACCAAAGATCAGTGGGATTACTTGTTGTGTGGTCACTCAGCTGGGAAAAGTATATCTGGAGCAGTAACGTACAAGATAAAAACCTCTTAGGCACAATTCTTTTGATTTTAAAGGAGAACAGTGTAAATAATAGAGCTGAAAAACTACTAGATTGTAGTTTTTTCCTCCTACATACATATAAACCACATTGCTGAATGCAACAAGTTCTCAGTTGAATTATTTACATGCACTCTACAGTATCTAATAAGATTGTAACCAGGTTCCAATTAACAGAGGTGGTGTTATCAATAAGTACAGTACTTTACACTACTCTTCTCACGTACGCAGCTTTAGGCTGGTTTGGTTCAGTGTTTGGATTCTGCACTTGTACCGCAAAGGTCACAAAGTGAAGCTGGTGTAAAACTGTTTGATGAAAGTAAAACATGGGTGGTTGTGGGAAGGAGAAAATGTGTTTAGAACTTACTATAAAAACTACAAGTTAAAGGGTGTTTGTTTAGGGGTTCTGTTAAGTTTATGAACCAGCAGAGAACTTTTTTCGTCTCATACTTACTCTACTGTAGGCTGCCAACACTCTCTGGACATTAACCCAACTTTTGAAGAAATTGGGTAAACTCTGGTCATTTTATGGAGTTATGGCAAATTTTTTTTTTTCCTTTTTTTTTGATAACTTAATGCTGACAGAAAATACCATGTATACATATGCAAATTTAGTTTGTAAGTAATTAAACTTAAATTGATTAATGGTACGTACATGGTTTATGTACTTAACATTGCCTAGCGTGCAAATAATATACAAATACCTTAAAATGGCATTTATGCACAAGCAGATACAGATGTACACAAGACCGAATCCATACACATATGCACATGCATTGTATGCACACATACTTACACATGCAAAAATGTATACATCTAAGTGTTTTCTAACTATATCCCACCCCCTCATTTCCCTGCCTGAGTGATCCACAGCTAGTATTGCATAGCATGCTAATTGGCACTAAACACAAAATGCAGCTGCGGTTGATGGGAATGCCATTAGTTTTGCAGGTATTATTTTGTCAAAAAGAATTAGACAATGATGACACTAGAGGAAAAGTTAAAAGAACACAACAGTCATAAGGTTTCATCATCTGGGAACATGAATACATATCGGTACAAAATTTGGTATCAATCCATATAGTAGATCTTGAGATATTTCACTGGATAAGTCAAAACTTTGACGTGCTGGTATTTCAGTCTGCACCAAAGTGAAGGACGGACCGACAGACAGACCTGTCAACATTGTCATCCCTAGAACCGTGCTAGCGGCACGGCTAAAACTCTTGAGAGTAAAGGTCAAATAAGCACAGCAGTTGCTTAATCCTATCATGTGAAGTAATTGAGTTATGGTCGAAATATTGTTAACTCGGAATCAATGCAAATTCCTGTTTCAGCAAATACTGTAAATCTAGGAGGCAAGTCGGGGCAACAGCAGCACGAGTTTCTCCCAGCGTGTTTGTCAGATGTGGATGAATTCACATTCTGTTCTCAGCTTTTTCCCCCATGGGGCCATGGCACTGCAGTTTGTAAGATCTCACAGTGTGTAAAAAGGCAACAAAGTGGAGCAGAGGTATTAAAAAAAAGGAGAACGGTACAACTGGAAGGTTGTTCTCATTTCCTGCATCATGGTTTTTTCAGGGTCGTTTCTTTAAAGCCCATTTGTGCCTAAAAATAAAGGGAGCATTAATCTCTCTGCTGGGCAGGGCATCTAAACTACAGAATAACTATTGTCTAGCATTTCCCATATTATCCTCTGGGGGAAGAGATGTATTTGGAGACAGAAATGCTCAGTTGAAAGACTTGTATGGTGCTTTTCTTCCATTCCCATAGTTGGGAGAATTCTTCCACTGTCTGTTTATACTTTGTGTGGCATGTTGGCTTCACATGTAGCTGAACCTGACTTGGAATTCATTATAAAGATGTTTGACCACTTCTAGAGACTTCACTTGTCAGTCAGTGACACACATAGTCAATATAGTTTTGCTCCAGTCCTGAATGCATTTTTTGCTACACTTTTCTCTTTTTTTCTAAGTGTTGTAAAGAAGCAAATTTAAAAAGAAAAACAGCAACTGTAAAAGTGTCATTCAGCATTAGTAATGGAGTCTCCCTTAGGGACAAACATTCTGTAGCAGTATTTTAGAAGGTCAAAACTTATATGTTTCGAGTCAACTCTAAAATTCTTATATTTGTGACTTGGGTCCAAGTCAAACTTAAAGGTACCCTGGATTTTTTTTTTTTTTTTGGGGCATTTTAGGCCTTTATTTGAATAGGACAGCTTGCACATGACAGGGGAGAGGGGGGGAGTGACATGTAGCAAAGGCCGCAGGTCGGAGTCAAACCCGCGGCCGCTGCTTCGAGGAGTAAACCTCTATATATGGTCGCCCGCTCCACCAGGTGAGCTACCCAGTCGCCCGTACCCTTGGTATTTTTTTGTCAGCACTAGTGACACTATGGATCAATATTTTGATTATCAAGGCCCTATTTTGTTCAAATCACATGCTCTACTAGCACAGACATGGGGTCAGCACAGATGTGGCTGACATGACAATTTACATGGCAGTAGTCTGGACGACAATTCATTTTGTTAAAAACCGGATAATCGCTGGAACATCCGTTGCTGCCAGATCTTTCCTCTGGATGTTCCTCTCACATTGCAAAAGTCCGTTGGTTTTGGGAAACATCAACAAACTTCCTGCTATGAAGCTATTTGCTGAAAATGGCAAGTTTTAAAGAACTTGGATTGTGCAACAAGGCAGGCCTGTTTGGTTCTTTCGGTGAATGATTAAGATTTACAAAGAATATGTCCACGGCATTTACTATCGAACTGCGACAGAATACACATGGCGATACACTGGTATGTATCCAGCTAATTTAAATAGCTCATGTTACTGTATTGTGTGTACAGTTAACTTTGTTTAATATTGTATGTGCGGGCGCCCGGATAGCTCAGTTGATAGAGCGGGCGCCCATACATAGAGGTTTACTCCTCGATGCAGCGGGCCCAGGTTCGACTTCGACCTGCGGCCCTTTCCAGCTCTCCTGTCAAATAAAGGCCTAAAAATCCCCCCCCCCCCCCAAAAAAATAAATAAATATATAAATATACACACACACACACACACACACACACACACAGTGACACACGTCAAAATCCTTAGAATAGCTTTTAATTCCATAATATCAATGCATTGGGAACACTGCACATTCAATTCCAAATTAAAACTTGACCAAAATTGATCAAGTTTGTGTTATACCTTTTACAGAAAGTGAAGAAAAAGGAGTATTAGTCTCAAGGGTTTGCTTTACTTTGAATCACTGCACTAATATTTAGTTACATAACCATTTATTTCTGAGAACTGCTTCACATCTGTGTTGCATGGAGTCGACCAACTTCTGGCACCTGTGAACAGGTATTCCAGCCCAGGACGATTGAACTACATTCCACAATTCCTCTGCATTACTGGGTTTTGCCTGAGAAACAGCATTTTTGATGTCACCCCACAAGTTTTCTATGGGATTGAGGTCTGGGGATTGGGCTGGCTACTCTATAACATCAATCTTGTTCATCTGGAACCAAGACTTTGCTCGCTTACTAGTGCGTTTTGGGTCATTGTCTTGTTGAAAGACCCATTTCAAAGGCATTTCCTCTTCAGCATAAGGCAACATGACCTCTTCAAGTATTTTGATGTATTGAAACTGATCCATGATCCCTGGTATGCGATAAATAGGCCCAACACCACAGTATGAGAAACATCCCCATGATATGATTTTTGCACCACCATGGTTTACTGTCTTCACAGTGTACTGTGGCTTGAATTCAGTGCATGGGGGTCGTCGGACAAACTGTCTGCGGCACAACATTTGCTTCCTTCCTTCCTTAAATATGGGCCATAACTGACACCTGTTTCTTCACAGAATCAATCACCTCACTAACTGAACACAACACTGCTATTATTTTGAACATGCCCCTTTCAATTACAGATTCAATTACACAGAATGAGCAGCATGCATGTCATGACTGTTGGTTTTCTATGATTTTACAACACGTACTAGTAAATGATTTGCCATGTAGAAATATCACTTCTACCAAAAAATTTGATTTGAGGTTAGTGATGTTGGCCTGATATTATTTTGAACACAACTGTGTGTGTGTGTGTGTGTGTGTGTGTGTGTGTGTGTGTGTGTGTGTGTGTGTGTGTGTGTATATATATGTGTGTGTGTGTGTATGTATATATATATATAATATATATATAATATATATAATATAATTTTTTTTGTATGTGACATTTTTCTTTTGCAAGTTCCTTCGCGAAACCAATTTCCAGATTCGCTGCCGCTGCGTCCGGAGCTTAGCGCTGCCCAACACTATTGTGATTGATTTAAAGAAATGCAAACAACCCAAGCCATGTTTTTGTGTATGTGTTGTAGGGCCAGACCTTACTCCGCAGCGCTTTGGAGATAGGTCTGGCAAGCGAAACTACTGTGGCAGTAACCGGCCAAGAAACCTAGCAGTATACCAGCAAAAGTTCAGTTTCTGGAAATTTGGAAGAAAATTAGCTTTTTCTGATTACTTTTTTTAAGGGGAGGAAAAAAATGTTTCTCTTTTCCAGTGAAGCTTGGAGACAGTAATTCCAGTCTTTTTCTGTCCTCGGTGTGGACCACGCTCTTGGGAAATCCTCCATCTGCACTACTCTGCTCCACTAACACAAGCCTCATTCCCTCCTTCTCTGTTAGCAATAACTGATAAGGGGAAAAACCTCAACAGCAACACGCCGAGGGTTTCACTCACATCTGATTCAGCTGTTTCCTCGCTGGGTCTCCATGGTTCTTATGTGTAATTGATTGTAACAAGTGTTTTATCTACTTACTGTACTTGTCCTCTTCCTACATACTCAAAGACAAATGCAATAAAACTGCAGGCCATTAAAGCTGGCCCCTGAGTGACCAGTGTAAACAGTGCTGTTGCAAAGTAATTGAAGTGCTTTTAGCATCGCAGCACAATGACATTTACACAAAAACAAAAGTGTTTTTTCACAGAAATAAAGGGTTATTAAGTAAGGGCACATACATGCACATGCAAACATTTTATCCTTCCCTTACCCTACGTGTGAAAACAGATTATGCGAAATGTGCTGTGGCCCTGTGTGAGTGGTGGAGTATTAGTACACTGTAAAACATTTTTTAAAATGATCAGCAATGCCACACAAGATGTGACTGGCTGTGTGAATAAATATGCAACCTGTTGTTTTAAATACATAGAACAACATTTAGACAAATTCAAGCTTGCAAGTTAACCTTGATTTTATTTTAACAACAGAGTGACATTAAGATCCTTCTGCGATTATAATATTGAGCAGATCTCCCCCCCCTTCCAAAAAGAGCGCTGAGAAGGATCTATTAGGAGCCAATAGACACCAGGACAAGTCATGCAGCTCTTCACTCTCTTAGCTGCTCATCGCCTTTCGCCTCCATCTCCCTTTCTCTTCTCTCTTTCTCCCCCTCAGAGGCACCGCCGGGCCTGAAGAACCTGCAGCAGCAGGCCGGTAGCTGCTGGAAGCCAAATAGTGTGCAAGAATATTGAATTATTTCCCTCCTCTGCTTTGAGCAGTAGGCGAGGGAATCAATTTAGTTTTGGTCAACAGTAGCTGTTCGAGCCGTAGGAGGTGTAGCGGGATTAACAGGACAGTGCTGTGCATGTTTTCTTTTTCCAATTTGTCTTATCTCTCGTTGGTGTAGATTAGAGATGGCCCGATACCATTTTTTGCTTCCCGATACCGATTCCGATACCTGAACTTGCGTATCGGCCGATACCGAGTACCGATCCGATACCAGTATGTCATATATTTTATTATGTTTTAACAACTGTATACTACTATCCCTGTATGGATGTGATATTATTTCTCTTTCTTTTATTATCCAGTTTGACAGTCAGTTATAACGGAAAAACAACATAAATAAACTACTTTAATGTAGATTATCGGATCGGTGTATAAACTCCAGTACTTCCCGATACCGATACCAGCGTTTTAGGCAGTATCGGAGCGTGAGACTAGAGTATCTCTAGTGTAGATAGACTTGGGTTTACTTTGAAGTGATTTCAACAACAGCTGAGGTGAGCACACGTGATCAGGTGTTTAAAAGTGTGACTGGGTGATGACTCAAGTTACTCTATTGCTACTGGCTTTACACAACCTACTGTCAACACTATGTTGGCAGGTCTGCTGTAACATTGGCATGCACTCAGCTCTGCTGTTGAATTGATAAGCAATCACGACATCTAAATGCTCTCCAGAAAATATTCAGATGCTCTGCTGTTGAATCAGGGAAAATCACAGGCACTGTCTCTATGACATTTCCTGTTTTTGTGCGGTTTGTTCCCGTAAATTCAAGATTGTTGTTCCTAATGTGGCAAGAAGCCCATCATGACTCTGCTGGCAGATCTTAAAACACATTTTAGATGTACTGTGTACTAGAGTAGTGACCTTCTTTTAGTGTATTCATAACACGGTTACGGTGCCTAGAAGTGTGAAGCATTTCCTCCTTTGGTTTGTTTTTTCCTATAATCAAATGTTTGTTAGGATTATGTTCTTTGTCCTTTCAAATGCAATGACGTTTATTAGGATTGAGCATATTATGAACTAACTCAACACCACCCCCCTGCTAAATAAGTTATTTTATTAGCCAATAATCTCTGACCTCAACCACCTCCAATTGGCCAAAACTATGTTTCTGTTAAAGGTCCCATGGCATGAAAATTTCACTTTATGAGGTTTTTTTAACATTAATAGGAGTTCCCCCAGCCTGCCTATGGTCCCCCAGTGGCTAGAAACGGCGATAGATGTAAACCGAGCCCTGTGTATCCTGCTCTGCCTTTGAGAAAATGAAAGCTCAGATGGGCCGATCTGGAATCTTTCTCCTTATGAGCTCATAAGGAGGAAGGTTACCTCCCCTTTCTCTGCTTTGCCCGCCCAGAGAATTTGGCCCGCCCATGAGAGAGAGAGAGACATCATGGCTTGAAAACAAGTGAAGCATGGCAGTTGGTCAAGGCCCCCCATCCCAAGTAAAGCTCATTGTTGGACTGGCTATAGTGGCACAGGTGCATAGCATTGGCTACAGCGACAAAGTATATTAAACCTGTTTCTAGCCCTTTAAACCTATAGTTGTTTGTCCTCTGTTACTAACAGACAAGTTTGCAACTCTATCTTTAAGCACCAAAATTTATTAAGTTATTATAAATTTTAGGGGGGCTGAGATGAAATTTTAGGGGGGCGGAAGACGGAAATCACCGTAACCACTAGCATGGCTAAAAATGACTCAAACAATGAATTGACTATCAAAACGGATACTAATTGATTAATTGACTAACCATCTTAGCTCTCGTTGACAGTGACTCCCTATGTTTGTGATGAGACGAGAAGCTGCTTGCATTACAACTGCTATATAACTGCAATAATTACTTAATAATTTATCAGCTACATGTGCAAAATGTTTTATTTATTCACTGCTGCTACTTATTATTCACACTGTACTTATTAATGTTTGTATTGTATTTATGTTGATACTGTACTTTATGTTGACACTGCACTACAATAGAACTTGTACAATCCATTTGAAACTATCTTTTTAACCTAATCTTATTTGTAACCTAATCTCACTTTACTTATTTATTATTATTTCTTACTGTAGCTGTGTTACTTTATACACTTATTGACTTGCTTTTTTCTCACTTTCTTAATGTGAATGTGAGCAACTGCAACTAAATAATTTCCCTGAGGGGATCAATCAAGTATTTTGATTAAATGATTGATTGATTGATTGATTGATTGATTGATTAAGATCTGGCATGTGTTCCTACTTTCTGGGTTTATAATATTATTGTTCAGTATGTGTGCATCTAGACTGAAACACACAATCCACACTGATGACATAGGCCACCAGTCAGCTCTCAGGGGCTTTATTGTGAGTACAAAGCACTTATGAGCTCTGCACTGATTGCTCCTGGCGAGTCTCCTGTCACTTGTGTCATGCCCTTTTCTTTTCATTGTGTGCACGGCTGTGTTCCTTAATCATCACCTTAGCCCTGCCCTGTGACACCAAACATTTTCCTTGGCTCAGATGGATTCTTGTGAAGCAGGTGAGGTTTCCAAGCAAAGCAATGCAAAATTACGCATTTTTTACGCATTTTAAAAATAAACACAACTGCAACCTTCTTTTTTGGTCAGAAATACAGCTCTGTTTTACCCCACTGCCTTTAAGTGGCCTGTTTGCATTCAAATCTCGCTGAGATGTAATATTGATAGGATTGCCCGCCAGCAGAGAAATGAGACAAGCTTATCTTTTATTCATCAGCCAACCCGTGCTGTCTGGATGTTGACATCCAGCACCTTGTTTGTTTGCAAAAAGTAAGAGCACTGAAGAAGCTAAATACTCAGGATTGTTAAGGTTTGCATTAAGGTTTGGCTTTGTGGACAAATAATTGATCTGCTTAAGGTCTAGTTAACCCCAAAAGAGTCCAAGTGTCCTAATTTTTCCAAGCCAATCAGTCTTGCTTTGGACCCAGGTGATGGCCGAACATTCAATGAACATTGTGTGTGATTGTTGAGATATTAATCGAAATGCTTCATAGATATGGAAGTAACAAGTGTTGTTAAGCAATGGTCAGCGAGTGAGGATTAAGGTGTACTTTACCTCTCCGTCTTATACGTCAGAAAGTGAAACCTAATGTGCACTCAGATAGCAGACATCCTGATGTGAAGATACTGGCTGCTCAAGAGCAAAAAAAACCTCTTGATATTCTGCATCACTGCACAGAGCCGCAGAGCTTAAAATCCCATATATCCTGTCCTCTGCCTGCTTGACAGAAATGGAAATGTTTGAAAAGGCTGATTTCTAAAGCTCATGTGGAGGAAGGGGTTGATGATGAAAACCTGAGGCCAGCAACAAGTACCTGCTTCCTAGATGAATTTACATGTGCTGATGATGAATGCGGGGAGCTGCATGGCCCCTCATCACTGACAAAAGCTCTCCACCGCTGCAACCAGCCAGACTCTGATCGGCGTCTCTCTGCAGTGTTGTGTTGGAATGAATTACAGTGACTGTTTGATGTTAACGGTGCGTTCAATGAGCATTCACATGGTTGCTTAATAGTATTAGAATATCTGAGAGAGAAAGTAGTTTTCACCATGCTGCTGGTGTTGCATCCTAATGAATGTGGAGGCTGTTTGATGAGCACAGAGAGTTATCGGAGCTGTTTTAAAGCTCCATTAATATATTCTTTTGGCCACTTGTGGGCAGGAAACTCTTGCTAACTCATGAGGGAAATATCTAATTCTTGTGCTGCTAAATGCACCATTATGTTTGCCAGATAGTTGCTAACTGTGTATGTCTGTTGTCTGGTGCTGGGGAGGAACAGTGGGTTTTCAGAGTTTTTCTCGCTTAAACAGGTGCCTGATACAGCAGGAAATGATGCGGTGAGAGTGAATCAAAACTTTAAAGTTGCAGGCTGTGCTTCTCTCACGATATATTGTCCCACTGTTTTTTGTTCTGTTGAGCCTAAAATTGACAATAACGGAAATTGGTCAGAAAAGAGCAACCTATCATCTGACTTGCTCGAGTGTGAACGAGTGCTTATTTTAGTGCTAGCTTGAAACGACCCATAAGGGGTAAAAGACACAGCTGGCTGGATCAGCATTTCATCGCTCCTGATCTCCATGTAATGTGTTTGTTGACACAGAGAGGTGGAGGGTTGGGAAACAGATGAAATACCAGGGTGCGGCGTTATCTCTGTGACTCTTTGAGCTACTATGTCATTACTGGAACGCAGCCACCGGACTGATGTGTTTTTGTTGTTATCAGTGTCTCGGGGCGGTTTCAGGGACAGCGTGTACCACCCCACCTCATGTGTGGGCCTCTATAACACTGTCATCCTTATTCTACACCTTTTGTGCGTGTGTTTATTGCCATATCAATGCAAGAATTGAGGGATTTTATGCCGTTGGCAGGGTCAAATGTATTTGTACGTTTATAGTTCAGTTCAACAGCACACATATGAATGAGCTCTTTGGTAACACAGCAGTCTGTTATGTAGGGCTGCTCGATTATTATGTTTACTGTAAAAACAGTCTAAAAATGTAATTTCCCCTTGCGGGATAAATAAAGTGTCTTCTTATGGGAAGAATCATAATCACGGTTATTTTGGTCAATATTAAAATCACGATTATTTAACACAATTACTCACTCACTTTTGGAAATATGTTGCATTTATTGAACTTAAAACAGTGAAATTTCCCGTAATACTTTTCCCGTTTGAACTTTTGTTTTTCATTCAGCACACAAGACAAAATAAGAGTTTATTGCAAAACGTAATATGCAAAATAATAGTTTTTCGCAAATACAATGTTTTTGTGATCTTTAGGAGCCGAAATCATAATCGCGATTACAATTCGATTAATTGCACAGCCCTAGTTTAATGCCACATACATATCATAATGTCATATCAATGCAAGCATTGAGGTATTTTATGCTGTGGGCAATGTCAAATGGTATTTGTACGTTATGGTTCCGTTCAACAGCACACCTATGATTAAGCTCTTTGGTAACACAGCAGTCTGTTATGCTTGTAAAAGCCCTTGGTTCAAGGCTGGGAACTCTCCGCCCCTTCAGCAGAAGCTGTAGTCCCTGCTGGTTTGAGCGACACTATTCATCCAGATCATATGCTTGAGTCCAGCTGGAGCCAGTGTGGTATTGACTGTATTTGTGTTCATAGATAGAGTTGAAAAGATGGGGTCACACCACCTTCCATCAAATCTGTTTTTCAAGAGCGTGCTTCTGAGTTAGATCCACTTGTTTCTCTGACACCAGAGTCTACAGCAGACTGCTGTGAACACCACCTGTAACAACCTGTAGTATGTGATACTGACACACACATGATGTGGCTTTAAATCTGTCCATTAACCTTTTGAGCTCAGTGTCAGTCAAGGTTGGCTCAAATGAAAGCCAGATATCAAGTGTTAGCGAGGTCTCTGATATGATACAGGCTTTACATTATGTAATATAAATTGGACAGTTGCCAGTAATGAGAAGTTTCATTGTTACCAAGTTTAGTATAATTTAGTCTAGAAATGTATTTAATTTCTAATGATATCAAACACTAAAATACACTTTTACTTGACATATTCATTCGACAATTACTGTAATTGGTCAATCAGTTAATTAAAGTTGTATTTTTGTCGGTCGACTAATTGATAAGAGTTAAGCAGCAATGGCACACTTTATACCTGAACTGCTTCTTAAATGGTTTGCTGAATTGTTTAATTATTCAAGCAACAACACTGATACTTTTTTTATTGAATCCACACGAAAATCTGTTGCTGTTTTGTGTTGTCCCGTCCCCCCCCCCAAAAAAAAATCAATTAAACCACACTGTGTATTGTAAATAATTGTGTAAGTGGCAATGACTGTAAAAAATGGTAAGTAGTTAAACAATACAACAAAATGTGTTTACTTTTAGTTTAGAAACATCTAGAGTCCCACCTCCCTTGCCTCACAGTGGTTTGGTCCACAGCTTGGCTTTCTCTATTGACTGTAAAAGGTTTTCTCCCGTTAACGGTACACAGAAGTCCGGTGGGACTCGTGGGAGAGATCGAATTGCGTCAGTAAGTAGACTGGCAAAGAACGTGCTTTCACTAGTTACAGAAAACGAGCGTACTGTAACAAAATTGTCACTCATCTGGCGAGAGCGTTTCCTATGCTGTGACAAAAGTGTTTGAATAAAACATTAAGTTGTTAAACTTTACTATTTAAATGGCCGGCTGGCTTGCTGGTTAGTTAGCTTGCTTCCTAGGAGGCTCAGTTCTCAGTTCAGCATCACATGTAAAAGTGATTTAAAGTGAATAAAATAGTTTTGCCAGCCTTCTTACTGGAGTTCCACATCTACACATATCCTCTACAAGTACAATTGTGGCTGTATTATCTGTGTTTCCCCCCCATCTATTAGATGAAATGTTCGCCCATGCTGCAGCATTCAATGATATCTTAAACAATATTGTGCTACCAACGTTGTGGCAGCAGTTTGGAAAAGGCCCTTTCCTGTTTCAACATGACAATGCCCCTGTGCACAAAGCCAGGTCCTGGAACACTTTTAATCAAAGTATTAAGTTAGAGAGCTACACTGACACCTGTACCTGTCTCTTTCAATCAGACATCGCTGTGGTGGAGATGACGGATGCCTTTCGCCAGCCGTCGCTCTTCTACCACCTGGGAGTCAGAGAGAGCTTCAGCATGGCCAACAACATCATCCTGTACTGCGATACTAACTCCGACTCCCTCCAGTCTCTGCAGGTACAGTAAGCCGTCACCATGAGCAGAAATCAGGACAATCCTGCCGTCATCACTTAAACACGTGAACCAGACAATAACTGTGGTTCACAAAGGTGGTGATTAAAGGCTATATTTAGGAGGAGGCAGGGAGGGACAGGGGATTGACAGAAATGTGATTTGCTGTCAGCGGCACATAAATGCACCAATAATTTGATGGAAGGAAATGCATTTATAAAAACCTTTTTTGAAAGTCAGCGATGGCGTGACGGTGCTTCTGCTCTGCACTTCAGGGATCACCTGTCAGTCAATGTGTCCAGTACTGTGATGTCTTTTTTTTAATATTTTATTTCTTTTTTTAAAGTTATGTATCTATAGGTACTTTATAATATCCACTAAGGAGGATTTAATTCCAGTCCTGATGTTTTCTAGCTGGAAAATTCTGATTTTACAGTTACAGACTTCAATAAAGTTTGGTGGGAAGTTAAGTCACCGCCCCAAAAACAAGTAGACATCAGTCCAGGCGTGGGTCCGGGTTTTGAAGGATTGCTCATCATTGAAATATAATCTACACTACTGCACTTGCAGATTCATATTGAATTTCTAAACATGTTTAATTTTTGAAACAAAAAAGTTTGGGTATTGTGCACTCTGGGTGGAGGTGCTCAACTTGATAACATGAGTAATGATCATCACCAGAATATCATTACTCATGTTATCAAGTTTTTTAGTTTTTTTTTTAGTGGTGGGCCGCCTCCTTTATGTAACAAAGACCACCTCCACTAAATTTATAAAAGATGATACACTGTTATGAAATAAACCACAACCTTCAAGGAAAAGAGCAGAGGCACTGCTCTGTTATAGCAATCTGTAATGGAGAGCGTCACATATTTATTCATATTAAAACATCAGATTGTTACTTTTAACTATGACCCAGAAAAAAATCTCACCCAAGACAAGTTTTGACTGAGTCAGCATACTGTATGACAACAGTGCAAGTCTCTCATAGCTCCCGTGTAACAGAGGAGACGCAGTTCACACTGTCTGACGCCCAAGCTGAACACATGTAAAGCTCCTGCTGTCGGCGACTTGTAGCAGAGGAACACTGAAGCCTTTATTGTAGGTGTTCTGTGTGGTGAGAGGGGTATTATGGCAACACGCGACCACACTGTGCAGTCAACATATAGTACTATACAGCACTTCAGTGCACATTAAATGCAGAAGTCAAGATAAACGTGTCATTAAAAACCTAATGCATAGTCTCAGCTCTATCATTTTTATATTTTTTTATAGTTAAAATTTGATTTTGGCCTGCCCTAATGCGGACTAGTACCTATTAGGAGTTCCTGTGGTTTGCTGTGGTGCCTGCCCGCCTGGCTGGGCATTCAGCTAGCTGCTCCCAACCCTGCCTGAAAAGACCACTTCTCTCTGGTGGTTTCCTCTGATCTCTATCAGGCTGCTAAATTGTTTCAAAGGGAATTCATTAATTAATCTCAGGAATTACTGTATCTTTAAATAGCTTAAATATAAATCAAGATTCTAAAGAGACCATTGTGTACTCCCATGCTGCTCATGCTTCTTTTCACGCTGATTCTTTTTCCTGAAGAATAAAAGTGGTCTCACTGTTCAAGCAGGTACAGTTTATTCTCTAATAAAATAAGACTGGAAGTAAATGATTTTCTTCATATACAAGAAGAAAGCCATTTACTTCCAGTTGGAAGTACTTGTGTGGATATTTTCAGATTTTATTTTAAAGCACAGCCAACATGAAGAAGATATCCTAATTGATTCAGATTGTAACACATCCTAAACGTCATCACAGCAATGCATGAATAGTGAATGTGATAGTGATATTATACAAACACCCATTCATTTTCACCCACCGGCAGATATGAGTAAATCTTTGTACCGTTTAATGTTAGTGAGGTGAAATGACTACTTCCTTCCTTTTTTTTTAGTAGCTTGGCTCATTGATCTGCTTTATTTAGTGTGTGATGAGAGGACTAGCACCAAAATCATCTCTGTCTGTGCTTAAAATGTGTGTGGTGCAAGTATGTGAAATGAAAGCTGGCAATCTCTATAATCCCAGAGTTGGTTCATTTTAAAGCAAATATTGTTTAAAGTGCTCATATTATACTCATTTTCATGTTCATAATTGTATTTAGAGGTTATATCAGAAAAGGTTTACATAGTTTAATTTTCAAAAAACACCATATTTTTTTCCCCCTGTGTGTTGAGCTCTCTGTTTTAGCTACAGAGTGAGGCATCGCTCTTCTGTACCATCTTTGTTAGGAGTCGCACATGCGCAGTAGCTAGGTAAGGACTACTAGCCAGTCAGAAGCAGAGTATGAGGCCGTGCTACGCTAGCAGCTAGGCGAGCATTATAACGTGTTACAGAGTGACGCACGTTAGTCACGGAAGTAAAGGCTGGACTACAACAGAGCTGTTTGGAGCAGTTTGTGAACAGTGTCTCCTGTTGGAGATGGTAAGTTCCTTTCGGGTGGACTTTGGGCTTTTTCACTTTAACGCGTGCACAAAAAAGATATATAACACAATAAAGGAAAGGGAAAAAGCCAAAAAGCACAATATGAGCACTTTAAGAGACGAGTAAAACGGATGCAAAAAGTTACTAATTTACTAAGAACTCGCTTTCAAGTGCTGAATACCTGACTTTCTGCAAGACAAAAGACCTCCGTGTGCTTTAGAGAGCTATAGTAGTCATTTTCATTGTAAGCAAAGCCTCTAGACCTAACAAACAACATTTGCAAAACCTTTTTTTAAATGTTGTGAAACCTACGTTGGTTACAGCTTGTGGTCTTCTCTTATTTGATTGGTGCATGTCTACCCTTCAAGGCGCATTCATGGCACCACTTCATATAGTGTCACAGTTTTTAACCAGAAACATTCATCAGATATTGCACAAGCAGCTGTCTTAATAAAATGTTACCGTCTCGGATATGATGTATGAATTTTAGTGCAACTGATATGTATTCTATTGTTTTATTCAGTAATACAGTGTCCAAAAAAAAAAATTGGACAAAGAAATTGGAGAAATGTTCTTGTGTTATCTCTAATTGTATTTTCTCTTTTCTTCTTTCAGGAGATAATTTGCCAGAAGAACACTGTAAGTGCACAAAGCAATTATTTTTTTCCTCGCCTTTGCCTTTCACACTCTACTCAGCCATTGCTCACACATCACACATCTTATGTGGTGCGGAGAATATGTTTGTTTTTGTTTTTTTTGTTTGTTTTTTTACGTTTAGGGAGCACGGTGTCTAACAGCTTATATTTCTCTCTTTGGCGTTTTATAAAGGTTTTCTCCTTTGCAGTCCACTTTTGTTTAGACGCTGTGATAAATGTTTCACACGGAAATATAAAAAATTAAAACATCTTATCTTCCATTTTCAAGAGGTTTTTTGTTCCTCCAATGACAGCGGTTTCTCATAAGTTACAGTGACTGTAAGTGAGCATGGGCTTCATCTGCATAAAAAGGCTCAAGCATTTTGACACTTTGACTTGCAAAAACGGCAGCATTCAAATGAGGTGCTGCTTTAAAGCGAAGGAAATCCTGTTCTTTGCTCATTCACCCACTGAAACACATTGGGTGAATATATCTTTTTCTTTTTTTAGTAAAGCCAATGCAAGTGTACTATGTTTTCAGTTGGAAATGTGCATTGTTTTACTACTGTGGCGCTGAGTAGTATGTGCTAAATACAACATGTAGAGGACAAAGCCAATAGTGTTGTCATTATAAACCACCTATTACTGTAACCCTGTTACAGTATAGTATAGAAAACAGGGATCCTAAAAAAAGGTATATGATAAATCTAGTAATTTATTTTTTTCAGTTGTTGGCAGTTTAGATTATAAAATTTAAGAGAATGGAAAAAGTACTTCCCTAAACTCAAAATGATGTCTTTAAATTGCCTGTTTTGTCCAACTTAAAAAATAATTGAATTTACAGTGTTATAACAAAAGAAAAGCAGCAAATCCTCCCATTTGAGAAGCTGCAAGTAACAAATGTTCACCATTTCTGCTTGACAGATACCTTAAATGATTAATCCCTTATTGAAATTGATGTTGTTTAATTTTCTAATTGAACAATTGACTAAATCAGCTCTCGAACAGAGATTAAGACAGAAGCAGAAGACTGATTGACGTCCAGGAGTCAATGTTCAGGACTGAGATGAAAGGCTCAGCTCTCCTAAGTGACTTTTCAGAGAGGAAGGCGGTAGCGCTGTGCTGCATGAAACATACTGATCTCCGACAACTCGTACCGTGTGCAGAGAGCTGATTATCACTCACAGTGTGCTCAATGATCTCCCCTATGTGCACTCACTCTTTGTTCTCTCTCTTTCTTGCTCCTATTAAGGCACTTCACTGCCCTCTGCACTGATGCATGTGCTCTTAGCTTGCCCTCTTTGCTGGTAAAAGTGCACTTAAAGTGTAATATCGGCAGAGTTTTTAAACATTTTCCATCCCTTTTGAAGGTATTGTAGCTCTTTTCTCTGCATGTGCAGTGATTAGCACCATTTGTTTTTACATCAGTTTTAATCAATTTCCATTCCAATTGAAGCACTAAACCTTTTCAGTTTAAAATACATTTTGAATATTGTATTAATCATATTTATACAAAAACAAATTCACACGGAAACTTTCCTACCGACTCCGACCTGCGGCCCTTTGCTGCATGTCATTCTCCCTCTCTCTCCCCTTTCATGTCTTCAGCTGTCCTATAAGAAATAAAGGCCTAAAATGCCCAAAAAATAATCTTGAAAACAAATAAAACCTTCTCTGTCAAGTGAACACACAATCCAAAGCATGACACTAGCCTGCTGTAGTCTGCTCTTAACATTACACTCAAACTTTACAATTAGCCCCTAAAATTAGAAACTAATTCATTTCTGTGAGCAACCTAGATTATAATGTATATAGACACTTTTTATTTCTAAGTTAGAGAGAAGGCAGGGACAGGCATGCTAACCCCTGCCCCGCTTATTAACTGTTGCACGGTCTCAAATATTCAGATGTCTACATACATGATATAATGCTAAAAGACATCCCTGGCAAAAAAGTTACCCTCCTCACCAGTTAATGATTCGTGTATAAGACATGTACATAATTAGCTTCATTGTACTTGTGTTGCAGGGTGAAGCTCGGTTGCCTTATCATTATAGTACTGTATTACAGATACAAATGTATTTAAATTGTGATCAGATGCTTACTGTAGAAGAACATATTTGGACAGCAACACAGAGGTTAGATTTGGCCTTGCTGTACTATTTCCTAAAAGTGTGTCACTTTCACATGAGAACGAGACAAGATTTGTTTGGAAAATGTAACACTGTGTAACCAGTTTGGCTGAGGTCGCTGCAGTTTAGACTTCTACAAACCAGATGAGCAAGACACAAAGGTGCTAACCGATAGAAATGTCATCAACACGCAGCTATTTCTGATCCAACTGATTCAGACATTTGCGTTGGTGACAGGTAATGTCTAGATAATTTCAGGTTTGCAGTGCATGTGTGAAAGGGGCTTAGGTTACTACTGAAGCTAATCAGCCGGGCATGCAAACATTTGATAAATACACTCTTTAATGCATTCCTCACTATTTTGCTCTTGTGTTTTTGCTTTTGGCAAGGCTAGAAAAAGACCTAATCTTCCAAAGTCTTGAGATGCTGAGTGAGACTCTCATCAGAGATCCACTTTAACATTTGGAGAAATCCAAAAGCCTGACAGGCCTCCTGTGCTTAGTCACGTTTACACAACCATGATTGGACAATCGCTGTTGTTTGGGGGTGTGGTGTAGCCAACAGTCAGTTGGCCTTTAACTACAGTAAGGCTACTCTGTGCTGATGCAAATGCATTTAATATCGGGTTAATAACTGTTGGAACAGTCATATACTGTAAATTAAGTACTAACATCAAGTTGTAGTCGGCTCTTTGTTTGCCTCTGTGTAGGTGGGAGAGTAGGCATGCAGCTACAACCCTCCTGTAACTGAAAATGGACAGATGGATCATCGACAAAGGCTAACAAGCCAGATGACTCACTCTCTGAACAACTGACTCACTCTAAGTCACATTCACCAGATTCCCCGTGAGCTAGTCCCGTCTCATGCGTTTCACTCGCACTTGTTACCTGTGAGCGACTAGCGGAGGTTAGCTCAGAATGACCTGCAGCCGCTCTGACATATGCATTGGCCTGTAAAAACAAACCTGTCATGCGATCCCCACGAATCTTACACACACGGAGGAGCTAAATATAGCGTCAGGATATGCAACCTGTCTGGTTACACCTAACAGAAATAGGGGTCACATGTTTGTTTATGAAAAGCATGCACCGCTGTTGCACAAGAGGAAGCAGTTTTCTGCAGGTGGCTTTCATTGCTTCATTGCCGCACCTTCCTTTCACTTCCTTTTCTATGGCAGTGAGAGCAGCAGCAGTGCGTTTCCTCTTAAGAGGCTGCATGGAAAGCTAAAACCATGACAGAATATTAAAGCCGTCAGGATGCAGCTGGGTAGCAGCCCATCCACCTTCAGATGCTCTCATGTTCTGTTTCACCTCGCATCTGACATTCTGGGAATAGATCTCCTTGAAAAGACCTCAGCTCTTTCTTGAGAATGTCAATAATGGATTTCCTGCCTCTCTCTCTGTCCTGTCTGCAAACACCACATGCACATGTTTCCTCGTTTATTCAGCAGTGGCAGGCCAACCGAAGCATCACGACCGCTGCTGAGAATAATGTGAAGTTTAAAACAACATAACCCAGATGTCAAAAATTAGAGCTGATTAAACAAAGAAGAACACTTTTAGTGCTACAACTGCAGCTAAAACTGAAACCGACAAAGAAAGGAAATTACTCCTGCATGCCACAGCTGCAGCAAATAACAAGGAAGAGCTTTGCTCTAGGTGAGCAGCTAGGTGAGATTTTCATGAGCGCCATGCTGCAAAGTGGAATATGTAAGTGCACGGCTGTGTTTGTGGTTGCAAGAAAGCAGCTCCTAGTTGGCTGTCAGCACTGGTGCAGATCTCTCGTCCTGGCTGCTGCCTGTTTAGACTGGTCCAGTGAAGACAACGCAACACAAACGCAACACAAACACTATTCTTGAACAGGGGAAAGAACTCCAACTTCCTCCAGGCAATTTGCTTCCTCCCTAAACAATGTCATCTTTTACTTTTACAGTGTCCATAAAATCAGTTGTAAAGACTGTTTCTTAAATAATTTAGATAACGTAACCTTTTAATGACAGTTTGTATTTACTGTAAATGCACACCTTGCTTCTTTAGGATACTTTTAAACTGCTTACGTTACATTATACTCACATAATAGCTCAATATGGCCAATATTAGCTAAACTACAACCACATAAGCTACTTTTAAATAACTGCATAAGCATGTTGTTAGTCTTTAGTCTTTTTGTTATATCACATTATAATTTGCAAATGTACATGTTTAAAAACAACTGCCCACGTGTGCCCAGGGCTTTGGATCAGCATGAGTGTCTTTATTAGTACATGTGCTGTCACAGAATGAGATAGAAACGGTAGTTGAAATTTTTTTTGTCATTCTGTACCTTCTCAACCTTTATGTTTTATGTATTATAATTTATAATGTATTATTATTATTATTATTATTATTATGTGTTTTAAATTATCTCTTGTAGTAATCCTTAATACAGGTTTGTTTGTAATTGGTTGGGAGGGTGGGGGGGTATGTTCTGGTTAAAAAAGGGAAAATATGTATATCTCATCGTACAGTAGTTGTTTTTTTGCAATTCAGTCATTCATTAAAAAAAAAAAACCTTGAAGAAGAAACAGTAGTTGACAAAAAATCAATTTTTTTTAAGCTATTCTGGGGCTTTTGATCGCATCACAAAATCTTCTTCAGCAGATGGAGTTTAAGTATAAGGTAGATCAAGAATGAACTTTTAAACCTGAAATTTTAAGCCAACATGGATGAGAAGTCCATGAACCTTGTGGTGAGACTGTCTTGTCAACTAGAATGTCATCACAGTGTCTACAGTAGGCTAAATACCTTAAGAGGTGAAGATTTAAATGCAGATTTCATAAAAAAGCTACTGAATGTAGTTTTATCCTTTTCCCCTCTTCATTTAATCCAAGTATCAAGTTTGTTGGATTTTCCAAATGATACACCCACAATTGGCTAAAATATTGCTGATGCCTCTTTCACACCAAACCCACAATGTTATACAAAAAGAGTCCTCTGCTGCTTAAATATACTGATATATACTAAATATACTGCTCTTTTGCCAAACAGTGTCTCTTGTATCAACAGACATGCTCAGCCAACTATGCCTTCATCCCGTACATGGTGACGCCTCACAACAAGGTGTACTGCTGTGAGGGCAGCCTGATGAAGGGCCTGACGGAGCTGATGCAGCCCAGCTTCGAGATGCTGTTGGGGCCCATCTGCATGCCGCTGCTCGACCGCTTCATCCAGCTGCTCAAAGTATCACAGGGAAACTCCCAGTAAGTATACTGAAGTGCTGACAGTGAATGGATGGAAACATACTGTACATGTTAAAGCAGATGCCAAAAAGTGTCTGGCTCACTTTTGAGCGAATGTGTACAGTAGTAGGGTTAACGTTAGAGGGTTATTTCCCTGCAATCATGAATGACCATGTTATAGCTTAAAGCAGGGCAGTCACTTTTCAGTTATTGTAAACTGGGAAACACTTTAACATTGAGAACAAAGCAATGGGTTTGGGGATGAGGAAGCAAAAAAAAAACTCTATTTGAAGCTATTTCTGCAAACAACAAGTTCCTCTGAAGGAAATGCTGCAATCACGTGGTGTCTGAATAATCTGAAAAAACAAGTTCCCAACAAAGAACATTCACATTGGGTTAATGGTATATGGTTGTTGCTCATGTAATTTGTAATATGGTATTAGGTTGTAACCTTAGTTAGTTGCTGTCCACGTACAGTGACCTAGATCAGTTAGAGAGGTTTTTTGTTAGCGTTGACCCTGATAACAAGTCGGGTAAAGCAATATTTTAGTGGTTTTAGGCAATGTAATGTTAATGGTTCAGCAACAAGTCTGGGACAAAACCGCTAATATAATGCTTTAAACTGGAAATAAATACTGAAAACGGCTATCAACCTGTTGCTCTGAGCAATACAATACAACACATCTTCTTTGTTGTTCTTTGTAAACGCACCAAAGTCATGACAAAGCATGACATCTTCGTACTGTACATGTGAAATGCCCAAAACGTTTCTGTATATCTTTTAAGCAAAGAGAAAAGGGAAAAGCAATGTTCAACTGTTTTTTTTGTTGTTGTTTTTTTTATAATCACAGAACTGTTTCTCAGCAGAACAAGCCTTTGGTTTTATTATCCCACTCTTCCTATTTTTACTCGCAGTAATTATTTTATGTAGTACATCCCTCAATGTTGACTTGCGTGGTGATCTACTTTTTTTTTTCTTTTCGTTTATTACATGTTACACAGCCTCAGTTGCTGGGGTAATATTTTAGGCATTCCTGCCAACACACGATACAGCAGCCAGTTCTCGCTCAGCTCCAGGAATAGTGACTCAGGTTTTACAGACACGGAAGAAAAACGTGCACTTTGATGAAGCTTTTGTCTCCTGCAGACCAACATGTGAAGTTATAACCAGTGAGCATAGCAAAGAGTTTTCAGCTCAGCCATCCCTGATATCTGAGTAGAATGCATTCTGGACATTGTGTAAACGAGCATGACTTCTATTTATAATAGCTAGCTTATTTATAGAAACCTACTAAGTATACATTAAATGTATTCTCCTTTTATGGCACTGAGACCTGTGCTACCTTTACTTATCTTTACTGTTTGCTGATGCCATGTTTTGGGCTGACATTGGCCTTCAATATCACCTTGATCCAATACAATGGTGAATTGGAGGTTTAATTTCAAGCTAATTATTTTTGCGTCACCATATGCATGCAGATTCCCCCCCATAACCGAACAGAGTAGGATTAGTCACTATAACTACAATAGCTGTTACATGTGATTATGTGATGTGTAATGATGATATGTTGTTGTTGTTGTTGTTGAGGCAAAAGATGATTTGGATAGTTAATTATTTAAATGTTTTAAACAATCTCAGTCCACAATTTTGTCCACTTCTGATATGATTCATTTGATGGTTAGGATGCAGTTTTTTGATTACCTGTTCGTTATATAATTGACACTGGTCATCTGGATAACCTAAATGAATGCAGCATTTTGATTGGATTCCACAGAAATACATATAACATTTTGTTATTTTTACTTTCATATTCTGGGTCTCAGACAATAACAGTATGACAATATATTGCTCACGATTATATTAATTTATTAATAACGCTCGTCTAAACGCGGAATAAAAAGTGAGAACACAACGCCACTTCTGCGTTTTCTCTTCAGATCGTTTCCGTCTAAACATAGCCTGAGACACGCGGAAAATAGCTTGTCTCCCTACAGAACGATCTGAAATGAATAAAAACTCCAATCATGTTAGAATTGCCGCCTCAAGGAGACCCCTAAAATAATTTGATTAGTATGATGTTCAGAAATGCTTATAATTACATATTGTACTAACTTTAAATAATTGAAAACTGGGCTGGTTTTTTAGATGTATTGCTTAATTCCTCCTTCTTTTTTCTTTTTTTACCTTTTCTCTCACAGCCAGTATTTCCGCGAGACCATTCTGAACGAGATCCGTAAGGCTCGGGAGCTGTACACTGGCATGGAGCTGGCTGCCGAGCTGAGCCGCATCCAGCAGCGGCTAGACAACGTGGAGTGCCTTTCGGTCGACATCGTCATCAACCTGCTGCTGACATACAGGGACATCCAGGTACACCTGCTCTGAAGTGTGCTGCCTTCGGAGAAATTAAAAAAAATTAGATCATTAATGACAATTGGTAGTTGTTGCTACCTATTGTTTTACTGAAGAGAATAGGAAGTGGATTTTACTAATTTCAACATGTGCATTTGCCAGAAACAAATCTATTTATACTGATAGAAAAGCTCCCTCTAGAAAAGCTGCCTTTGTGCTGTAAAACAACTCCTTAGTTTTTCCTGCCACCCCAGAGACTGCCCATCCTCTCTATCAGATGCTTCCTCTTGCATTGCTTCATAGAAACCATCGAGATGTCTGGAAATCAGAATGATCTTATAATTGAAAGGTCGTGGGGGGTGGGAGAGGGTGGTTGTTCTTGTTCAAGTGTGTTTGTCTGTTCTGTTGTTTTAAAATGAAAAAAATAAAATAAATTAATCTTTAAATTTAAAGATTATTTATTCTTTAATTAAATTTAATCTTCAAAAATAATTGAAAGGTCGCGAGTTAAAACCCTCACAGATGGAATAGAGGAAAACATGCACAAAAAATGAGGGCACGGTCCTAAATAAGTCTCTAAATTAATATACAACTAACATTTCTTTTCATTATTGAGGAATATGATAATTATTTTTGTGATAAATCGTTTGGCTTACTTAATGTCAGAAAATATAGAAATAAAACCATCACATTCCCCAAGTTGACATTTCTTTTTATGTCCCAAAACAGTCCAAAACTCCAAAATATTATATTTGCAATGATACATGACATGATACAAATCTTCGCATTAGAGAAGCTGTAACCAGTGAATGTTTGTGTTTTTTTGTTTGAAAAATTACCAAACTATTGATAGATTATCAAAGTAGCTGCTGATTTCAAATCTTTATGAGACTTTTGGAGGCCAACACTAACCTCTCAATTGACAAAAATATTCACTTAACCAATTAGGATGCACCTCCAGCTTCAAACCTGGTCATAACCCTGATTTTACACCCTGGAAACATGACTCTTTAGAGAGGAATATGCAGACACTTTCAGCACAACATCCCACAACGTTTCTAGGATAAACTATGAGGGTATATCAGACATTCAGGTAACCACTTCCTAAGTTCAAACAAATTGCCGACTTAGTACAGATGATCTGTGTGTGTTGCTCATTCACCGGACCATGGCAGAGGAAACCACTGTACAAACCTATTGTACTGTCAAAGTGAGAGAGAGGTCACTGCCTCAGCATCAAACTGTCAGCCTCATCCCTTTTCAGGAGTGGCGCTTTCTCAAACGGGCCATCACAGACCACCTGTGAAGAGCTCCAGGCGTAGCTTTTGGTCTGCTCGTCTTAAATCTGCCACTCTTCCCGCTCTTTAGTCTCCACATTGCGATGGCACCCACCGTCCAGATCCTCCCACTCACCATAGGCAGCGCTCAGCCTTATGAATCATTCATTACAACAACAAGCATTAAGGATGTGCTGAATTATTCAACATGCTTTGGGTATAGTGACTATGTAAGGGGCCACTCAATTATTGAAAGGCTTTTGGTGTTAAGGATACAGTTGAGTTATAGAAACTCTCCCTCTGTCCTCAAAGCAGCTCAACACCTTGATGAGTTGGGGTGTGTGTGTGTGTGTGTGTGTGTGTGTGTGTGTGTGTGTGTGTGTGTGTGTGTGTGTGTGTGTGTGTGTGTGTGTGTGTCTGTGTGTGTGTGTGTGTGTGTCTGTGTGTCATTGGTTAGGGCAGGGCAATATATTATATCGACATCGATATATGAGACTAGATATCGTCTTAGATTTGGGATATCGTGATATGACACAAGTGGTCTTTTTCTGGTTTTAGAGGCTGCATTACAGTAAAGTGATGTAATTTTCTGAACTTACTAGACTTTTCTAGTTGCCTTTGCCCACTTAGTCATTGTATCCACATTATTGGAGATAATTTATCAAAACTCATTCTGTTAATATTTTGTGAAAGCATCAATAGTCACACTATACACTACAATATCGCCACAATATCGACATTGAGGTATTTTGTCAAAAATATAATGATATTTGATTTTTTTTCCCATATCGCCCAGCTCAACATTGGTGCAGAGATGCATGGAGAACAGTCCCACAATGCTTAGCAATGACCAGCGGGGCGCTCACGCTATCCGCGCGACCCGTGAGCAGCTTGCTTGTGTTTGTTTGTTGTATGTTTCTTTTATCTTACGTTCTGAGAAGCAGTAACTGAGTTAATCATGAAGGGATCAATTATCCCTTCTGTAATTTGACTTTTAAATCAATAAAATCAATTTTTTATTGATTGCTCTCTAGGGTGTAGGCCTAAATGTAGGCTTGTGTGCTGTTATCTATGTGTGTGTTGTCTGTAGCTGCTCTTAACTAATGTCCCTTGTGGGATTAATAGTTGTTGAAGTGTGTGTGTGTGTGTGTGTGTGTGTGTGTGTGTGTGTGTGTGAGACATTGGTGCAGAGATGCAAGGACAACAGTCCCACAATGCTTAGCACTGACCATGGTGAAAGTGCAACAAGAGCTCATCAGTGTGTTCTTTACTCACTTATCGTCTAGGATTATGAGTCCATCGTGAAGCTGGTGGAGACTCTGGAGAAGCTTCCGACCTTTGACCTCGTGGCTCATCCACATGTGAAGTTCCACTACGCCTTTGCACTGAATCGGTAAGATGGCGAGCATGGCAACGTGCACGAAACAGTGATAGACCCAGTGACACTTTATCATATACCAGCCGACCTGCACATAGACACATGCTCACTGTGATACACACATGTTCAGTTTGACCGATGGGGAAAAAATAATAAAGTTTTAAGTAGGAGTTTTTTAATTGGGTGGAGGTGTTTTGATTTTGTGTCTTTTGGCATGTGAACAATGTTGTTTGACCTATTGACAATCGAACAAAAAGAGAGAGGGAGAATATGCAATTTCATAGCAGCAGTTGAGGTAGAATTTTCTCAAACTCCACTTGAAAGGAAAAAAAACCAAACATTTTTGAAGTTACAAGCAGCAGAAAATTCAGGTTCAGGGCCCCCAAGCTGGAGTGATATTATTTTTATTATATATATATATATATATATATATATATATATATATATATATATATATATATATATATATATATATATATATATATAATATGTGTGTGTATGTGCAGCTACTCTGCTCAGGAAAAAAGGCAGATGTACAACACGGAGAGGTTTTGACTGCCTGTTTCTCACCAGCTGCTTTTCTTGTAAACTTCCTGCGGTTTTCGTTGTGCAACTGCCTCAAACAGCAATAAAGCGTGCTGTTTTTTAATTTGGCAGCAATTGGAAAATGTTTCTGCAGGGTGCCAAGATGCCGCTGTTACTGTCTGGCCCATTACCAGGATGTATTGTCGTGTTTACGAGTTCAAGGCAGCAACGCTGAGACATTTTTGTGAGACAGATTCATATGATGAGTGTTAATGACAGGAGACACTCCCTCACTTTAGTTTAGAACAGGACGCCATGAGTAGAGACAAACAGCTGTGTGTCATCTTACCGAACAGAGTAGGATTAGTCACTATAACTACAATAGCTGTTACATGTGATTATGTGATGTGTAATGATGATATGTTGTTGTTGTTGTTGTTGAGGTAAAAGATGATTTGGATAGTTAATTATTTAAATGTTTTAAACAATCTCAGTCCACAATTTTGTCCACTTCTGATATGATTCATTTGATGGTTAGGATGCAGTTTTTTGATTACCTGTTCATTATATAATTGACACTGGTCATCTGGATAACCTAAATGAATGCAGCATTTTGATTGGATTCCACAGAAATACATATAACATTTTGTTATTTTTACTTTCATATTCTGGGTCTCAGACAATAACAGTATGACAATATATTGCTCAAGATTATGTTAATTTATTTAAACGTCTAAACAAGATTTTTTCATACCATTTATACTATAATAACTACAGTATATCCTTTAATATGTCTGTGTGTATTGGGTCATTTTGGCAATTACCCAATCATTTTTTGGACATACACTTTTTACGATTTATTCGTCAATGGGATGAACTGTCAAATATTGAACTCACTAAATTAGACAAAAGCAAACATTCCCATTTGGTTATTGTGTCAGTTTGTCAATTGATTTTCCAGGAAATGTACTATGTCCTCATTTATATTATTATTGCATTGTAAAAGTATATTCCAGTATTGTAAGCGTCCACCCTGTAGCTTTTCTCTGCCTCTGACCCACTTAGATGCCCTAATAATAACCTCCGTTGCCATAGTAAAAACTACTGGCATTATCTAAGATAATTGTATCCATTTTGCCCTCTCCTAGTGAACAGTAAAACGTTCCCCAATAGAAGCTGTCTTTTCCATTTAAAAAGAGGAAAAAAAGAAAATGTAATTTCTTTGACATTTGACATTTAACCAGTGAAATAACTTTATTGAAGCCTGAATACAAAATCACTGATATTATACAGTAGTGATTGCACGTTCTAAGAGGCTGCACAATAGAGTGATAAGGTAGAAAAATCTTTCTATTCTCAGTTTGAACCTGAATGCATTTTCCACTTCAAGTGGACTTGTAAAAATTCCAATGACTCTTCACCGAGTTCTGACCCAGCAGCATGCAGCCCTCGCCGAGCCCTGAGATTATCAATATTCAGCCTTAACAAACGCTTGATGATTGGTCTGAAGTAGGTGCTCTGCTTCTAAATGAATCTGCCAGGTTGAGGTGCGTGTGTGCTAATTGGCTTTAGCCTCTTGTCTGCAGCAGGGCAGCTTCAGGCATGTGAGCGTTGAACGCTGCTGGGAGCCTGACAGCAGCGAGGGAAGAATCTCCTCCATCCAAAATACCAATCTGCACTCTAAAGAGGAGAAATAGAGAAAATAGAGCGATGCATTAGGAGAGAGCAGGTCTTGTCTCCCTCTGGACCGTCTCCATGGTAATAGCTGTCAGCTCATATGTTTTATTTAACCTTCACGCTCTGGAGAGGAGCCACGCTATGTTTATATCACACATTGTGCCTGTGTGAGACTTAACTTCGCAACACCTCTCATATCTTTCTAAAGTCTGTTTTGATACGTTCATTAACAAAGCCTTATTGAAATTTCATCCCTCAAGAACTAAAACGACCCCCGTGGAATCGAGATTCTGAAGCACTTTGCTGCATAAATTAACATAATAAAGAGGATTAGGACGTAATTATTGAATGCACCTAAGAATATACAGTGCACCATTCATGCTGTTTATACTTCATTTTGTTATGCAAATTGCATTCCTTATGCTATCATGCAGCACTTTAATGTTTTTGCTTTAGTCTCAGCAACAAGTTTTTTTTCTTGTTTCCTCCTGCCAATGGTCGAGTTGCATTGTGGGGAATGTAGACGCCAGGTTTTTTTTTTTTTTTTTAATCGGTGGAATAAAAAAGACGATATCTCTGGTTCCGTTGAATCGATTTTTCCTTTTTAAACTGTCCATCTTGAGTTCAACAGTGCTATCTCATTGTTCACTGTTAAATCAGTGGAGTACTCCATTAAGGTGTTTTATAGCTCCCATTGTTGTTAAACAGGGAGAAGGCATGCCACCTGTTACCCCCTTCATGATTTGTGGAAACGCCTATAGTTTGTGTGATTATCCAAAAATGCAAAGCAATGGAAAGGAGTGTTTACATGACGCATGTTTATCTGTTTTAATGGACTGTGAAAGGTTTAAACCAGCCCTTTGAAATGTATTTGATTTTCTTTTGGAATTAGCCAGTTCTTATATTTTTATCAGTAAACACAGCCAATGTCACATTTTAAAGATTTGGGAGTAATCCACAATTAAGAAATGGACTTCCAAAAGTTTGGGGGACTTTTAAAAGAGATTAAAAAAGGAGGAAGGCCCAAAATTGATTTTAACAGAGGTCAAGATTTCCTGACACCCAAGCTCAAAAACCACAACCTACAATTCCCATAATACAATGAGTCTCAGTGGTGTCAGCTCCCTCCAGAGCATACAACTATTTCCCAGGCTGAGCACTCCACATGTCTGATGTAGAGTGTATTAGCATATATATAAATCGGTGGAGTGCCCCTTTAAAATTAAAATTAAGATGGTGTGATCTCTAACTTTTGATACGCGTTATTAGTCACAAATACCCATGACAGCTTTCCACTGACACATGCCTGGATAGATATTTTCTCAAAGCTGATTAGTTTTTGCTTCATTGCTACTCAGTCCAGTTAAAATATGACAAACTCCAATTTATCTCCGTTTTGACTCTGCACGCTGTGTGTTTGTGAGTGTAGGAGGAACCTGCCGGGCGACAGACAGAAGGCTCTGGACATAATGCTGCCCCTGGTGGAGGGCGAGGAGCAGGTAGCCTCGGACATCTACTGCCTGGTGGGACGGATCTATAAGGACATGTTCCTGGAGTCTCACTTCACTGACACACCGAGCAGAGACAGCGGCACACAATGGTGAGAGAGGATGTCAGGTGGCGCCGCCAAACACTCAGTCACACATAAATATTGTTAGAAGAAATGTTTGGGATGGATGGATGGATGCCTTTTAAAGTGACTCTCTGGATCGTGACACCCCAGTATTAAGAGTTTACTTTGAATGGTTCCATTAATAAATGAACTAAATAGCTGTTATCATAAAGGTAAAACCCTTTTTTTGTGAGAATTACAAGTCTCATTCAAGGACGGGCCACGAGTCTGCAAATGACAGCTCATTACAGCAGTGACAATGCAAAAGGTCGCACAACTTGTTACACCTTTTCAAAGCAAATGTGCAAAAGCATGAGAACAACATGCAGATGTTCCAGTCCTGTCAGCTAAAAATGAAAAGATTGCAAAACGAAGATTATTTAAGAGTTAAGATGAAAAAAAAAAGCAATGATTAAAGTTATACGGTGCTGTTAATAGCTTGAGATGCAAAATGCATTAGTTCTGCCTTGTGTCAGCAGTACAGGCTGCTGGTGGTAGTACCAGTAGTACTTCAAAGGTCAACGTAGGTATTATAAGTAGTAGCAGAGTTTAAAGGTCTTTCTCACATTTTACCAAAGAACCAAAAAGCACATACGATACCTCAACTTTTCTAATTGTACAGTTCCGCATTGCTTCCCTCAACCACTGAATGCGACCGTAGGGTTGTGGGCTTTTCACTTCAACAAAATGAACCTGCTTTCTAGTTTCAAAGGTTGTAGCCCGTCTATTTCATGTATGCATTATGTACATACATACATCTTTATAATTAATCTAGAAGAGTATGAAAGAAAATCATTTTTTCCTTTATTTATGTTTGTCCTTTTTCATTCAGAAACCACTCACAGGATAATATGGCATGTCTTAGAATGCCCCAGCATGCATTGCCTCAAAATTGTAAACTTAGACCCAGACCAAAACATACAGTATGTGAGAGGATAGTTATAGTTTACATTAGTCTCATCTTGAATAAATGTGGCTAATTTTAACTTAGACCGATCTATGCACCTTTAATTGCATGATTGAGTGTCAAGATAAATTAATTCTAATAAAAAAAATAAAAATAAAAAGTATCAAATATCATGAGGAAGCTCAGTGATAAGTTTTTTTTTTCCCCCCCAGTGTTTTTATTAAGGGGCTCAGTACTATAAACTGTTCCTATAATTTATTTATTATGAGCATTCATCCCAATGATATAATCTTACGGATCATCATTGGTGTTGCTGGAAACATGGCAGCCCTTATTTTGGAGAGTGATTTTAAGTTGAGTCCATTTGATGATAAAGGTGGATGTTCACAGCATGAGCGTGCACCTGAAAGACCTGCAGGATCTACTTGCATATGCAGATACATGCAGATGCATGTGGAGGCTTGTTAAATCCAGGCTGTTCTGATTCAAATCAGGTTATTACGTGGTTCTAGCTTGTTCGCCATTTTTGCATGAGTATTGCAGTCATATGAGCATATGGAGGCTAACAGAAGCTGACGGAAGTTGACTTAATAACAGAGCAATAATAATAACACAAGGCTCCATATTGGCTTCATCTGGAAATTGCGCTTAAGATCTCATATCTTAGTCGATTGAATATGCTGCTTGCGTTATCAAGCTCCCATCTGGCTGTTATTTTCAGTTCCATGTCACTGCTTGGCAGAGGTCCCTAATAACATTCACACCCCTTCCCTCAGCACAACAGATTGCTCATTAAATAAATGAAAATGTCTTGTTTTGCGAGGGTACCCTCAGTTGTGGTCTGCCGTTCTGTGGTCCCAACTCAATATGGCTGTAATTGTTTTTTATAACTTGAAGTGTTTCAGGAAGCTGAAGGAGCCCCATGAAGCCATCCGTTACTTCAGAGGTGCTAGGGATTTTGAATGACGCATTTCGTGGAAGTGTTTATTGAAGTCATTACTTTCTTCTCCTCTCAGGTTTAAAAAGGGGTTTGAGTCAGAGCCAACACTACACTCTGGGATCAACTATGCTGTTCTGCTCCTGGCAGCCGGACACCAGTTTGACACATCTTTTGAGCTTCGTAAAGTGGGTGAGTGGGCCCTAGATTGGATATGTCTAATTTCTTTGCAACAGTCCTTTATGATCAGCCGTATCTATCCAGGACATGTATTAGAAAAAGGTAATGAATTACAAGAAGAAAATTCGTATTTTATAATGAGCAACCATCTATGTAATTATTTATGGAACTGCGTTTTAACATCTTTCGGCCCATTGTTTTGGTTTACCGGGTCACAACCATGGCTGTATTATAAGAGCCCTGTTCATTGCTATGAGAGTTGCTTAGTGGCGCATGAAGCCATCATGGAGCCAAAAACTACCCGGCTACTTCCTGTTTAGCGCTCCTCTAACTTGAATGGGGATTAAATGATTTCTTCATGCCTCTCTTCTAGACTTTCCAAATGGTATCTGACCAAATGGATCAAATTCTAAGAGTAAAACGAGTCAGTGTGCGGGGGTTGTGACGCTTGAAAAAAAATCATCCACAGATCTATTGGCCACTCTGTTCAGTTTGCTTCAAAGCCCGGTGCACTCCTTGGGGGCCTGGTTGCAACGCCACTGTTATGGCTCAGTCTCACCTCTCTTATCAACCCAGCGTAAACACCTACGCAGATTCCTATTTACATATCCGGCAGAAATTAGTCGTGTTTCTGTCTGCCTGATTAATGCAAGTCCAGTATTCACTCTCCCTTTAGCTTTGTTTCGGTCTCCAACAACTCAGGAGGGAAATGTCTGTCTCTTAAGTTGCTAACAGCTCCACTATGTTCACTAGCTATTCGCCGAATGTGTGTCTGCTGTTTAGCTTTTTTGCTGAAAATCTGTCTCCTGCAGCTGAAAACAACTCTATGAGAGCCATGAGAGTAAACCGTGAGCTGAGAGAAGCTACATAGCTCCACAGGTGCTGAGGGGAACTGCAGAGTTTGGTGATAATGTTCTGAGTGCATCACTAAAAGTGAACCCTGTCTCATTACAGAGTCATTTGATCCATTGTATTATAAAAACATAAACAACATATATATATATATATATATATATATATACATACATACATACATACATACATACATACACACATACATACATACATACATACATACATACATGTGTATTTCCTCCTGTTACGTCCTTGTTCTTCTGTTTCTGTCCTGATATCTGAGGCACAGAGGAGCTCAGGAATGTGGGAAACAGAGCAAACAGTCCTGGGAAATCCGCCTGCAGCCACACCCTCCGTCCCTCTAGAGTCTAGACCCTGTTTTCCCCCTACGCGTATCTAGCCTCTCCAAATAACTGGTGACTGCAGCAGGACATGTAGCAGCAAAATTCAAAACTGTTTTCACCATTACCTTTAAATTCTTGCAGAGTACAATGACAAAGCAAACCTTTGTATTGCAAGTTGTGGCATGTCCAAGAAGAATATAAACTTGTTCTGAGGCCTTGTTTTGCTCCACTCTTTCCTCAGTTATCTTAAAATCTCAGTTTGCAATGACCTCTGTGGAATATCAAAAATTATCTTCGAATTGTATGAAATACCGTTAACTCTTTTTTGTTTTTCAGGAGTGAAGCTGAGCAGCCTGTTGGGGAAAAAAGGCAGCCTGGACAAACTGCAGAGCTACTGGGACGTGGGCTTCTTTCTGGGTGCCAGCATCCTGGCCTGCGACAACACCAGGGTCATCCAGGCCTCTGAGAAACTCTTCAAACTCAAAGCCCCCATCTGGTGAGAACACGGATACGCCACCCTCAGATTAGCATGCTGAAAAACACATTTTTAGACTGCATCCATCACCAACTGCGCCGGTGTCATCGTGATCTGAAGTGTAGCTCTGCTTTCCCTTGAAACCACATTGGCCATCTGTGGGCATTGTGCAAGCATTTGTTGTATTTTGCATGGGGAACAGAAAATATCACGAGGAACCGACTTTGCTCATTTCAACAGCACCTCTGTCTTTACATGGATTTCGATGAATATATCCGCCTGTTGTCGTGCCATTTTGTGAAGAGTTTAAAATGGGTTGGGATGCAAATAATTTGCTCTGTGGAAAGATCTACTTTTCCTCAACAGGAAACAAATCGTGAAACATGCAGTTTGACAAGATCACTACCTTTTTGTGACAGTGACGTTTCTTCTTACTTAGCCACGGCCAAAACCTTACCAATCCAAAAACTTTGACCTAACCTGCGAGTGTGGAGGTATTGGTGTGTATTAATGGCAAAACAGAAAATGAATCCTTTTAGAAATTAACACTTTTATATGATGAACATTTTAAAATAATGAATACATTCTATTTTCACATAACCCCTACATAGTGGAGGAACAAACTACTAGCAATACGTAATTTCAGACTTTATATCTATTCCCCCCTTTATGAGATTGTATCAGAGGTACAGCACAGTAAACTGTCGGCAGCTCATTTTTTTGCAGTGCTTAAGACCCTGCTGTTATTTATTTGTGTTTGCGCTGTTAAAACTCTTTAAGTTTCCATTAATGTCACAAAGAAAAATGAGCCCCAGCACGGAAACACAGTAATATTGTTTTGTTTGTTTCTGTGATCCTTCTTGATCTATGCTCATGGGTTTAAAACAACATAACACACATGCAAATGATCTGCCAGTAAGTTATTTTGTTTGCAGATGTTTTTTCTGATGAGAAATGGGAATTAATTAAGTTTTGTGTGGGTCTGACATTTGATTACATTACGTTTCATAAAGATTTGGATTCTGATCCTTTTCAGGGCGTATCTTCTTTTACTCTCTCTGCTTGGTTTCAGGTATCTGAGCTCGCTAGTGGAGACAATCTTGATCTACCAACAGTTTAAGAAACCTGGCGTGGAGCAGCCGGCCCCCAAGCAGGAGCTGGTAGACTTCTGGATGGACTTTCTGGTGGAGGCCACCAAGAAAGACGTCTCCTCTGTCCGATTTCCTGTAAGTGACTTCAGCCGAGGAACCAATTAAACGCAAAAGATGCAGCTTCAGGGGCCAATCAGAGGCTGAGATTTATTGGACAGCTCTGAGGTTTAATATGTTGAAACAGAAGGAAACGATTGTACATGCTCAGCAAATTTACAATGGGTAAATAAAGAAAGTAATCCGAAACATGTATCTCTTCTCCAGGTGTTGATATTAGAGCCCACGAAAGTATACCAGCCTTCATATTTGTCCATAAACAAAGACGTGGATGACAACACGGTGTCTATCTGGCATGTTGCTTCTGATGACAAGGTAGGTGTCCATCATTTATATCATCAAATGTAGAGGAAATATGATTTAAAGTCTATTAGTAAACATAGACTACTGTGCAAGGTGAAAATAATCATCATAACATAGCCACAGAAAATGCTTGTTTCTGATTGGTTGGCATACATTGCCATACCTAAAACATGTTTTTTTTTTTTTTATCACGCTGCAGATAACCATAGCATCAATAATGATGCTTGACATTATGCAAATGAGTAAACTTATTAATGACTCATCATGTTTGCCAAAAGAAGTTAACAGACGGATGATGATTGTCAGATTTTCTGTTTGGTTTTTATCTTTGGTTAGATGCTACGCTGCGATAATGGACTTACATAATGCTTCCTGTCATGAAGTTCTTTGTGTGTCTGTCTTGATTGTTTTCTCATATTGTAGTACATTATTGCTTACAGCAGTATATAAATAAAAGCTCTTGCTTATCAGAAATTGATCCCAGTAAACCTGCTACACTGACTTAATGTTTTTATAAAATGCATGTGCAATAACCAACTGCAATCAGTCTGTGTATTGATTGATTTAACCTCTCCCAGAAGCTGTTATGATGTTATTTGTTCTGATCTATCCTGCAGCACAAGGGGATCCATGAGTGGAACTTCAGCGCCACATCAGTACGAGGTGTCAGGTCAGTGTCTGCTGTCTTAAATGACACACTCATATTGAGAGAGAGAGAGAGAGAGAGAGAGAGAGAGAGAGAGAGACAAAAAAACATCTGCATTCACTGCTAACTGTAAACATGTTGTATGTGCATAGGTATCTAAGCATTGCAAAAAAGCCTTTTATCAATTGCACACAACGTGCAGATTTTAGATACTATCACTTCACCTCTCACAGCTCCAAATGGTACCAGAGTGTAGTGTTAATGGGACCATTAATAGCACAGACAGTCTACCATGGACTGTCTTCATGATGTCTTTTCTCTGCATCTCCTTTTCCATGGTCCTCAAAGGAATTCAGTGTCAGATCAGTGGAAGGCTGTGCTTGCATGTTGCTAGGGAACCGACTCATTCTCTGTGCCCACTCAGCTTGCAGACCGTCAGCAGGACACAAAAGCAGCTCTGCGAGCAACAATACGAGCACAAATACAGTTGCTTCGTTGTCTGGCTTGTTCTGCAAGGCAGTTCTGGCCTTGGCACACGAAGAATTGGACAAGCGCTCATCAGCGGATGAAAGTTTCTATTTAGTTGTTGAATTGAAGCTCCTTTGTGCAGAAGTTCAGCATCATTTCATTTGACAATTTGCAAAACAAGTTTTGTGATTGTTCCAGATGCATTGTCCCGAAACAAACTCTCATAATGATAATACTGCATACTTACTGTGCATGTCAATAAGATGCATTGTTATTACATCCTGCAGCATTTGTCACATCTACTCGGGTTTATATTTTGATAGAGTGGCCCTCCGCATGCAATGTCTTTTATTTCATACCCAGAGATTGATGGCGGATGGCATAAGTCAAGTGAAAGACCTCATTCATTCTCTGAGTCATATCTGTTGTAATGGGATCATCGTCCAACTAACTGTGATCTGTTTCTCCTCAGCATCTCCAAGTTTGACGAGCGCAGTGCCTTCCTCTACGTGCTTCACAATTCAGAGGACTTCCAGATCTATTTCTGTACAGAGATGCACTGTAAAAGGTCTGCTCTCTCTCTCTCTCTCTCTCTCTCTCTCTCTCTCTCTCTCTCTCTCTCTCGGTCTGTGTTTGTTTGACATCATTAAGCTCATAAAGGTTGTGTTTTAAACCGTCAGTAGATTAAGTGTTTTAGTATTCTAAATCTTTATTTAATGTGATGATAATGATATAATGATCTTTGCCTGCTACTTTGAAATTCATATTATTGGGTTTTATGAGCCAGTAATGGGAAAATTAGCTTACAATCAGAACACAACTGTCAAGTTGGATACTGTAATGGATACACTTTCAATAAGACGTATGAGTCTACAGCCATGCAAGCAGCTCTGTGAGGCTTTACTCAGGCACAGTGGTGCTGTATTACATTTTACAATGCTAACATATGAATCAAATTGTACGGTACCACGTTCTAGGGCAGTCTTTATTAAGTGTTTTCACTAATGGCTTTATTAATGGTTAAGCTTTATAAATCAGTTAGAAGCCATTTATTAGAAAAATTTTGGGATTTTCAGGTTGTGAAAAATCTCTGTTACTACTCAGCTTCTGGTAAATGGCTGCAGAGGATCAGACCCAAAATACAGCTGTTACCTGTGTCTGTCATTATAAACTCATGCTGGTTAGTTGTTCAAACCCACAGAACTTTATTATAAACTCTAGCGGAGATCCCATTAATCCCATCAAAGTAAGATTTTGAGCAATCTCAATAAAGAATACTGTATATATGATGGAGTAAGATGATTTTCCAGCTTTTAAGGTAATTGGGGGGGGTAAAAGGAGAATATGGCATTGTAAGGGGTGAAGTTACAACATTTAAACCCTTTATAAAGAGTGTCTTATTAGAAAGTGGTACCAATATTACAGTACAGTACTTTTTTTTTGTCTCTGAAGTAACAAATGGCCTTAAAGGTTTAAATCTTATAAGCTAATGACTGATTTCTTAATGTTAATATTGTGCTGTTTTATGTAGTGTATTTTCTGTTTTGTAGTTTTGTTGGCTACCTGCCCAGGGACAACAGATGCAAATTAGCTGCCAGCTAACTGGTGTACCCAATATTCAAAAACTATATTCGAATTGTTCAAATTCACTACGCTCAATTCGGATCTAAAGAGTCAAGTACACACACACACACACACACACACACACACACACACACACACACACAGTACAACTTGGTAGAAATTTAGAAATTAGAGAATTTAGAAAATAGAGTTCAGTGTGTTGCAAAAGAGCACAGAAGCTCTGGGGATCGAACCACCAACACTACGATTAATGAACAACCTGCTCCAACTGCCACTATTACTCACAAGAAACCCAATTATGAGTTTTATTCCCTAAAACCCAGCTGTCATTAAACCAACATTTGATTTATCTGATATATTTTTGATCATAAATATTTCTGTCAGTCTACAAAGACTGTAAAAGCTCTCCCACTGCAGTGAGTGTATCTATACAGTAGTTAGGGCACTCTTGTCAGCTCTGAAAGTAGGTGGCAAGATTCGCACCTCTCCGTCGCCACCAGCACACCTTGTTTCATTTCGACACCGTCGTGTTCCTCGCTAGCTGCTCGGTGAAGTACTGAATGTTCACACTTGTGACTCTCATATCAGACACTCCCGAGCACCAACAGCTACATTATGTGGAGTGTCAGTGAGTCATGCTGTTATGATGCTGCCTTTCTTTAATACAGAGAAACAAGAAGTGACAGTGTGGAAGGGAGGATTAGGAAGGAAGAAATAGGTGGTAAACAATTCTGTATGTTAAATGTGTTTCACTTTGACAATAGGTGCTTTCCGACCGGATAGTACTTGTACTTTTTAGAGGAAAAGTACACTTCTAAGCAGTTCTAAGAACTACTCTCCCCCAAAATCTTTTTTTCCGTTTGCATTCCCACTGGCCAAGTGGCCATAGGGACTGGTAGGAGGGGTAAGGGAGTGACACAAGCAAGGCAACGGTCTTTATAGCATCGTCACTAGACCTTAGCGCCACATACAACAACAAATGATGCTAATACTTTTCCTATATTAAATGCACGTCCATTCTCGTAGTAATTCACGTAATGTTTGGCTCAACACAGACGGGGCTTTATTATACTCGGAACAGACCCCACCTCTGCCTGCTGTGTGTGTGTGTGTGTGTGTGTGTGTGTGTGTGTGTGTGTGTGTGTGTGTGAGACGGCCAGCGAGCCGCAGGACACACTTGTGGAGTTTAACTCTGAAAAGACAGTTAACCACAGGTTCCCGTTAATCTTATGATGGACATGTGTTGTGATATTTAAACAAACGAACCGTCAACGGCAAAATAAAAGCCTCTTATTTACGAGAGCGGTCTGAGAGACCTCCAGCTCACAGCGAGGTGTCTGAGCAAGACTGGCCGAGCGACGAGCTAGAGGCCGGGGCAGGAGCTTGCTGGCTGTCGCCTCACTTCATGGAGCTTCTCAACTCCGAAAACTTTGAAGCAAATTGTCAATTCGGCATCAGTTTTCGCAAGACTGCCTATATTGGAAATCTAAACAGTTAATTTCTCGCCTAAAACGTTGTCAGAAGTGAATTTAATAATGAATAAGATGGTGAAAATTGTTAAAAATGTCCCGTTGTTGGTTGTTGCTCTGTCTGCAAGTTTCCGAGTTGGCAGTGGGCGTGACTTATAAGTTCGACCAATCAAGTACACCTAGGAAAAGGGAAAAGACCCTGCTCTGGAGTAGGAGCTAAAAAAGTACGCTACTGAGGCCAGAGGAACTCCAAAAATCCCCAAATTTTTCCTGTCTGAACACGACGGAAAAATGTTCTAGGAACGTTTAGTTCTAAGAACTGCAAAAATCCCTCCGGTCGGAAAGCCCCTATTATATACAGTGTATATATAAAATAAATTATGCAAAAAAAACACCCATGGCCAAACACCTGAGCCATCATTTCTTCTGTACCTTTTTGTAATGGGGAAATATGCTAAAGACAGGGACATACTTATTCTCTTGTTCTGGTAACATGTGCATTAATGATATAATAATAATAATAATAATAATAATAATAATAATAGATATAATGATATCAGAGTAAGAATCATATCCCTATCATTGGACCCCTGCAATGTCAAAAAACAGGAGTACCAGGCTACGGCCATGAGTCCTACCACTTCTCTTAACTGGTATCGATACCACTCTAAGCAGTACTCCTTTTTTATTTATTTATTTTTTAAATCAACTGTTCAAATACCTATAGACTCCACTGTGTATTTCTATGTTGTGTGTGATCTGTATTTTGGGCTTTTCTTTGGCAGATTCTGCGATATGGTCAACAGCATAGCCGAGGAGGCCTGGAAAGGTCCAGAGGAAGGAGACTGTGACAGCGACGCCTTAGAGGTGAGAGGACTGAAGACTATACTCAGCTATGTTTTTTAAAGTTTGATTATATATATATTTTTTAAATGTCTTTTTATGTTGCTTTAAAATGCATCAAAATGTCCTTCCTATAGTTTTAGTCACTGGTTCACCTGCACCAGAGCTAGTGGCGCACAGTTCCACTACTTTTACGTGCATATATTTACCTTAAAGCCTATGAACACCCACACGGGTGATTTCAGTTATTCTGGCTGATTAGACCTCTGCTCAGGTTGAAGGAGGGCTGGAGCTTTCATGGGAAATTAGTAGGTCACAAATCTTCATCTACCAATAAGATAACGTGTGGGTGTTCAGAGCCTTTTAATTAAGCCTTTCAGTAAAGCATCATACACAACTAATTATCTTATTACATACAGGAATCCTAACATTGTCACCATGAAGGAAATAACATTTTATGGATCTGAAAAGTCACTGGATTTTTCTCCAGCACAGATTGAGCAAAAATGCTAGGGCTGGGACCATATGCTTTTGTCTCGATTCGATTTTTTTTCACGATACAAGGATGCCGATTCAATTTATTGCGGTTTTCATTTATTGCGAGTCTAGAAGTAGTGTGATTTGTTAGTAGTGAGTATTGCAATTTTCTTTCCTTCTTTATCAAAAACAAAAGTTGAATAATACGCTTCTAGAGACAATACACTACCGGTCAAAAGTTTGGGGTCACTTAGAAATTTCCATTCCACTCCATTATAGACAGAATACCAGCTGAGATCAGTTGCATTGTTTTTTTTAACCAGGGCAGCAGTTTTCAGATTACATTATGTGCTTACATAATTGCAAAAGGGTTCTGCAATGTTTTCTCAGTTAGCCTTTTAAAATGATATCCGATTAGTAAACAGAATGTGCATTTGGAACATTGGATGAATGGTTGCTGATAATGGGCAATGTAGATATTGCATTAAAGATCAGCCACTTCTTTCTACAACAGTCGAGATCCCTTTTGCAATTATGTAAGCACATAATGTAATCTGAAAACTGCTTCCCTGGTTAAAAAAAACAATGCAACTGATCTCAGCTGGTATTCTGGCTATGGAGTGGAATGGACATTTCTAAGTGACCCCAAACTTTTGACCGGTAGTGTATCATGAGACATTTCTAAAAACAAATTGTTTTCTAAAAAAGAAAGCACATCACATGTCAGTAAGTCAGTCTGACATTTATTTCATTTGTAAAGAAGTACATAACATGGATTTTCTGCATTTTCTTCTTCCGCTCTGTTCTCGAAAAGAAAATGATCAATTTTAAAAATCACCATACAAAGGATTTTTTTCACTCTTAAAAAAACACATAACCTTTCCTAATGCTACAGTAATGCAACTCTTTTTCAAAGCACGGGTGCCAACGAATGATTAAGTTAAGTTTTGTTTTTGTGCGTTGTTTTGTTACATCCTGCTGGGTATCTGTGGTGCACTTTGCATGCTTTTTAAATGTCACAGGAAATAAGATTTGATTGTGAAGTTTCCATCAAAATAATTGCTGACAGAAAACCGTTAAATAGCTTTGGGCAAGTTCCTTTTTAGTGCCAGTGATCTGACTATTTTTCATACAGAACCAGACACCTGCTGCTGCTTCCCAGCGAAGCCTCTGGAAAAGAAAAGCTAATTACCCAAAAACGTTGCCGCACCCCTTTTTATTGACTCCGTGGCGTGGCACAGATGAAATGTCGAACAGGTTTCTCTCGAGCTAGTTTTATGTCTGTTTGTTGCAGCATAAGCGTCCTCAGCCAAAATGTACCTCTGCTTTTGTCTCTTTGTCTCTCTCTTACCATTTGTAACACAACCTGTCCTAAAACCAGGGTCTTAGCTTCGTGTAAATGATTCTGAAAGAAAAGTAGTTTTATTATAGTATTAGTTTCTTTCTTACTGAGGTTTAATCAGGAATCGACGTAACAGGTTTCATATAATCTGATTACAAAGAAAAGAACATTTGTTAAAGCGAACTAACAGATCAGTAATCAAATTTGTTTGGATTAAAAAATTGGATTTTGGATTTGTCCAACACCAAAAAAAACAGGAGCACAATGCAGTAACTGGATTATGTAACAAGAGAACAATAATCTTGCAAGGAATGGTACAAGTACACAAAAAAACATAGAAGAAAGTAGGTTTACTATTTCCAGATTTACAGGTTTAGGTAATAAAATTCCTTCAATAAAAAAAAAAAAAAACTCAGATTACAGTGTTATATTAGATTAAATTATAGAAGCCAACAAGTAAACATACATTATTTCAATATTTCAGAGAATTTGGTTAACATGAATCTGTAATCACATACTATATATCTATACATACTACTACATGAGCGCTGCATGCTTGCTGTCTCTACAGTACGACTATGAGTACGATGAGCACGGAGAGAGGGTGGTTCTGGGAAAAGGCACATTTGGAGTGGTGTACGCCGGCCGAGACCTCAGCAACCAGGTCCGACTGGCCATCAAAGAAATCCCAGAGAGAGACAGCAGGTGAGAATCTGTCCTGGTTTCTTCTCAGGAAAAGGTTTCCATGTTCCCTAATGATGGTTTCACACTGTAGTTGCAACAGAATCATTATTTTTGTAAGGTATCTGTGAAATTCCAGTGACATAATGTAATCACTCTCATGTACAGTATGAATAGTCTTGAGGTTACTTACAGGCACAAGCATTTAAGTTAGTCTGCCTATTAGTAAGACTTCACCTTACAAGGATATTTGGTATAAATATTCATGGTTCCCTGGGGACAAATTATAATATATTGAATGACCCTGTAACTCTCTATCTTACACCACAAATCTGTCCAAATTTCACCTCAATTTGAACCCAGCGTTTTGGTCTAATAACTAATGGCCAGATTTACTGTACCCTGCAGCAATGGACTGGTGAATAGTGTGAATTGGCAGGAGAAATATGTATTGCGTGGCACAGATACTTGAGTGCATGTAGGTGCGTCCTTGTGCGCATGCACAGTACAAACCGCTCTTAAAACATTCCTCCACAAAGCTCTACAGGGAACCTTCAAAGTAAGTTTCCCATCTTTTGCTATAGTGCCAACATCAGACAAAAATGCCCTATTTAATGCATTTAACCCATCCTAATTAGTTAGGATGGGCCAAATGCAGAGAATACATTTGTCATATGTGTAAATGTACTTGGCAAATAAAAGAAATATTACCATTATAACAAGATATGTCCTTATCTAATTGGCAGATTGCCACGCATTTATGTTCAGACGAGGATAGTCTTTTTTGATTTGAAGCCGGACATACTCATCAGCACTCACCCATACTTGCAAATCTTGTCTTTATTATCCAGCACAAAGATTAAAATTACAGCCTAAATGTAAACACGTGGCTGAGCTGTTAATGCCTCCTCTTGTTCAGCACTGCTGTTGAGCATCATTAAGGAGAAGTGCTGCTTTCCTCTGACTGAGAGTGTGAAGCTCAAATCAGCAGTGTCCCTGGTGGTTTCTGGTTTTTCAGTGTTCTGGAAACCACTTGAGTGACTGGTTAGTGGGGGAGCTGTGAAGGCGAACTCCCACCCTCTGACTTAAATTCCCACAAGTGTCTTTGCTTAAAACGCCTGTCTACTCATAGTTCTACAGTATATACCCACTCATCTCAAATGGCAAGACTCTCTCACAGACCAGATGATTCCACTGCCACACTTTGTTACGCTTATCACCTCAGCAAGTCAGCAGGGTGACTTTTTTGGGGGGTAAATAATTCTGAAGTGGATTGAAAATTCAAGACAGACAGAACGAGAGAGATGGGGTGTGTGATTCATGCAGAGAGCTGAGTGAAAAGAAACTGCTGGTAACCATGTTTTCAAAGCACAGAGATACCTTTTGTTCTGGTCAGATCTCAAGTTTCAGCCTCACTGTTTTTGTTGTTTCTAGTTTATCCTTTAGGCTTTCAGCATGCCATCTACTCTATATCTATCTGTCATTCACTTTAAGGAAAATACACAGTGACAATGGCACCCCCATGAGCATTCTTTCTCTACTGAATAACTTAGAGCATCAATCAATGTATTGTCAGGTTAACATAGTTGGTACATAGTCCAGGTTATTGCTGAAAAAAATTAGTCAATCAACAGAAACATTAATCTGCAACAGATCTTGGTCATTTTATAAGCACAAATAAAATTAAATTGCTTGTCCTACCTTCTTAATGTGATTATTTTCTGGTTTACTTAGACTTGATACTGAGACTATGATAGTGAAACGAATATCTTTCAGTTTCTGACTGTTGGTTGGACAAAAAGACATTTGAAGACGTCACCATGGGTTCCCAGAACTAGTGACGGGTGACTTTTAAAGACTAAATGACTAATCATTTAATGTTCTATGTATTGAGTTCCTACTAATCTAATCTTTCTGTAGGATTTTGGTTGTTTTAGCCATTATAGGTTATTGCTTAATTTTAGCTTTGTTGTAATAGTTAGGCGTTTTTGTAATGTAAGGAAAGTCATGCAATTCATCTAGCTTCAGTGCTTTTATTTTGAAGGACTAATGATGTACAGTAAGTTCACTATACTGGGAAAGGGTTCAATTGTTGAATCAGGAAATTTTAGAATGAAATTAGATTTTTTTTTTTTTCAAATTTTCAACTAAATTTATGACCTAAAATTAAGTTTTTTTTTTTTTTTTTTTTAAATGAATCATTTTGACTGACTCATCAAGAAACTTTCAAGATCCCACCAAATAGGAAATAAAGAACTGTAAAGATCTGTATCTGTAGACACGATAAATGGAGAAAATGAGAGAATACTGTTTATTTTTGGAGTGTTCAGTAAGTTCTCCGGTATTTAACCTTCTTTGTTCTATCAGCATGATATCCGGCATTGGTACTTTTCCAACCATATCTACATACACGACTGTAACATAGTGGGGTTTTTTTTTAATACAGGTACTCTCAGCCACTCCACGAGGAGATCGCTCTTCACAAGCACTTAAAGCACAAGAACATCGTCCAGTACCTTGGTTCAATCAGCGAGAACGGCTTCATAAAGATCTTCATGGAGCAGGTGCCTGGAGGTGAGACATGCTGTTGATGTTCTTATGAAGTGGAAATAGATTGGAATAGATTCAAGTGAGGGATACAAACAACTTGAAGTGTCAGAGAAAATTAGTGAGAGCACAGAATTAAATGAAAGGACAGGATGCTCACCAGGCGGCATATTCCGACTCCCAAGTATCTGTCTTAGAGAAATTCTTCAAGTGGCTGTTATTGCTTATCTGTGTATGTTTTTTCCTTCATCATTTATCCTTTCCTGAAGATAACAAATTAATACATTTGCACTGAACTAAATTGCCTTGGAGTGGATTTTTACAGTTCCAAAAATGTCAAGCAATAACCAAAAAGTTACTTCAAACATCTCACGTCAAACATCTTTTATTTTTTTATTTATCCAGGTAAGTCGATTGAGAACAGATTCTCATTTGCAACGATGACCTGATCACATTCACACAGTTCCACATTCATACCTGGAAGCTGCCCAGTACAACCACAGTCTGATCTGCTGGCCACTGAGCAGCTCCACTGGAGCGGTTGGGGTTAAGGGCCTTGCTCATAGGAAACACATTTAATCCAAAAGAACAATATTTACACTCCTACTATGTGCAACTCATCACCCAAACTGTTTCTGAAATAAATGCATAGAAAATAGTTTTCACATGATTTATCAGAAGTTTCGACATAGATAAAAAAAAATTAAAAAAACTCAGTGACACTCGTGAGTTGCAGAACTGTTCTGCTGATCTCAGGTCAGAGTAAATGTATTGATCGTTGTTGTACTTTGTCCCATGGCGTCCAGGGAGTCTGTCTGCACTGCTGAGGTCCAAGTGGGGCCCTCTGAAAAACAACGAATCCACCATCGGCTTCTACACTCGGCAGATCCTGGAGGGACTCAAATACCTGCACGACAACCAGATAGCACACAGAGACATCAAGGTGACCAAACAAGTTATTGTACAATTCATATTTTGTACCATCATAGGCTTCTTGCAGGTTCAATTCCAGAAAGGCATCATTTAGAGAATTTAGAAATAAAAAACATTTATAATGTTATAATGTGTTTTAAATTCTATGAACCAGGCTGCGTAAGACCTGGGTAGTTAGCATGAGCAGTTAGGGCTACAGTGGCTGAACAGACAGGGAAAAAATAGTGCACCACCTGCAGAAATCTAGACTTTGTCAACAGGAAATCCAAGGGTAAAGATGTCAGCACTGGCCAGAGGCCACACTGTTTGATTGACAGGTTTTTGCTCTGCAAAAACATCATGAGAAGTTAATAAAAACTGAAGATAAACAAAAGACGGACAGACTGCTCGCAACTATGACAGACTAGAGCTTTGTAAGGCAAATACATTGTATGTTTCATTACAAGTAAACTATATCTGCTTTAATTTAAAATGTGTAAGCAAAAGGAAACGTGTACAGAGGAGTAAAATAATTAAAAGAAAATGCAAAAACAAAAGACCAAAAAAGAAAAATGATAAAGCCACGCAGACACAAAACCACAAACACAGACATGCACAGACAGACACACAATAAGTAATGTAAGTAATATAGAGTAACAAATGATAGAAAATGTATAAAGAGTAGAGATTTAAAGGTTTGATACAATACAATATACTTTATTGTCCCCTTAGGGAAATTAGTTTTGGACTCAAAAGCTGCCCACATGAATACATGCCGTGACAGTTATGAACAAACAACACAGCACCAACTGTCACAACAATAAATTGCACATAAAAGTATTGCACACAAAAACATATTGCACCTGTCATGACCTGGCTCAAAGGTATGACAAAAGGTGGAGAAGACACATGTTTGCTCAATTAAATCAAATTTATTTAAATAAACAAAGTGTGAACATGCAATCAGTTTATCAGTAATGTGTGTAGTGTATGGATGTGTGTAGGTATATCAAAGTTAGAACGCAAAAGTCACTAAACCCAAAAGCCAAACAAACCAAGCAACCTTGAGGAGTGAGAGAGGAAGAGGGACTGCCCAGGCTCTCCTATTTATGGACAAGATCATCAGTCCTTATTAGCCAATCCCCAGATCCCAGCAACCAAAGGGACTTAATAGGTCTTAAGGCCTAGGAGCCGTCACACACCTAACACATATTTACCTCACCGCAGAGTAAAACACCCTGAAACTATTGCACAAGTAAGAGTTGGAGTGAGTTAAATGCTTCACTGCTTTTCTCGTGACTCTCTGTGCACAGTCAATTTGATTTGGTGTGCATGCATTCCAAGAGCGTCCCCGCTGCTCAGCGCATTTTAACATTTTCTTTCAACGGTTATACTAACTTCCATGTTTTTTATGTAAAAACCCCTCCCTGATTTATCCCAGTTATAACAAACCAACACTGATAACACTTCCATCACAGACAGTCATTAAGGTCAGTGGCCTCTTCCTCACGCGCCCTCCTGATTCAACAACACGGCCATATAAGCATCATTAGCGGCCCGTAAATGTTAATCACCTTGTTTTGACTGGGATGTCACGCAGTTTGTCACTTTCAAGTATTTGCCTGCACCTCACAATATCTCAATATAATCATGGAATTAGCGAGGGGATTGGTTGTAACAGTTCTCACGGATGTCTTTTCAATCTGCAGGGTGATAATGTTCTCATCAACACCTACAGCGGTGTCCTGAAGATATCAGATTTTGGCACATCAAAGAGGTTGGCTGGGATCAACCCTTGCACAGAGACTTTCACAGGTAGGTTTGCTCTGACCCACTGACTGACAGGCTCAATTACTTCTTGTTCACACAAACCCTCAAGAATGTTTGAAAAGTCCCATTTTAGTGAAACACCAAGAGACCAAACTTTGCTCAGTAGTGGCCAGCTGAGCAGTGACGTAACCCCGTACAGGTAATACTTGTCTTTCAGAGCAGTAATCCAGTAAGTGATATCACTGAGAATACCTGGCTGTTGCTGCATCTGGCAGCTGATTGGAACAAACAGGGAGTTACCCTGAATGGTGGAGCTCTTTCAGGAAACTGGGCTACTCCTTTTTATAGCCCACACCGATTATAAATGCGTCCCTGCCCTGTTTTTAGCTCAGCGTGTACACAAGCTTCTAAAAGCAGCAAACACTGCCCAGCAAGCTATATTTAGAACAAAAGAGTCATTTGAATTGGGAGCTGAAAATGTTACTTTGGACGGGGCTGTGATCAGTTGAAGACAGAGAGGCTTTTTCTTGCTGCTCACACAAGACCATAAGCCCTGTTTAAAGCTCTTGTAACCTGACTAGTCATTTACAATAATTGTGTCATCACTCAGGACAGACATAACTTATAATTGGGCTTAATGTAAGCTTTATTTTTAATTTTTTCATACGCTGTTGATGTCACATTTACTGACTAAAACATTTTGTGGCCTTATAACATGTATTAAAGACACTTTCCTGAGCAGTCATCTGCAATGCCTATTTTACCTTTTAGTGTCATACATGGAGCTGTTAAGTGCAAAAAAGGAGCAAGAGTATATTTATTTTTGCCTCAAGCAGAGAGTTGGACACACTTGCTTCTGCTAATGAGTTATGTAGTTTGCATTGAGATTAGTTTGCTTTTTTACTGCACATTGCTGACAGAGTCGCAGGCCATCATTTATGTATTCATGTATTAATTTACTTATTTATCAGGCTTGTTAGGTGGTTATTTGATCAAAAGAAGGCTGTTGTGGCAGAGATAGGCAGCAGCAAGGCCAGAATTAGATATTATATATAGAATTAATATAAATTGTAACAATCATAACAGATGACGCCTTAAGAACAACCTTAAAGGGATAGTTCAACATTTTGGGAAGCAACACTAATTCACTTATTGAGAGTGAGATAGAAGATAAATAGGAAGCTGTAGCCAGTTGTTTTATCTTGGCATAAAGACTGGTAACTGGGGAAACGGCTTATATGGCAGCTTAAAGAAATACTGTACTTTGACATTTTGGAAATATGCTGATTGCTTTCTTGAGAAGATTGATACCACTCTCTCTTTCTGTCCGTCTAATATCAAGCTGGAGCTAGGAGGCTATTATATATATATATCTCCAAACATCTCCCACAACATCTCTAAAGCTTTTTTAAAAATCCCTACAAAGGCTAAATTATAAAATTGACATTTCGCAGTTTTACTAGGGGTCATGGTCTAGACTATTTATTGGCTTGGAGCAGTTGCCAGGAAACTAGAAGGGACTCCAGGAAGTTATTGGTCTCAGAGCCAGAGCATCTGCAAGAAAGCAAATAAGTGTGTTTCCCAAAATATTGTTAAAGCAAAAGAGATCTGAAAGTACCAACAATGAATTAATAAAACCAACACATCCAGATCCAAATATATCTGATAACTTGACAGCCAAGTGAGACTGCATCGAGTTTCTGCAGGAAATAATTATACACCCTCAAAGTATTTTTAGCAATCCCTGCTCAAACACTGAAACTGTAACTGTCTATGTATTTATGTAAATGTTTATTTGTCCAGGCACATTGCAGTATATGGCTCCTGAAATCATAGACAAGGGTCCCCGGGGATACGGCAAGCCAGCGGACATCTGGTCTCTGGGCTGCACCATCATAGAGATGGCAACTGGAAAACCACCTTTCTATGAACTGGGAGAGCCGCAGGCTGCTATGTTCAAGGTGAGAGACAGTACGGTAATAAATTCCATGCTCCCACTGGGTAATGCGTTTCATTTTAGCAAATGGGTTGAAGAAAGCAGGTCAACATCTGTTTCTGTAGTGAAATCTTCCATAAAGTGTTGGGCAACATGGACAATGAACAGCTGCAGCTCTGACTTTGAAGTATCTTTTTATATATATATATATATATATATTAGGGCTGTCAATCTAATTAATTACATACTCTGTGATTAATTAATCGCATACGTAATTAACGGTGCCCGAACCGATACTTTTTAAGAAAGTAAAAAAAGAAAAGGAAAAAAAAGGGTACTAAACAACAGTTGGTGACATTAAAGAACGGCTTGTTTATTGCTAAGGCTGTCAGCATTGTAACCGTGTTTAATCCAGCTACTAGCTAGCGGTAGGCTAACGTTAGCTGCTGTTGAGTATAGTGTTAACTAACGTCACATGTGTGTGTGTATGTGTGTGTGTGTGTATGTGTGTGTGTGTGTGTATGTATATATAGCGCACCAACCTGTATCAAATAATGCAACGCGGCTCAATTAGTCGCGGTTCGGCTGCGACTCATCTGGAGAGTCAGCGTGTTCCCCATTTCATCACTTGCTCAGACACGTGTTTCTCAAAGCCCAAACTAAAATGAATAAGAGTATTGCAAAGTCATTTATAATTTAAACTTTATTTAACCTCAAGAACTATTAAAAGTACGTAGAGATCATACCTTAAACTTCTAACTAGTTTATTCTTATTTCCAAATGTTTCATATAAGTTTAAAGATAATATTTGTGCACAGCCAGTTCTGCACTAGACCTCCATGATTGGATCAGACATGATTTAATAGGTGTACTGTAAGACAATTAGCTTTTATCAGCCCTCAAACCGACAGTTTGACTGACGCATTCAAATTATGGAAACCTACAGTACATGCAAACCGTCAGAGCCTGGACCTTTAAAATCCACCGTGTTCACTTTGTTCATCACCTAATGCTCACTATATGCTTTTAAGAAAAGTTACTTTCCCGCGGCTAAATGAATAAGAAAAATGCCATCAAATGAAAAAATCAGTGAGTCTGGCGTCTGCACTTATCAGTTCCTTTTTATGGAAACAAAACCAGGGAATCAGCCATTATGCACCTGCACTGCGTCACCACCTGCATGCTGTAACATGATCGAGCTCAGTAGAAACTCCAAATATTGTCTATGCACGAACGCTTGTTTGAACACAAACATGTGTAGCTCATTGAGAGGAACCGTCACAGACTCCCTTATGTTTTGTTTCTTTCCAGTTTCTATGTGCACGGGGCTTTGTATGCACATTTTACACTGTGTATTTGCTTTGGGTGGAAATGTAAAGTGCACTAATGAAACATTATTCTCAGCCATGTGTAGCCCATTAAACACAGTAAAGATGTTTAAGGGTTGTCTGGACAGGATTATAGCACTCCTGTCAAAGCTGTGAATCATGGAATTTTCCATAAGATGTTGTTGAATAAAAAGGGCTGTGAATTCAAACAAAAAGGCGTATGTTACTGCGCAGAATATAACTTCTAGTAAACACAACATAAAAGCAGAAGCTGGGATCTCCTCACATTTTATTGATAAAGATCACAGACATGCAATTACAGTTGTATCACCTCTATCTCGTTCATGTTATGCCCGCACTTTACATGGTGTGTAGAGTTATATATAAAATAGTAAAACAGTGCCTTATATACTCTTCACTCATCCTTGTGGAATGTCTCCAGGGAGGGGCATCTCACTGCTAATCTTAAGCCTACATTCCTCAACAGCAACAGCAGGAATTTCAAGTGTTCTTATTGTCATGAGTCTCGACCTTTTGAGCGTTATTGCCCTGAAGCATAGTTCACTTGGTAAACACTCGCTTTACACTTACTGTAATTTGTCTCCTCAAATCAAATAATTTACCCCGAGAGCAAGACATCTCAAAGAGCTTTTCAGAGGCCATATGATCTCATTTTTATTTATTTTTTTTTTTTTAAACTTGTGTTAAAACGTGTGTCTTTTGTCTGCAGGTGGGCATGTTTAAGATCCACCCAGAGATCCCAGAGTCCATGTCGCCGGAGGCCAAAGCCTTCATCCTGCGCTGCTTTGAGCCCGACCCGGACCGCCGTGCCACCGCCCTCGACCTGCTCACCGATGAGTTCCTCACTGTCACCAGCCGCAAGAAGAAGAGCAAGAGCAACTTCACAGGTCGGTTCAGTTCAGTTTAGTTCAGCAGCTCAGAATGCCTTGTGGATGATTTTCTACTTTATTATTTATTTGGATCTCCATTAGCTTTCATGAAGTTATAGCTAGGTTTCCCGGGGTCCACATAAGGTGATAAAAATAAACGGCATTTGGTTGTACGAACCAAATACGAACATCAAGAAAGTTATGGAATAGTTATAGTTCTAGTTTTTTTTTTTTGCAGAGAGGAGCTCAGCTTAGCATAAAGAAACAGGGGGAAACAGCTAGCCTGGCTCTGTCCAAAGGTAACAAAATCCACCTAATAGCGGCTAATACGTGGAAAAGCTAAACTTTAAAAACTACAGCTCTGGGTTTTACGGCAGATCTATTTATTGGCTGGGAGCAGTGACCTCACCAGACAACTTAACCAACAAGACGCCAAATAAACAAATAGAGGCTAGCTGTTTCCCCCTGTTTCCAGTCTTTATTCAGCTTTATATTTTATTTAACAGTCATGAGTGTGGTATCGATCCCTTTCATCTAACTCTCGGCAACAAACTGAATAAGCGCATTTTCCAAAAATGTTGAACTATTCCTTTAACAGATTTGGCTTATTTAAAGGGTAAATACAAACAATTATAAAAGAAAAAGAAAGCAGTTTCCTACAATTGACCACTTATGGGAAAGCAGACCACATCTAAAGATTGAGAAATGTTATGAAAATGTTTAGACAAATAATGATCAGCCATCAGTCCCCTGCTATACTGTATCTATGGAATAGATATGTGGTTATCATGCAGCCTGAACACACCCTTCCACCGCGCTGCAGTGATGCTATCATGTGTCCTGGCAATAGGACCAAAGATAAAAAACTTGTGCCTCTCTGCATACTTGGAAATGTTATTCTGCCAGTCTTACATGGAAATGTTTTGTTCTCGGTTAACTGCTGACGCATATTTTATGTGTATTTTGTCCACCACAGCTCTGTCTCCGGGGTCTGGTGAGTTACTTTGCTCTCTAAACGTCTTCTTCTTTCAGACATATTTGCCACTACAGGGACTACTTTACAATCTGGATGTCAGTTCTGTGAAACATCTGCCTGCTTCGCTGAGGAGTATCTAGGCTACAGTTTTCTTTTCTTTTTTCTGCAAGTGGATACCTTGTCTAGTCTGGCACGACTCTGCCCTTTCCAAGAACTCAAAATAGACATTGCACACCATGACTTCTTTCTAAATTATTAAATGTCTTCATAATCCCTGTTTCATAATTTATACGCAATGGCTGTAATTTGCTGCCAGATATATCAGCTAGAGCTCTTCTCCCTAAACATGATGCTAGAGTATTATCTGATTTTTCTTTGTGTCTTTTCTGAAAAGGAAGCCAATTTTCCATTAGCGCTTTCACAAATTTCACCCTCTTGACAGCTTTAGCTCTTTTTGTAATGGAAGAACAGCTCCGACTTCCTGATTGGTACAAAAGAGCCTCCTTCTGGCCTGTACAAAGTAAACAGAAAGTAAAACATCTGATTATTAGTGTTTTTAAATGATGCAACAGTCACCTTTTGAGGCTTCTTACGTTCGCCGTGTCCTTCAGAGTACCTGCGCAGTATCTCCCTGCCGGTGCCAGTGGTGGTGGAGGACACCAGCAGCAGCAGTGAGTACGGCTCCGTCTCCCCTGACAACGACCTCAACTCCAATCCTTTCATCTTCAAGCCCAGCGTGAAGTGCTACAGCGAGAGGGATGTCAAGGGGCCCAGGTCCCTCTTCCTCAGGTAGGATCAGGTGTCTTTGTCAAAGTGAATGAGGTCACGGTGGTCTTTTATTTGTAATCATTGGTCATTTTGCTTCACCTCAGATTGACATATTGTTATCTTACTTATTGTAGTATCGATAAATACTTCGCTGATTGTCTAGGTCATGGGTGTCAAACGCACGGCCCGCCAAAGGGTCCAATCAGGCCCACTGGATGACTTTGCAAAGTGGGAATATTGCAGAGAAGTAATTAATTCCAATTCCAAATTTACCACTTTAATCTCAGAGAATATCCAAGTTCTTTTTCTGTAAATTTACGACTTTAATCTTAGAGTTTTTTCTCTGAATACTACCTCTCTCTCCCGGGTCCATAACACTATTTTATTTTCCTACAATTGCCTTAGAACACTGCCGTAGCAGAAGTCACTTGCGTTTGCCAACATCAAGCTGACAAGAAACTCTGGCAGATAAAGTTTCTGATCTCTCTCAAGTGGTTTACTGGTCTGGCCCACTTGAGATCAAATTAGGGGTATGTGGCCCATGAACTAAAATGAGTTTGACACCCCTGGTCTGGATGAAGCCCTTAGCTGAATTTATCCTAATGCAAACACTGTGTTAGTTCCCCACAATGGTGTAAATCAGTGCTCCCCATCCTTTTTAGCTTGTGACCCCTTAAAAACAAAGCAATATTTAATATACCCAAGCAGTGGATATGAATCTAATTTGGGGGAATATTTGGTATGAAAATTATCAAGTTTAAACATATTAAACAATAGTATAATGTTAAAGTTGATATCAGCTGTCAAAAAAAAACATTGGATGCACCTTGACGATTTGTATAAAAGTATAGGAAGACAATCATAATAAAAATGTAACATTATGATAAAATGTAAACATGATCAGTTATGATCAATCAATCAATCAATCACTTTATTTGTCCCAAAGGGCTATTGGTTGCTCAGCTGTGAAACCGAAACAAAAAGCACATAACACATGATAGAAATGGGTGATATAATATAAAACCTTTTTCTAAAATGTTTAAAGCACATTGCACTTTTGCTGCACCCAAAGCAAAGGCATACATTTTACATTTAGTTTTTACATATATTAAGAGCTTTACATGCATATTTGTATACAAACTATGTTCATCTTCAACCGCTTATCCGGGGTCGGGTCGCGGGGGTAGCAGCTCCAGCAGGGGACCCCAAACTTCCCTTTCCTGAGCCACATTAACCAGCTCCGACTGGGGGATCCCGAGGCGTTCCCAGGCCAAGGTGAAGATATAATCCCTCCACCTAGTCCTGGGTCTTCCCCGAGGCCTCCTCCCAGCTGGACGTGCCTGGAACACCTCCCTAGGGAGGCGCCCAGGGGGCATCCTTACCCAAACCACCTCAACTGGCTCCTTTCGACGCAAAGGAGCAGCGGCTCTACTCCGAGTTCCTTACGGATGACTGAGCGTCTAACCCTATCTCTAAGGGAGACGCCAGCCACCCTCCGCCAGCCACCCTCCGCCAGCCACCCTCCTGAGGAAACCCAATTTGGCTCGCTTGTACCCTGTAGCTGTATTAATAAATAAAATAAAATCCGAAATCTTTTCTTTTCTACTCAGCATTCCAGTGGAGAACTTCGAAGACCACAGTGCGCCTCCATCTCCCGATGAAAAAGATTCAGGCTTCTTTATGCTTCGGAAGGACAGCGAGAGACGAGCCACACTGCACCACATCCTGACCGAGGACCGGGACAAGGTGGTGGCCAACCTGTTGGAGGCCCTCACACAGGTCGGTTATGGAAGGCCCCATCAGTCAACAACAGACGGATAAATCAAGAAATGGATACTTCAAATATAAAAATCCTCAACCTTTTATGTCTTCTATCCCCATCTCCCCTGCAGGGCCCTGAGGAAAAGCTGAAACCTCAGCACATCTCCACCCTCGTGGTCAGCCTGGCCGACTTTGTTCGCATGGCGGACAGGAAAATCATCGCCAACACGTTGTCTCAACTCAAGCTGGAGCTGGACTTTGACAGCACAGCCATCAGTCTGCTGCAGGTCGTGCTGTTTGGCTTCCAGGATGCTGTAAGTATTAACAAGATAAATGATTGTTTAGAGCAGTGGTTGTCAACATTCTTTGGGCCAGCCCCCCCTATCCATTATCCAGCAGCATGTCATTCCCCCTCTCTCCCCTTTCATGTCTTCAGCTGTTCTATAAATAAAGGCCTAAAATGCCCAAAAAATGATCTTAAAAAAAAAAAAATTTTAAAAATACACCCTCCTTTCCAAAATATTGCTTCCAGCGCCCCCACCATCATCCTCTCAGCGCCCCCTGGGGGGCTGTACCACACCCGTTGAGAAACACTGGTCTAGAGGGTCAAGAAGGAATTCATTGCAGGAAATCTCAGCTATATTTAATCTTGCATCTAATCCTTATGAATTAAACAGCAAATACTCCACATCTCTCTGCGGCAAACAATCCAATGTTTGACTAGATTTTCTTCAGTTTACCTAAGGATCAGGTTTGCAGCAGTGAAAACACAGGCTGACTTTTAGGCTTTAGTTGTTGCTGAAATTCTCCTCACAAGCTGCTCATTTTCTCCTGCACCTGTAACATGTGATTTCCTGTCTATCATCCTATTCCCTATTTGTAGGCAGAGCTGCTCCCAGCCTCTTCATAAACCATGTGCTCTGAACAATTTGGTATAATTGTTGTTATTTAACATGAGCTGCAGAAAGCAGCAGGATAACCTTTTAGTGAGGCGATAAAAAGGGGAATCTGTCCTAATTGCACATTCTGTAAAAAGATAGTGCTGATCTGCTCTCTCCCTCAGAAATGCAGTTATGTAGATGAAATGACACAAGCAAGTGGTTGTTTTCATATTTGTAAGGAGTGTTGCGTAATCCTGCAAGAAGATGAAGCTCTGATGCCCCCTGTTGGTCATCAGTGCAAACAATTTAGAGAAGGAAAGTCATGCAGCTGGGAAGATTCATAGTTTGGTTTGTCGTGCAATTGTTCAAAAGTACAATAATACATTTTATGTAATATAATGAAATGTGTTAAAATATCAGCAAACATGATGCTTTGTGGACATTTTTGGTCATTGCAGCAGAAGATACGGAGGTAAAAAAAAAGAGCTTTAAAATGAAATATGCAGGAAAATAAGGGAGCATCAACTATGTTAAGTTGAATTTCAAGAATGAAAATTGTGTAGAAAGATTGTGTAAAGAAATGAATATGCCAATAATATCAAATGTATTCAGTATGAAAACGCAGTACTTTAACTATGAAACTTCACGTCGTCAGGTAAACAAAGTGCTGCGAAACCACAACATCAAGCCTCACTGGATGTTCGCTCTGGACAACATCATCCGCAAAGCTGTGCAGACCGCCATCACGATCCTGGTGCCAGGTAACATCATCAGTGTATGGACCAGATCACCTCTAAATAGGTTGTCAGTCCCTCAGGGAAGCACTGACTGTCTGATAAAAATAGAAGCTGTGGTGGGAGTTGGAAGTAATCACAGCTTTTTGTTGAATGACATGTATTTGAGTGGCTGCTGGGGATGTTCAGTGATGACAACTAAAACACTGAAATCAACCACATGAGCACAATAGAGTGTTAGCACTAGTTAGTATCCTGTGTTTAGAAGCCCACTTAACAGAAGAGCATTACTGTAGCTCCAAAGTAAGAATGGGAGAACCTGTAGCTAAGCTCTAAGTGCGACTGATGTGTAACTGAGTCTGGCAGTTTGTGTATTTTTGCAGGGGCTTACACAATGTGATGCACTCACTTGATTAAGACAATTGATGATGATGATGAATCATTTTATTTTGGTTAAAATACATGAAAGAAACAATTATTTACCACAATTTGCCACCATATCTAACCGGGTGGGTGGTGATGGCACAGTGGCTATGACACATTTGCAGTGGATATGACGCATGCCTATGGTGTGGGAGAGCCTGGTTCAATTCCCACTGCGATACAGCAACCATTGTGTCCCTGAGCAAGACACTTAACCCCTAGTTGCTCCAGAGGCGTGTGACCTCTGACATAAATGGCAATTGTAAGTGGCTTTGGATAAAAGCGTCAGCTAAAGGACATGACATGACATGTAATGTAATGTAAAAAGGAGTAGGCTGAAGCCAAGGCTTATTTTTGCCTATCCTATCCCATAATCCCTATATAATCACCCAGAAATTCAACAAAACTAAATGAAACCAAATACTTGAGTACAATCATATAAATACATTTAACAATTTATATTTTATTCAAATTACTTCCTAACCGTTTATTTAGATTTTAAAGCTTTTTTGAAACTCCATAGAGACGTTCACATTTTCATCTCATCATTAAGTTAATTTCATAATTTAACCCCCAAAATTGAAACACATCTATATTTTACATTAGTCCTCACTTTATTTGGTGCCAGAGAATTTAATTAAATACTACATGTCAGCTCAGCAACATAAACAACTTGTAGATTAAGTTAGAATCATGTTTTTGAGGACAAAAAGCTAACATGTTTTGGCGTGTTTGTTTCACAAAGCCCTCATACTGGAAGTCATGATTTTGACTATGAAGTCATATCTTTTCTGAAGTTCAATCATTGAAGGGCTTCACTAACACCAGTTTGTTTCTGATTAAAAGCTGTAATATGCAGTATTTGAATTCCTTTAATGCTACTTGTACTCAATGATAGCATTGTCCTAGCAGTCAAATAGAAGTATTTAGTGTTTGTGCAGGATGAACTGTTCACTGCCTATGATAACATTTATAAAGGCTGCAACTAATAATTAGATTTTATCATCGATTATTATTTATTAATTATATCTCACACACATCATTCATCTTTTAGTCTGTGAAATATCAGAAAAAGTGAAAAAAAAATAATGCTTGTTTTTGTTCTAGCAACAGTCCAAAACCACATAAAATTGAATTTGCAATGACATTTAAAAAAATATAAAAAAAATTTAAGAAAAGCTGCAAATCCTCAAATTTGAGAAGCTGGAACCAGTGAATGTTTATCATCTTAACTTGATAGATAACCTAAACAGTCATTAATTATTCAAATTGATCTCAGTTTTCTGTTGATCGACTAGTTAATCAACTTAAAGCTTTTTGGTTTTAATACTATTAAAGCATATTTATACATACTTGTCTGCCTGGAATCTGATCTCAGTGCGGTGTCAGAATCAATGATACTTTCCATTTGCATAACAAAAACATCATCAAGCCAACTGCATTATATCCGTCATATTGATCATCATTCATTAAATCATTAAAAGTAATGGGTTGTGTCTGTGTTCAGAGCTGAGGCCTCACTTCAGCCTGGCCTCAGAAAGTGACCCGGCCGAGCAGGAGGACGTCGACGACGACACCGAGCTGGAGAGAAACTCCACCCACCAGAGCCGGGCGCCTCTTGCCGCTCACGACGACACCGTGGTCACCTCCGGAGTCAGCACGCTCAGCTCCACCGTGTCACGCGAGTCCCATAATGCACAGCGCTCTGTCAGCATGGAGCTTGGCCGGATGAAGCTGGAGACCAACAGGTAGCCATGAACGTGTACTGTGATTTAGATATGTTCATCAGCCAGAAAGCTTGAAATTTCACAACTTCTTGTTTAGCTTTGAATGCATTTCATTAGTCATTTTATTGATTCAATTCAAAAAGAAATCCTCCTGACGTGTTTCCTCCCTTCAACTTGTTTGGCTCCAGACTGAGGGAGCAGCTGCTGGAGAAAGAGAGAGAGTATCAGGCCATCCTGCAACAAGTGCTGGAGGAGAGAGAGCAGGAGATCAGACTACTGAGGCTGCGATCTGAGCCCGCAGGTCTGGACTTAATCTAATTTACCTTTTCACACTGACTGTTTGCAACACTAGCACCACTTCTGCTGCTACTACCAGTCTGCCTTTACATTTCACAACCAGCTGTGTCTCATTGAGGCGACTCCACTGTCCATTCACAGCTGATCTGTAATCAATACATCAGAATTCCTTTCCACAGAGTAAATAACAGTGCAGAGAAATTCAAGTTTAAGTTGCATCAGACTTTTCCCCCTCCGGCTCAATAAATCATTTATACAAGTTGTGACATGAACAATGCACATGAACACACAGCTTTCTCATCGACTACTAGAGGTGCAAATTGTGTGACTTCCAGTATGAAAACCTTACACACGAGGTGCATCCTGTCTTGCTGCTGTGATATTGCTGCATCATGAAGCAATTATCTCCTTCTGCATAAAAGGTGCTGGTCAAATAATTAGAATATCATGAAAAAGTTGATTTATTTCAGTAATTCCATTCAAAAAGTGAAATTTGTATATTATATTCATTCATCACACACAGTGATATTTCAAATGTTCATTTCTTTTGTGATGATAACTGACAACTAATGAAAATCCCAAATTCAGTATCTCCGAAAATTAGAATATTACTTAAGACCAATACACAAAAAAAAAGATTTTTAGAAATGGTGGCCAACTGAAAAGTATGAACATGAAAAGTATGAGCATGTACAGCACTCAATACTTAGTTGGGGCTCCTTTTGCTTGAATTACTGCAGCAATGCGGCGTGGCATGGAGTCGATCAGTCTGTGGCACTGCTCAGGTGTTATGAGAGCCCAGGTTGCTCTGATAGTGGCCTTCAGCTCTTCTGCATTGTTGGGTCTGGCGCGTCACATCTTCCTCTTCACAATACCCCATAGATTTTCTATAGGGTTAAGGTCAGGCGAGTTTGCTGGCCAATTAAGAACAGGGATACCATGGTCCTTAAACCAGGTACTGGTAGCTTTGGCACTGTGTGTTGGAAAATGAAATCTGCATCTCCATAAAGTTGGTCAGCAACAGGAAGCATGAAGTGCTCTAAAACTTACTGGTAGACGGCTGCGTTGACCCTGGACCTCAGAACACACAGTGGACCAACACCAGCAGATGACATGGCACCCCAAACCATCACTGACTGTGGAAACTTTACACTGGACTTCAAGCAATGTGGATTCTGTGCCTCTCCTCTCTTCCTCCAGACTCTGGGACCTTGATTTCCAAAGGAAATGCAAAATGTACTTTCATCAGAGAAAGTAACTTTGGACCACTCAGCAGCAGTCCAGTCCTTTTTGTCTTTAGCCCAGGCGAGACGCTTCTGACGCTGTGTCTTGTTCAAGAGTGGCTTGACACAAGGAATGCGACAGCTGAAACCCATGTCTTGCATACGTCTGTGCGTGGTGGTTCTTGAAGCACTGACTCCAGCTGCAGTCCACTCTTTGTGAATCTCCCCCACATTTTTGAATGGGTTTCACAATCCTCTCCAGGGTGCGGTTATCCCTATTGCTTCTACACTTTTTTCTACCACAACTTTTCCTTTCCTTCGCCTCTCTATTAATGTGCTTGGACACAGAGCTCTGTGAACAGCCAGCCTCTTTAGCAATGACCTTTTGTGTCTTGCCCTCCTTGTGCAAGGTGTCAATGGTCGTCTTTTGGACAGCTGTCAAGTCAGCAGTCTTCCCCATGATTGTGTAGCCTACAGAACTAGACTGAGAGACCATTTAAAGGCCTTTGCAGGTGTTTTGAGTTCATTAGCTGATTAGAGTGTGGCACTAGGTGTCTTCAATATTGAACCTTGTCACAATATTCAAATTTTCTGAGATACAGAATTTGGGGTTTTCATTAGTTGTCAGTTCTAATCATCAAAATTAAAAGAAATAAACACGTGAAATATCTCAGTCTGTGTGGAATGAATGTATACATTATACAAGTTTCACTTTTTGAATGGAATTACTGAAATAAATCAACTTTTTCATGATATTCTAATTATATGACCAGCACCTGTACATGACCAGCTCTTACTGGATTTGATAATGAACCAAGGTCAGAATTTTAAAATGATAAAAATCTGATACCAATATATCTGTTGTTGTATTAAATTTACATTTTGACCAAGTTATGTTTATTTGCTTGTTTTAAAGGTTGCAATAAAAATGTTTGCAGCAGCAAATTTTACAGGTGAACAACTCAACTAAAGTTGAGCAGTACATTTTACTGGAAGTTAAATTACTATAAATGATAACTATAACTAAAAGCTAAGGTCAAATGCAGATGACATTTATAGCTGCAATTTACTTTGATGCAATTTCTTGCTGCATATCCAACAACATGCACATCAATACAAATGTATTGGTGTTGTAGTGAGGAGGAGCCAAACGCAGAACACCAACTCAGGTGTAGATGATAATGAAAGGGATTTATTGTAAGGGAAAAAGACAAGGAGCATTGAGTATGGCTATAGAGGGTGAGGAGGGAATGGTGTGTGTTGCAGAGATGGCTGAGGGAATAGCTGAGAGAGAGCAGGCAGGCAGATAAAGATGATCCTGAATCACAGGGACAAATCAGGATTAGACAAAGGCACAAAAAAAACCAAATGACGAGGAAATAATCAAGTATACTACATTATTGAGTGACCTGAAACATTAAATTATCACAGTAGCTGATAGAACAATCTGGCACAGGACGAATGAAGAGCCGGGGTTGAAATACTGGAGAGGTGATGAGTTGATTGAAGGCAGCTGAACAGACTGGACATGTGATGTGAAAAAGCTGTAATCAGGAAGAAGCCCGGAGAGTGTTGCCTCGGATTCCTCTGTCAAGTTTATAACTAGTGTTTAGTTTAGCTGCTTAAATGTCCCAGGATATGTGATGTGTGTTTTGTGTGTAAATATAATATATACATTTGTATAGTTCTTTTAATACAAACGTGTAGTGCTTTAGGCAATAAAATATATAAAGGGTAAATTAAAATGTATGACATCTGTACATTCTTGTCACATTCTGCCACATTGGGAATTGAAATAAAAGTAAATAAGTTGTCATGAACACTGTTGTGCTCATCTGACAGAGATCATATAAAATACAGCGCATAACAAAACAATGAACAGCGGATGCAGCTGTGCCGCACGCCATATTTAATTGCCGTTGTTTTAAAATGGCGGCTCCGGGGCGAACTCTAGCTCACCCAGTAAGAGCGTGCCCGACCTGCGGCCCTTTGCTGCGTGTCATCCCCCCCATCTCTCTCCCACCTTTACTGTATATCCACTGTTACCACAAAGGAAGGCAAAAGCCCCAAATAAATAATCTTTCCTCCGAGGCAAGGATGTCTTATTATTTTAAATGCGTGTTGCCTCCTCACGTCTCTTCCTCAACTCCTCCACTCGAATCTCCTGTGGGCGGGACAAAGACGTGAGGAGAGGAATCAGGGATGCACAAACTGGGAATTGGGGAAGGCCCAGAGAGACAGATAGGGATGCACAGGAGACACAAGGGAAAGGGAAAACACAAGAAACACAAGGCACACTTGTAATACGGCAATTTGTGATTAGCCTAAAAATCAGCACTTTGGATGTAATGGTAGAACTATGAATGAGCTTTATGTTGATTATTCAGGTGCTGTTCTTTTTCCTGTGTATGTCTAAAAGAGTCTGTTCGCTATATTTTCTGGCAGACGTCCCCACATCATCAGGTTGCCCCGAGGGACAGAGGAGTCCACCTGCAGGGAGACAGGAAGACTCAGAGATGACCAGCTGGCTGAGGCTTTACGGCGCTGACCAGGATTCCATCGATAGAGTGAGTCCCTGCTTTTACTTATAATTAGCTGGACCTTGTCTATTGGTTAACATCACACAATGACAGCACCATGGTATACAGTACCTGCTTAAATCTTTGAGATATTAGAGCTGGTGTTTGTCGTTCTGTAATTTCCGTATTCCCACAATAAAGACATTTTTTTATAAAGCCCTTTTTAAAACAATGTTCCAACTAGAATAAACCATGAAATAAAAGATAGTAAGTCTTGAACTCATGCAACTGTATCGTTTGTTTCATGCATTTTGTTTCTCCAGATACTGAATGAGGAGTACACGTTGAACGACATCCTCCACGATGTAACAAGAGATGACCTGAAGAGTTTAAGACTGAGGTAGTGAACTTTTTTTTGCCTCTGTTTCACATCTGTTTTCTGTATTTAGTCACTAAAATACATGCTGCAGCTCTCCAAATACAGGAAACACAGAAGTGAAGCTAAGACAACTATCGTTGTTGCATAATGGAGTTTGTACTGATGTATTTTCATGGTTCTTAGGTTTGCACAGGGCAACTCAGCGCTATAGTGGCAGCTTCATTTCTCAGAAATCCTTTAAGGTGACGTTAATAAACAAAACTGTAATTTCCTTCGTCACAAGCTCACAGGTTCTAAAATTGTTTACATGGGTGACAGTTTGGTTCTGGATACAGTTCTAGAAACCTACATGTGGCTCTGCTCAGGAGGTAACACTACATTTAAAATGTAGGACTGGGCACATCTGTAAACATGTTTATTAGCCGACTAATACTACAACAGTTTTCATCTCTTTTTAAATTTCTCTCATTTGTGGCAGCATATCAGCTCGTATCATATTCACATAAGAGACCAAAAAACATTGATACAAACTCCATTACTGTATGTGTAGGTTTGATACATTTCTGCTTTTGGCGCCCCCCAGTGGTTATATAAACAAAAGAAACAACACACAACAGTTATTGACTGTGACATGTTCTCCAGGGATTCTGCAGGCCTTAAAAGTCATAAAAAGCATTGAATACTGTTCCTCCAAAAAAAAAGGCCTTGGTCGGGCGCTTGGTTAGCTCACCTGGTAAAGCGGGCGTCCATATGCAGAGGCTCAGTCCTCGACGCAGCGGCTCAGGGTTCGAGTCTGACCTGCGGCCATTTGCTGCATGTCTTCCCCCTCTCTCTCCCTCCTTTCCGGTCTACAGCTGCCCTCTCTATTAAAGGCTAAAATGCAAAGAAATTGGATTATGTGCACAGAAGGCTGTTCATATCCTTTTTTGTGGAGAAATATTAGCAAACACTGACACCACTGTTAGCTACAGTAGCTATAAGAAGTTAATCAACTCATAAGCCAAGTGTCAATTTTAGCAAAAAATTAAATGAACTTTAATTAGTTGATCATTTTAAATGAATCTACCCATCCATCCAGGAATTAGTGTCATACTACTGCTGGAAAATACTGACAAAAATGTGATATAAACGCTTCTCAGTGTTTCTACTCAGTGTAATTTCTGTTAGGTACACACAAGCGGTAGCAAACAGTAAATTGTATAGTGTAACCTAACAGTCTTTTCTCTTTGTCCTGTCAGAGGCGGGATCCTGTGTAAACTATGGAAGGCCATCGCAGACTACAGGCAGAAGCCAACCTGAGGCCTTAAGTGGCGACAACCACTCAGAAAAGCCAGGTCCTTTGTCCCAACAACTAGTACTCTTTTTTCCTCTGTTTTTACAAGAGCAAGACTTTTAGGAGAGAAACCTGTGTTTGCCGTTGTGTGCACAGAGCAGCTTTCCACCAGCACAAGAAACTCTGACTGGTCTTGTCGGAGCATCTTGATCAATTTTGAAAAAAGGATTTTGGAAAAAACAACTTTGAAAGCAACAACAACTGACAAGTGCAACAAGTTTGGTGGACATTACACAGCTTTTTGTTACAGGTGCGTTAAAAATGACAATTGGTGAGAAAATCTATTGTTTAAATCTTGAATACTGTCAAAACATTTTCTCCTGTCGTTACAAGATGTACAAGGTTACAAGACGTTTACAAAACTGGAGACTGATTGTTTTGTTTTTTTTAATACAAGCCTGAGATACAAAATACTACATTCAAAATCATCTGAACTAATATTTTTATCCTAGCATCTTATCACTACTTTATTTAAATGTGTTTTTAATTTAATTGTTATGGTAATCTAAATGATGTCAGTGCATGCCCTGTTTTTATTGTATTTTGTATCCATACTGAGACTTATTTAAATTGGGTTTTTTTCACATTTCCTTTTATAATACAAATCTACATTTTTATTTTTCAGAAAAGTGTAAATATTGTGTTACGGAATAACATTTATGTACTTTACAAATACAAAGATAGACATAGTTAAATCTCCATGTGGATTGACTGTGTATATAATCAACACATGTGAAACATTTATTGTATAGTATTGTATTTTCTAGTGTCACAAATTATAGGATACAATATTCAGTTGGTATAATTAATATTACATGAAATCATTTGCTCTGTTTTTATTGTTGTACACTGACAGAATTGTGCTTATCCTGCTTGTGTAGACAGATATTTTGTTTGATATCTATGTGTGTAGATATGATCATTCAATCAGATGTTGTCATGAAAAATCTGAAATGCAAGCAAATTCTTATGGAAGAGCCTTGACCTTTTTTTATTTTAAAAACGTTTCAGAAATGGGGAACATAATCATGAGCAGTGTGTCCGTTTTGTTTCATATCAATGATTCAAGATTTATGTCTCATTGTTAAAATAAAATGTTTCATCTTGAACTGTGAAAGAAATGTGTTAGAATATTCTGTTACAAATGTGATTGGATATAGTAAAGTAGATTTGTTTTTTATTGAAAAAAATAGTTTGGTGTGATGGTTATATGAAATGGTTCCTCTACTCATAGAGAGAAAAGTCACAGCTCTACTTGTTATAAAACAATATTGACAATTGTCAAATACGTATACTATTCTCCATAGGTATTTTAAGTTAGATAAATTATGATTTTTACTTTTCAAAAGTGAAAAATGACATTACCTTTAGTAAATGCAAAACTTGGCTCTGCACAACTACAGTAGGCTAGAAAATGATACCTATAAAGGTGTTGTGGTATGAGACGGTCATGTCAAAAAGTAAAACAGAATAAACTGATTAGCAAATAAAGTAGCATAATATAATAAACTATTTCAGAGTAGCGGTAATTCCATTTTTTTGTGAAACTTGCTTTTTATTTCACAACATTTCGTAAGAAATATTGTAGTATTTACATGAGTAATCTCAAGGAGGCAATTCAATGTGCTTTACAGAGTGATACAACTGGTAAAATGAAGTTATGATACAGATACAGGCAGGCAACACACACACACACACACACACACACACACACACACACACACACACAAGCTGCCTCAAAACATTACAGGACAATAAAAAAAAACTAATTAGCTTAGGGCTACAACAAAAACAAACTGAACACAAACTATAGCTAAAGAAATAAAAATGTATCCTGTGTGTGTTGCTGCTGTTCAAACGAATATATAGGTAGTGTGCTTGTTAATAAAAGCAAACGCCAGTAGAAAGTAGAGACAGGGCGGTAAATAGAGCTAACGTTACAGGTGTGTTAGCTTTCCACTTGCCATATTTATCCATCATTGTGACGTCAGTGGTTTCTGCTGAGCAGCCAAACGTTCTGGTCTCGCCTTTATGCTCATCATATATTTTTTGTATAATTTATTTTTGATCTATGTGCTAATGCTGTTTACTTGTATCTTTGGATGTTGATTTTATAAATTAAAAAAAATAAATAAATAAAAAACGTCCTGGTCTCGCGCTCTCGGCCGTCTTCCTCCTCACCATGACAACGACAGATTTCTAGCATCGTCAGTGGACAAGCCGTAATCTCCTTCGCTCATGATTTTGCTAGCTAGAGACGAATATTGTGTAAAATACCGTGTTTTACATGACTATTACAGAGCTATATTTCATGTAGTAAGGCCATCTTTGCGGTGTGGATGCGTCGGAGAACAGCCAGAGGCAGAAGAGGGAGACGCCGTATAACTGCGTGAACAACATGGCTCTTCTTCAGCATCCCCGGCTGCTGTTGCTCGCTTGTGTTGTGCTGTTGAGCGCTGTCCAACGTATCTACACTCGGTCTTTGCCAATATCGGATCTAAAATCCCAAATATCAGGCGTGGAGGAGCTGTTGGAGGAATTCCGCAAGCAGCTCCAGCCGGACCAGACGTACAGGACAGGCGATGTGATTGACTCCTGTGTGGGCGACTTTAACGCTGTCGGGGAGCGCATCATCCGAGCCAAGGCCTCCATCGAGCAAGGGGCCACCTTCCTGTTAGCCCCGGACAGGGTGTACACCTTGAAGGACTGTCTGCACGCCTGCTGCTCCCAGCCTCACTGCACCGTGGCGGTGGTCCAGCAGGACCTGAGGCAGCCCGGGGACAGTCTCAGCTGCTACCTGTTCAACTGCACCTACAGGAATAAAAATGTCTGCTCCTTTGCACCGCAACAGGGCTTCACTACATACAGCCGGACTCTCAACACAACGCAGGGACACCTCCCTGTTACATCCAGCGGTTCAGCCAGGAGGCCCGGGGAAGGACATCCGGATGAGGTGGATACACAAGGTGGGAGATGCTGGCTTAAATCCCAGGCTTACAGACTAAGTTTTACAACAACCTAAATATTTAAAGTATTGCTCTATAGGATTTATCTTGATTTAGATGTTGTTGTTCATGCAATGTGTTGACATTATTAAAATTCCTGCAGGGCCCTTGGTTACACTTGTAGTTACCAATTTGTATTGTTCACTCGTTATGCTGGATAGTTATTAAATGTGTTATGGACAACTGATGAATAATCAATATGGTTACCCTTATAGGTAACATTTTATCCCATTCATAAATATAATAAAAAAATAAAAGCTGGATATATTTAGCATGTATCTGTTGTGTAAGGCCATATTGGAAAGGCTTATGCACTATTTAATTATATGCTTTTATAGAACAGAAATGAACCCCCAACGGTAATTTATGCTCCCGTTTCCTTAAGGTTTGGGCAAAGGTTGGTACCTAAAACTTCAGTGGGTTTAAGAAAACGTGACTGTAGTCTCAGTTTTATATCTCTAGTAAGTAAGATCATCAAATGTGATAGACTGTATACTAACTACTTATCTTTATAAAGCAGACAGGTTGAGTTAATGATTTACCTTTCAGCTTCTAGCTGTGCAAAACTAGACCAGGCCACTGAGACCAGCAGCAGGTCTTTTTATCTCAACCATTTACCAACTGTTTTGATAATCACAAAATCATATAAGCAATTTTTCAAGTTAAAAATACAATTTATTCTCTTGTTTCAGCTTCTCCAAAGTGAGGATTTGTTTTTGTTTTTATATCATTTTAAAGCAAATCTATTCTAGTTTTGGATTGTTTGTCATACAAACCAATATATCTGAAGTCGCTGTTAGCTTTTAAGAAATTGTCTCTGGCATTTTCCCCTATTTTGCGACAATTAGAGACCAAACGATTAACAAGACAGGACAAGAAAGAGTACAATTGAAATGAAGTAGACATGTAGTACACATCCTCTATATTTTCATGGTTTTTCCTGTTCCTGATTGTGCAGATGTGGATGAGCCTCCTCGCAGTGATGCTGGACAGGATGTGGTGATCCAGCTGCCCACAGACTGGGCTGTCCTGGATGGACGGGACAGTGTGGACGACCATGGCATAAACCACTATGAATGGACTCTCATCAAGGGGGATACAGCCATCAATATGAAAGTCAGTGAATGCTCATAGCCAAGGCATCTTGCAGTAAAATCATTGAATGCAGTTTAGTTTGGGTGCTCAACGTGAGAATGAAAGCCTGAAAACAAACACAGGTGATCACACAGAGTGAGTTAAGAATATATACAGGAATAGCTCTATTGTTCCTTCCAACATTTTAATTTGTGGTATGAATAGTCACTAATCACCCTCACAGACACCAATGTCAAATTGCTTGTTTGATATAGTTAAGTCAACAGGGCAGCTCGCGGCCAGGGCTCCATAATACCTGCTATACCAACAGAGATAAGAGTTTATTACGCCCAAACCTGCCCCAAGGACAGCAGAAATGTTGGAGCCTGCTCTCTGTTATCAGTTTAGAGGCAACATGTGAAACGTCTGCTACCAAAGTGTCCTACTTTTTATATAAATACTCTTTACACTGTTCATCTGTGGTCAATTTTCATCATTTTCTGACTTCAACAGAAAATAGTTAATCCACAGCAACAGTGAATCTTTTTTGTCAATTTAAAAAACATTTTTCCAAAGCCAGTAGATTTTTAAAAACTAATGATGCTGAAATCTGATTTTGTTGCCTAGCACTAACTTCTGCTGTCACTTTTAAGAGGAGACCAACTTTGGAGAACTTAGAAAGGTCATATGTGTGATTCATTCAAATCGGATCTTTTTGTATCTGTTGAAGGCGTCTCATCCAGGGCTGCTGAAGATCAGCGGTCTCCAGGAGGGAGTCTACTCCTTCCAAATGACTGTCACTGACACAGCGGGCCAGAAAAGCTCTGACAACGTCTCTGTCACTGTGCTGGCCCCAAAACACCAAGCAGAAGGTGACGTGTTCACCAAAACATAGGTCTATGTTGTGTTTTTGTTCCTTTTCAAGCTCCTTTCAAATGTATTGTTAATTCTTATGAGGTGCGATATATTGCTGGCTTTTCTTTCACATTAATGGATCCTTTACTAACTGAAAGTTTCTTGAGTTGTTTATCTCAATCATATAAAATGGCAGCACTAATGATGTAACAACATTAAAGAACATGTACAGTACTTTCACCATTTTCAATTTTTTTTAAAGATGGGACTTTGTGGTTACAGTGCAATACTGTTAAAGTATAGCCATGTGTATAGCTGTAACTTTCTGTGCCCACAGTGTGTACAGGCCTCTGTTCAAAGTACCAGTTCAAGTGTGATGATGGCTGCTGTATTGACATCACCTACGCCTGTGATGGGAAGCAACACTGTCCTGACCGCTCTGATGAAGACTTCTGCCCAATGTGTAAGAAACCCTTGTTCTTCAGAAATGTATGTTTTGTTTGTTTAAATAGTGAAGATATTTTATAATCCCTTATAATCTTGTAATATCAGGTTCAGTTAAAGGAATGCAAGAATTAAGGAAAACTTAATCAAAAGCATATGGATCTTCCCACCGTTCATTTGTTTTTCTGTAATTTCTTTAGTTGACAGCAACAGGAAATCAGTCACCCACCCTGCTGATCTGTCAAACCCTCATCGGCCTGTGGCCCAGACAGATGAGGCAGAGGATGGCTCCGTGCTCCAGACTGGGCCCAGAAAGACCATAGAGAACATTATAACACCTCAGGACAGGAGCCATGCCGCTCCTCCACAAAGTCCCACTCAACAGGAGGCTTCAGCCAGTCAAGGTAAGGTTGTGTTTGTGTTTGAAGAGCTTTATTCTCACTTACAGGGCATCTAATATCTGCACAAAGCAGTGTGGTGATACAACATAGAGTGGTAGTTTCAAATAAATGGGTGGATGGGAGTCCACAAGCATTTCTTTTACTTTATCTGTATTTGGTCAAATGTTTGCATCCCAATCCCATCCCAATATGATCCTCCATCGCTGTGTAATCAGTGCAGTATCCCTTTGTGACGAGGCAGAGAGTGTTTGTAATGTGTGTCTGGACATAGAAGCAGATGGAGGCCCTGTAGGCAGCCATTGAGTCATAGCACTGAGCTCACAATGCTGGCGAAGCCACAGGGATTCAGCATTCCCTGGGAAAGCAGCTCTTTGCCTGCGTCCCCTCTGAGTGCTGGAACAAAGCCGCTCTGTCCCCTCTGCCATCTGATCCCTGAATCAGGCTGAGACTGACCAAAAGGACCCCCATTGGTATTTTACTGCAGGTATTACACTCTCAGGAGTCTTTTCTTCATATCACAAATGCTCAGTCCCATGTCTAAATGCTTGGCTAACTAAGACGATACCACATTGTTTAGAAGAAAGAGATCAAGTATAATGGGTTTAAAAAAAATACTAAAATGTTTACTCTCAGTTGGTTGTGAATCTTGTTGTTTATGGGAATGCATTGACTCTCCTCGGGCTGCAACTTCGCTTTCCCTGTCCCTTTACAATAAAGTCTTATCTCATTCATCAATATTTTGGCCACTTGGAGGAGACGAGCTGTAAACACAGAAATGACCTATGGTGAACATGTCAGTAAGCAGTCACCTATTTACACATCCAGCAGACCTAGAGCAACATTAGCTAAAAAAAAAACACAAGTAATTTACCAAAATGCAATACATCTTTTGTACTCCATATGAGGCACTCCTAATGTGTGTCACATAGAAGGTTGATTGTGTCAGACTCTTTCTCTCCGTTGCTGTAGATCCATGTGCTGCAGCTCCAGTTGTCGGCCCCTGTAAAGGCACCTTCCCACGCTGGTACTATGACCAAAATGCGGGAGAATGCAAACACTTCCTGTATGGTGGTTGCCAGGGCAACCATAACAACTTCCTCCAGGAAGCTGACTGTGTCAGTGAATGTATACAAAAAGGTGAGAATCTGCTTCTTGCCTATTTCTTTTTTTAAATCTAATTTTATAATTGCAACAACACAAAACATCTTTATTATAAATATCTTTTAGGGCCGGCTTTCAAACCAGCAACTGTGGCTCCTCCAATAACCAAACAGACTGAGATAGGTAAAGCCACAGTGTATTTTAATAAAACTAACTACCGACATACCAGTACCAGTAAGTGTTAACTGTTTTCAAATCTAAATTGTATTTGAACCTTTCTTGAAGCTGGCCCTAGAGTCTCCCAGAGCCAAGCAGAGAGCGACATCCCTGTCTCCAAACCATTTCCAGTAATAGGAGGACATCCAGTACCAGAGTCAGGTAAGACCTAACATGAAAGTTTTGGTTTAAATGTACCTCTTGTTCTTTTTTATGTCTTCCAAATTTTTCCATACGGCCTCTATTTCATCCTGAAGGTGCAATTCTTCCTCTGGCTCTCGGCCTAATCATCACTGCACTGCTGCTGCTTATGATTGGCTGTCGTCTCAGACTTGTTCGACACAAGCTGAAGAAAGCTCGACCCCTCACCACGGAGGAGTCAGATTACCTCATCAACGGCATGTACCTGTAGCCAATCAGCCACGGGCAGCAAACAGAGCGCGCCGAGATCTGAGTAAGAAACATGGGTCACCAGAGCCTGAGCCAGGACTTTTTGAATTGGCACTCTGTTTCTTGCAGCCCAGTGTCTCTAATTTGTCCTAACTTCAGGGTGGAAACATCCCAAATCTCTTCTGTCATGAACGTTTCTAAACATCACCACACTGAACCCCTCTGACTGGTAAATCTGCTGCTGATAGATGACGCCTTCAAAGCCATTGACATATTCAGATGCTTGTGAATTCATATTTATGTGGTTTAAGAAAATCTGAATGAATCCATGATTAAAGAGTCGGCATTGCTAGTTCGATATTGATACACAGCTGTTAACATTCCCCCCAGTGACTTCTGGGATATATACAGTACAAGAGACTCTTTTTTTCCCCTTTATTAAAATGAAATCTATTTCTAAAACACAGGTTACTTTGATGCCAAACATTTTTATTTCCACTTGTGATGTATTTTTCCGAATTAGTGCTGCACAAAAATATGGTGTTTCTGCCACTGGGTGGCACTAATGTGGAATATTTGTGCTGTACATTTGATTTAAGTTAACTTGACTGAAGAGCAGAAATGTAACACATTGGAGTGCCTGTCATAGCGGATTAGCAATCAACAACAAATTATTCTTACTTTCTCAGAATCACACAAAGCCATAGCAAATTCTGTCAAAATCTATTCCTGTCTAAATGTTGTTGCATATATTTCTTTATTGAGCAAACCTATGTGGAGTATCTACTATATTTGCACACATGTATTCCCTCAAAGTGCTGTCTTTAATGTGAGAAATTAAAGTTCATTAAATATCACAAAAACTGGTGAGATCTGTTGATAAAGTAATTAACAAAAATGTAACACTTCACCTTTTGGGTTGGCACAAGCACAACCCAACTGGTGAAGCCAGTTGGGTTGTGCTTGTGGGTGTTGGGTTGAGTTGTGCTTAAAGAATCTGAACTCCTGACCTCTGTAATTCTAAAATACTTGTTCCAACCCTGCCTGCAAGACTTCATAATGAAATATATATTTAACACTAGGTTGCGGCCTGCACACAAGAGATTCAACAACAAAAGGCAGAAAAAAAAAACATAAGCATCTTTTTATTTTTCATGTGCCATTCCAGAAATTGTGAAAGCCAAATATCATCCGTCACCCCAAATAAAATGTGCTTTTTGATTTCAAGAAAACAGACATTCATTTGCTTTGTATTGTTGGGAGTTTATTTTGGCAAATCAGTGACTACCGCATTTGGTATCGGTCACCAGAAAAGCTTGCGCAAATTGCTAATGGAACACCAGCGGCGGAAAGCAACAGATCACCAGGTGGAAAGCACAGCCCTGTATGTGCACGTGTTGGTGTTATTAGCACTCAGCTCTCTTTGCAGTATGTTCAGTATGAGCCAATGTGTTGCTTATTCTATGTGTAGAATGACATAAGAGTGCTGCGCGTCAAACAGGACGTGTGGGTTACATCAGCCATTGTGCTGCCTTTGTGTGTGTGTCCTATTACTGCTGGCAAAAAGCTCATATTTTAGCAGAGAAGTCTACAGTTAGATGATCCACACACACACGCTGTAGCTAGGTGAGTTATCTATAAGTTTCAGGCTTTCCTCGTTGTTGTCCGGCGTTCCTCCTACAGTCAGCTTTGATGCTGCTGAAATGTAATACTGCAAAAATGGCTGATTGCAAATCAAATGAAAACCACAAAAATCCAGCAGTTAAAAAGAATACATAACCAAAAATATGCAGGCCTGAAAATAAAACAAAAAACAAAAGCCTTTTCCACTATTTCTGTGCTGAGCATTAAGCAGTCTTTCTCCCCAGCCCTTCTTGGCTGTCATCAATGTGATACTCTAGTCCATTGTTAGACTTAAACAAAAAGAGCACGTTTTATTATGCTTATGGGCTGTTTGACCCCCATCCAAGTTTTTTCCAGGTTCAAACTTAAAGGTGGATTATGGGCTGTCTTCTCCTCTTCAAAGTTCATCCCTGTGACAAAGAGAAGTCAAATGTCAGAAAAGGCATTAAAAGAAGCGTGACATGCAAGAAACACAACTATCCTCCTGTCATGCAAACACAAAGAGTTATCATCACAGGGAAAACGTTAAGATCACAGTAAAACGTCAAGATCACAGTAAAAATGCAAACAGGTATTGTTTTTTGTCTACATCTCACAGAGTAGAAGATCAAACAGAATAATCAGGGAGTTTGTTTTTAAAGTGTTATTAGCATCCAAATTCAAAAAGAACTCATGCTCTTGAAAACCAAGCATATGCCTTCATACTGCTGCTATTTCAGTTTATTTTGTGTTTGTGACCAATGGCTTCAAATTTCTTTAGTCAGGCAGGTTTTTAAATCGAACCAATTGGGAACAAGGGAGTTCAAACAAAAACGATGAAGGAAACGTGCAGCTAGTTGGTATGGTATGGAAGAAGCAAAAAATGTCAACCAGCAGCAAAATGCAGCCCCTTGTGATCCATTGCCTGCTCCAAGCCACACCATTTCACCTTTGCCACTGTGAGAAGGAGAGAGAGGGAGGAGGGGGAGAAGGAAGTCACTTCCACCTGGACCACTGCTTGTCTTTGTCTGTTAAAGGCACATAAATCACCCCCATCAAGGGCTTCATTTTGGTGCTGCCGTCCTCCAACTTATCATACTGCTCCAGCATCTGGTTTCCTCCCGCCGGGCCAACGGGCAAAATCAGCCGGCCGCCAGGCTTCAACTGGTCCAGAAGCTGGGAGAGAGACAAGGTATATGGATTTCAGTCAATAGCATTGTGTGATACAAGGGACCCGGACCAATATGCATTTAGAAAGACATTCCATGATTGCCAATGTAATCCTGGTAACAATCCTGAAACACAAAAATGGATTACTATATATATATATATATATATATATATATATATATATATATATATATAATATGCGTTGGTGAATTGGGATTGATGTGACCTTGATTATCAGCTCGGAAATTATTCAGATAGACTTACAGCTTGGGGGACATTGGGTGCTGCTGCGCCAACATGAATGGCATCATAAGGCGCTTCCTCAGTGTGGCCCAATCGCCCGTCTCCCACTGAAAAACACACACACACACACACAGTTTCTCCATATTGCACTTCTACTATTATTTCTGTCTACTCTGTATTTACATCAATTGCAGTAACTCATTAAAGCACTGCAGTGCTGGCAACTCTTCTTTCATGCTGTATCTCTCTGGTTAATCTATTGATCATGTTTTCAATTAGCTAGTTAATTATTTAGTCTAACAAATGTCACAAATATAGACAAGTTCCTGTAGTAAAGTATTTGCACTCAATACGTTGGTGCTGTATCAGTAACGTGACAATATTTCGAGTATGACATCTGGTTTCTTTCACAAAGTGCATCAACACTCCTGGAGATTTCTAAATATACAAGTGATATCTTAAAATAGTTTCTTCTGATATCAGCCAAACAAATATAGAATGAAGAATCTTCTGACGTAACTTCTTGACATCAAATAGTTTGTCTTGTTGAAAGTCTAGGCGCAAAAAGCTTTAGTTTCAGCCCACACCTTTTCAGTCTACAGAAAAAGGTTCATGTTGTGTTGCGTTTTCTTCTCTACTCTTTTGCTGGGAGGTATTGCCTTTTTATAGTTTATAGTAGTAGTTTCGTTTGCACACTTCTTTGTGTAAATACTTTCAGACCAAATTACAGCAGCATCCAGCAAATGTTTGGTACTTATACACAATTAATATCTAGAACAGTGGACAAAACTGGAATTTGTTTTTCTGTTGACTGACTAAACTGAGACACAAGATCACAAGGAAAAAAAAACTGAACCTGAAGTAAACGGATATGTTTGCCCACCAACACTTACAAATCTGTCAAAACTGTAGCTGCAATTCTTTTTAAATATAACAGAGCAAAGGATGATTGTCTGTTGACTGCCTACATTTATTTATAGCCTAGTTGTGTCTGCACTCCCACCCTCCCGCAGAGCAGGTGACAGTAGGTACTCAATTCATTATTTAACACTGCACAACCCTGTCTGCTGAGCCACTCTATGTTTGTTTCCCCACTAAAGAGAAGACGGCAAGGACTAAGGAGTGTTACACTGTCCCTTGTTTTGAAAGGGTCAGCTGGAAATTCTGCTATTTAGATAATTCCCAGAAAAAGACAAAAAAACGTAAATGGCTGTTACCTTTCATTTAGTCTTGCATTGCCAGACCTTCCTCCACAGTGCTGCGGAGGAGGGTCTGGCTAGTCCACACAGCATTCCAGGGATGGGAGAAAAATGTGCTCTGGTTTATTGGCATTTCTTTAAACCAATAACAATCGTCATGGGCGGGGCTAAGCGCCGGACGGAGCCACGGTGCCGCTGCAAAATAGCCTCGGGAAGGAACTTGTTTAGGTGGAACGTGTACGTTCAAAAGGTTGTTTTAGTCGTGCAACAGAAAACTCAGATTGGACAGATTAGAGTCTAGCTAGCTGTCTGGATTTACCCTGCAGAGATCTGAGGAGCAGTTAATCATAGTCCTCAGAAATCCACCGGAGTTTAGAATTCAAACATAAAGAAAGCGGAAGGTAACGGACATCCGGCTGAAAAGAGGTGCATCGGGCGGAATTTCCGGCGGCAACGGAGCAATCCCGGAAGTGGAACATTGTGGATATAGACTACCTTTCATCAAAGACATCTTACCTAGTAGCTTGACTCTGCCCGATGTTATCAAACTGGGGTCGTCTTTCTTCACGTTGGTTACAGACTCGTCTACAAGCTCTTTGATGTGATCAATTCCTATAACTTTCCCTTTAGCACCAACCTGCAAAGCACAGAGGGAGCATTTGGTGCTCAGTACATAATAACAATATCACAACATTTAACATGTTAACTGGTTGACAAGCTAATGCATCTTTCAGTTTAAATCAAATCAGAATGTCACCAAAGAGAAATTGTATGTGTTTACCCGTCATGTGTGGCTCACCATTCGTGCGAAGCAAACCGAGAGGATCCCACTGCCGGAGCCGACGTCCAGAGCTTTGGCTCCCTCATACAGCTGGTCATGTAGAAGCTCCAGGGCGTAGGCGTGCTGGGTGGAGGGAGGGGACATCAACAAGGAAACTGCATGACAACCCATCAGTCAGCATACATATTGCATCTTACGCTGCCTGTGACCAGGTAAATCCCAAGCAGTACAGCTAACTGGCCAACATCACTACTTGTCTCTTTCTGTGTCTGTTAACATTACAAAATTATCAGGTTTATTTTATTTATTTATTTTTTTAATCATTTTTCAGTTTGTTGACACTAATAATAAAGCCCTAAAGAAAATCTATGTTAAAGTAGTTTATTTATGTTCTTTTTCTGTTATAACTGACTGTCAAACTGCAGAATAAAAGAAAGTTCTGGGGCGTTCATTGTTTGTTTGTTCATGTTTCACAAAGAGTTTAACCTGAGCCAGACCGACAACAAAGATAGAAATCATATCACATCCATACAGGGATAGTAGTATACAGTTGTTAAATCATAATAAAATATATGACACACTGGTATTGGATCGGTACTCGGTATCGGCCGATACGCAAGTTCAGGTATCGGAATCGGTATCGGGAAGCAAAAAATGGTATCGGGCCATCTCTAATTGTAATCCACTAAAGATTGATGATGAGGCAAGCAAGCTTTACAACAAAAAACTGTTCACAGTTGGTATTCACAGGATGCAGAAATGTCTGAGAGTCTTTTAAATTCATACCATGTGTGGGGCACTGATGGTTGCTTGATAGCCTTTTGGTTAAAAGAGAGATTTTGTTAGTTCCTCCATCAAATACCAGACTGTACTGTATTTGGATTCCAGACTGTGCTGCGAGGCATGAATAATTACGTGAGCAGACGTACCTATTGACTGTGGCGAGTCCATGTACGGATTACACCTAGAGAAATGGGCTCGGTCTGTGGCCAGCATGACTTCATAGACCTTGTCGGACTTAATAATGCCATTTTCTGGGGATGCAAAAGAGTTTGTGTCACTCCCTATTATGGAAACATAAACAGGTACAAACACCAGGCGGGAATATATTACATAATCTTGCAGCAGATGCAAACAGGAATACATAAAAGAAAAATAACATACATGCAAGGACAGACAGAATTCAGGGATATTAGGCATTACACAGCCAATTACTAACATTACTGGTGCTTTTGGGATGTGAAATATGACATAAATACCGTGAGAAGTTATGAACCATCAGAATTGCTATCTATTCCTTTAACTCTTATGTATTAGACCATTGTGGGCAACTTTTCAAATCAATGAGCAGGACTTCTTTATGGCTAAATTGAATGTTTAGATGATTTTGTGTCACTGTGATGATGATGATGATGATGATGATGATAATTCATTGCATTAACCAAAAACAAATATTCCTGTCTGGCGTTTTAATAATATCTCAACTGATTTCTCAGAAAACAGAAAATGTATTATATCTTGATATATAATTACATATATTGTGATAGAGGCTTTTATCCATATCATCCTCCCTATGGTAATGGCACGTATTAAGAGAAAAAATGAAGAGAATAAAACTATATAAATGATGTATATGCAGGGAGAACAGTGGAGAATACTGGGACGGAAATGAATGAAACATATAAAACACATATGCATGAAGATGAAGTTGCAAATCACAATATGCACATTATGAAACACTGAGACTATCAGAGAAAATGTAGGACACAGCACACACAGCTTACAGCAGCAAAGTGTTCAAGTTTATAACCGGGTGGTGGAAGAAACTAGAAAAACGTCCCAAAAAATTGTCTTCTGAATAATCCCTCATAACTGGTTCCTGTAGCAGCTGGTGCCAAAGGCAGGAGAAGCCAACGACAGCCGGCGCTGCTCTCATTACCGTCTCTGCTCACCGCCAGAGCTATGTGCCACTTTAGGATACATACAAAGAAACCATACAAGCTGCCAGATGGACACATACTACTGATTTTGGAAATTAAAATAACCCATACTGGCAGATTTCAAGCTGTTTTCTTCCTATTCATAATCTTTCTCAGAATTCAAAATTCTTGGTGCAAGCCCCCAGGTGAAGCAAACAAACTATGTTGTTTCTAGGCTATAAACCCACTTAGTGTACATTTTGGAGACGCATTTAACACAAAACTGGTTGCTGAACTTGAAGAAGTCATGAGGCAGTCAAGGTTTTAGAAAAAAAAAAAAGAAGAAAAAAAATGCAACTGGGTGAACTAGTACTGCCTGTACTGATCAGTCCTGGTCACTGGTCAGGAGGACACAAACTATTTAAAAAAGGCATGAATTAGCATGCATCCTGAGTGTGACCTGCTTAAATTCAGTTTATGCAAACTGGTTAAATGTAAGCCATTTGTGTGTCTAAATGGGTCAGTGTCCAGTGAAGTGTTCAATCACGAGGAGCAGAAAACCAAAGTAATGACCACTTAAATAGCAAATAGCCCCTATACAGTAGCCAATTAAAAGGTTTTAACTTGAAATAAATGTCTTATACGAATGATAGAAAAAGTCAATTTGCATAATTGGCAGACATCACACGGGGATGCTAATGAACTTGAGTAAAACGCCTTTTGGTGAAAGACTATTTGACCTTTTACTTGGAAATTTTCAGCATTTTAATATCCTGCATGACACAGCTTTACATACTGTGGAGGAGCTGGTTTCAACTTCATTGAAGTCTTTTTTTTTTTCTCACCATGCACGATTTGCAACATATGGTCAATTTAATAAACAGAGACATAAAATAATATCTGCCAAGAAAGATAAAGAAAGAAGACTATGCAAATTATGCTTTCATTAAAAAGCAAATGTAGAATGACTGACCACTGCCCTCAAACCATACGGCCTTTGGTAAAATGCTTCCAGCTGAACTTTCTGTTGCAATGCTGGACTGCACAGAATATAAATAGCTCTGGTAGATACTTTATATTGAAAGTGGACATGCACACTCAAGTCTGCAGACATCATGACGTTGAATATCATTTATATGCAAGTTATCATGTCGGATCAGAACTTGTATGTTGATATAGTGCACTGAGTTTCCCTCTTAACAACACAATGCACTGTCATCTGAATGCAGAATAAGCTATGTGGCACTGATAACATTGATCACAGTGGATTTAGCACCAGATAGCAGCCGTCTAGCAGGGTGGTACACGGAGTCACTGCTGTTTTTTTTGTCAGAGCAACAACTAACTGCAGCTCACACAGCATGCTGACATTTTCAATCACTCACTAACTAAGGCACTGTAGAAACTAGCATAACACTTCCAGCTGACAGTGTCATTCATGTATAAGTAAAGTAAATGGCACAGAGGCATTGAGCTAGATAGCTGTCAATGAATGTGGGCAGGGCACTTAGCAGCGCTGCTATCGCTAGCTACAATGTCCCCAAATGACGCACATAGAGCCAGCAGGCTAATCTAACCAACTAACACAAAAATGAAACTGAAATAATCTGTGACTATAGGTAATTTGTGTCATTGTTGTTAATTTATTTTTTGCAGCGACGGAAGGCATGCATCTGCTCCACAGCGTAAACGTGGTTTGGGAAAGGGGTGGAGAGAGGTAACGCTAGGTCAACAACAACATATCACATAGCTTAGCAACCAGCTAGCTACTGCTCCTCCTGTGTTAAAACATCAGCCACCAAACTAAACCGTTTTCGGGCAACCTGTCTGCAAAGGCGTCGGTGGTGCTGCCGCCGTACAAAACATTAGGACTTACTGCGGAGGTTGTTAACAAGCTCTGCGTGGCTGGCTCCTCCAGATTTCCAGGCCATTATTAAACACACTTTGCGGAGTAAGTAGACAGCAGCTGTCAGTGCCGCGCCTGCGCCAACTGTTTTGCCGAGAAAGCTGACAACCTCCAGAGCAGGCGGCGGAGCGGCGGATACGTCACTAGACATCCAAAATGATTTTACTGCGGGGCGGTCTTTCTAACACACACCCTGATACTGAACAGTGTCATTTTAAAAATGCTTTTTAAAATATAAGCATCAGCTAAGGTTAATTGCAGAGGGAAACGGCCAGATCGCTCACTCAGTGCATAATCAGATTTGCCGCAGTAACATAGACGGTGGCCGGTAGGTGGAGTGCGACACTTGTTAATAGTAAATGTGCGAAAAGTGGCCTGATTTGATAGTATGACCTTGTTGGGACACCGTAGTTACGTACAAAGTAGCAGGCGCGTTCCGTACACTGGTTTTGCCCATGAATGCTAAGCTAACACCAGCAGTCGGTTTTTTTTAACTTAACGTGTGTGAAACTGTTTCAATGGAGAGTGTAAATGCTAAGTACGTGTCCCAGAAAATCAGTAAAACCAGATGGCGCCCTGTATCGCATTCGTCTTTGCAGCAACCAGATATCTTTGCGACTGGCTCGTGGGATAACGAGGTTGGCAAATTGTCGGTTCATGTTTTTGTAATAATAATGAGATTGCCAAACTTCATAGAAGAATCTATAAATTCTATGGGATTTTACTTTATTGACGAGCTTACACATATTGTAACTGTCAAAACACGACTTAAGACATGTTATAAATAGTAATGTGTCCTTTCGGCATGCAACCAGAGCATGAACACATTATATGAGCCGTCATGTTTAACTAACCTAATCACGTTATTTACTATTAAGGCATAAATGCTGGCTATGTCTGCCAAAATCCTGACATTGAGTGAGACAAGTGGCTGATTAGTGACTGAAGACATTTGGTTATTATGACAAGACAACTGTCAGTTGTATCGTATTCTGCTTGTTTATCGTCTTTGCTTCCCATTACAATGATTATCTCATCAGTGTGTGTCTATTATAGGATAACAAGATTTCCTTTTGGTCCATTGGGAATCATGGAAGTTCTGGCATGGACGAGGGATTTGAAGGAGACCCACAGCTTTTATGTGAACACAAGCATGATGGAGATGTTCTGGACCTTCAAGTAAGACACTCGTGGGAATCCAAGCTAATGTACCAGCCTATACATGGCACTAAAGTAAAGAATATTAAAGTTGACCTGAAGTGGGCACTTGCCAACATTTAATTTACGATCGAAGCACTGATGCAACTCTTTTTCTCCTGATGCTTAATTCAATTAGACTTTGTTTTGCAGACCAAATATAGAGGTCTTTATTATAAAGGGATGTGTCGCTATCGTATTTGTTGCAGAGAACATGAATGCACAATGCATTGCATTGTTGTACCGGGACAACAGGATCTTAAAATCAAGAGTGATGGATAATCACACTCATCAATGTAACATTTTTATTGATTTAAGACAGGATATACCAAATGTTTGTCCCTGGGAGAAAAAACATTTAACTTATAATGCCTGGGCTTTTTTTCCCCTCTGTCTGTTTTTACAGTTTTTGGACCAAGACAGAATTGTCACAACATCGTCAACTGGAGCAGTCACCATCTTCCGCCACCACCAAAACAGACAGGTACACACTGGCACAGTTATGTCTTTTAGATCCACACATTTCACATATAGTGAGCTTATCCATATCCAGTCTATTTAGGTGGGCTTCCATAAAAAAGCCTAAAGCATAGGGACCGATTACAGCCATTCACAGCAGACCTTGGGATCACTCTCGCGTTTTTCCTCTGTGCTTCACACGGATCACTTCATGGCGTTGCTGACATTATTTTACAAACTGAAAGATTTATAACATAACAAATCAAGCTAAATCAAAGCGTATTGGAAATAGAAACACTGTTAGGATTTATATTTAGGGATGGTGCATCTGTAAAGTCACTACTGTGCAAGACAAGATTTTATAATAATAATAAAAATAATAATAAGTTTATTTGATATAGCACCTTTTACAGACAAAGACACAAAGTTCTTCACATGATAAACATTTGTAAAAATATACAGTAGGATCCAACAGAAAATAAGCAAGGAAAAAATAATTGAAAGACCAATGAAAATCATTTAAAAGATTAAAACCTAAAGCCCAAAGTTACAAACATGAGTCAAAAGCGAATTTAAACTGCTTTTTAAAAGCTTCAAAAGAGACCGCAGAACGTAAGACAATAGGAAGGGCGTTCCACAGGTTTGGAGCCACCGCTTCAATGGAACGGTCACCTTTTAGTCTTTAAACGAGTGCGTGGGACCACCAGTAATCCTTGGTTAGAAGACCTGAGGGACCTGTTAGTAGTGTACGGATGGAGCAGGTCTGAGATATAAACAGGAGCCAGACCATGCAAAGCTTTATAAGTCAGAACAAGGACTTAAAATTGGATCCTGAACTTGATCGGAAGCCAATGTAATGAGTATAAAATTGGAGTGATGTGCGACATCCTGCTGGACCTGGTCAACAGACTAGCAGCAGAGTTCTGGACCAGTTGTAGACGGTCCTGGGACGACTTGCTGAGACACGTTGAAAATGGAGTTGCAGTAATCAAGCCGGGATGATATAAAACCATGAATGATCATTTCAAGCTCAGAATGCGAAACAACCACTCTAAGTTTGGCAATGTTTTTTAATTGAAAGAAACCTGTGCGGTTCAGTCATTTGATATGTTATGGTAACAAAACATGGGGAACTTTAACTCTGATTAGAGAAACATTTGACCTTAAGCCTGATTTTAGCTAGGAATAACTAGTAGGTAGACTTACCTAGCTTGACATTTGTCTTGTATTTCTGAGGCCATCTGCCTATTGTGAAAGGCATATAACAGTTACAGATCATCATGTCCTCAAGGTATGTAATTCATGACTTTATAAACCCTGATTTAACATGACTAAAGTCACATCAATAGACTAGGAATTGTCTACACAAATATGTTGCAATTTAAGGAAGGGCATGTTGGACAAAGTGCAAGTATAACATATTTGTGGTTTTGTTAATATATAAATATATGTTCTCTCTCTTGATTGCAGACAATATCAGTTTCTCAGCGCTGGCCAAGAGTGCATCGTTACCCATGTGACAACGCTCCCTGTACCGGTGTTGTGTGCAGCAGTCCTGAGATTGTTACAGTTGGTGAAGATGGCAAGATTATCGTCTTCAGAGCCGACCAGGAGGGAGTGATTCGAGTCATAGGTGAGATTAAAATGAAGCTACTGTAGCAGCACGTCTCATTAAAATGCACACAGATTTACATTTGTTAGCATACGATGGTATCTTCAGGCTATGGGAGTTAATTATAATGACTAACATGTTTTTTTTTGTTTTTTTTATGTTTAACCTTTGTTAGAGAATGCGGACAGCAGCACGATTCATGCTGTGACTTACCTGAGGACAACAGAAATTTTGACAGTGAACTCTATCGGCCAACTCAAACTGTGGGACTTAAGACAACAGAGCAACTCACCATCCCAGATTCTCTCGTTGTAAGATCTCCTCAGTTCTAACCAAACAAAAATTACATTTCAAAAACCTTTAATTTTCTGTTCCGCTCTTTCCTTAGTGCCTTTTGTATTTGGATGATGTTTTGTTTTCATGAGCGGTTATAATACGTTGTTTTCCTTTCAGGTCAGGGGATAGACTCCCTCTGCACTGTGTGGACAGACATCCGAACCAACAGCACATTGTTGCCACAGGAGGGCAGGACGGCATGCTCTGTGTCTGGGATGTGAGACAAGGCAGCACACCCTTCTCACTCATGGAGGCACACTCTGCTGAAAGTAAGATTACATTGTGGGCAGATTAATTAATTTACCACTTTTAAACATACAAATTCATTCTGACGTGGTTATATATTATATTTTTCTTTTGCAATGACTTTTTGTCATTTTTCTTTGGTTGTTCTGTACAGTGTGGGAAGTCCACTTCCACCCAACCAACCCAGATCATCTGTTCACATGCTCAGAGGATGGTTCACTGCTGCACTGGGAGACTTCCACACATTCAGACATGCCCTCCTTCTTACAAGGCAAGTCAAACTATTCTGCCTGCTATTCAGTTTAGTCAGCAGGGGGATAACAAACACTACGTATTTTCAAAAAAAGAAACTGCGAGGTGCTGCCAAGAAACGGTAGCCTGACAAGCCAGACCCACATCAAGATGTTGGGTCTGGGAACTCACCATTGACGGAGCTCAATCCGAGGGGCGGGATAAAAGGTTGTCTCTCAAATTCCCTCTGCACGCAATAGGATAGCGCTACAACCAGGCAGAGCAACGAAGAAGGTAGCAGAGCTAGTTGATAGATTAAACTTTTGCCGTATCCGGGCGGCGAAACTCCAAACACATCTTCTATTAAGAATGATTTCAGTGCCGTTCTTTGATCTTTTCTCAAAGAAAAGCTTAACTCCAAGTCTTCCAGAAGACCGCTGTTCCCAGCAGCAGCCATAAGCCCGCCTACCAACTCTATACACGATGTGATTGGCCTGACCAGAGTTTGGTTTTTCCAGCTCGCAAGCCAACGGAGAGTGCCTAGACCCCCCCTGGCTGCAAATTAAATTTACTGCCACTAGGGTGCGTCTAGATTTCTAGGCTAAAGAAACAGCATTTTACTGCAAAAAAGGCATGTATTGTAAAAGCAAAAATGTCCCATCATACGCAGACAGTGTTCACTAGCTGTGCCACGTAAGTATTATAGGGTTGAAAAGATGCAGTGGTGTTACTGTGGTTATCAACTGTGCTCATCCCCTCACAGGAGTTTGAAGTGAAGGCTTATGGGAAAAGGTGCAAAAACAGGTTGCATCTGGGTGCCTGGAGCCCCTTTAGAATCATTTCTGGTCTTTCTTTCAAAGTTAAAGTACTAACATGATGCTGCTGTGAAAGTTTAATAATGTGAACAGGTTTAAATGTTAGAGTTTATGAAAAAAAAATAGTTTTTGTCTGTTTAAAGGATAGACATAATTTAAAAAAAATTAAGTGGTAGAATGTTACTAAGTACATTTTGCTGAAGTACTTTTTACTACTTCCATTTTGGGCTGTCAGCAGTGACCTCTGGCCTCCTAAAGCAGTTACCAGATTTTATCCACAAACAGCTGCATCAGGAGTCGACAAATATACATAACAGCACAATCCTGTAATAGAAACTGAAATCTTAAGCACAGGATAGATAGATAGATAGATAGATAGATAGATAGATAGATATTAAATGTATTAGTCATCCAACCGCGGCTTTTATCTTTTGGTTGTCAGAGTGACCACAAAAACACTGAGTCAGCTAGTGTGATACAGATAACCAGGAGCTAAAAAGCTGGCATATCAACATGCTAAGGAAACTATACACCAACATAATAGTCATACAAATCATAATTAACTTCTAAAATAGTAATAGACATGGTTTTATCATTGTTTTCCAGGTGGCAGGAACAACAGCATGATATCTCGCAGTGCGATGGCCCCGGCTGGAGGGAACCAGTCTCTCATCAGCACCTGGCTCTGCGGAGACTCCAGTAAAGGCCGCCTGGAAACGACTCACATGCTGCCCAGCCAGACGCTGTCTGTCAACAGCTTGGATGTACTTGGACAATGTCTCGTTTGTGGGACTGACGGAGAGGCCATTTTTGTCAACAGACAGGTCCCAGTTTGAAAGAGTTGTTGGTGCACAGGTTAAGATGTGGATGAAGATCTGTTTGTTTTCATTTGAGCATATAGGATGCCCCCAAATACTGTGTTCGAAAGTATGCTTCTGACATTTTGGCTTTACTTGTGTATTTGTCTGTCATATAATGTTGCATACACATATGTGGATTCATCAATGGATCGAGGTTTTTGTAGATCATTCCAAGCAGAGTATTTCGACAGTACTTTTGTATGGATGTCATTTAAAACTCTTTTGAAATAAATAAATAAAAAAGCCTTTACAGAAATGTCTTTTAGTCCGTTGACAGTTTTGTAGTAGAAAGTTGAAATCCTAGGGAGGTCCTGCTTAGTTTTTTTTTATTTATTTTTTTATCGTGTCATAAGGGATGTAGCACTACCACCCCTTTAGTCCTCATTTCAATACTGTAGTGATCTCCCAGTAGTACTTCCGGTCTTTCTGTTAAAATTAAAGTCCTAACATGGTGATTTGAAAGGCAGGTTTTGTGTGCAGTTTCTAATTGGCGCTCAGTGTGACTGAGATTATCCTGTTATTAATTGAAATTGATCGAACATACACCTCCAGATTTTGATGATTTCTGAGGAACCTTTTTCTTTAACCGATTTCTTATACTTGCATGTGTGTTTTTAAATTACTTTTTAGCAGCTAACTACCATGTGTTATACTGTGGTATTATTTATTTTTTAGGATGTGCATGTACATTTATTATGTTTTATATTAGATTTTTGTATTTGATATAAACAAGATATGTCGTTTTTTATTTTATGTTATAGGGGTTTTATATTATATTGTATTTCACAATTACATTTTTGTTTGTTTGTTATGGTAAAAATGTTAGTTTCTCAATGTGTATCTGTCAGTTTGCAGGGATAGGAAAGTTCCTAAACCTATCCTATCACCGTGGAGATAGCATAGACTGTATATAGTCTATGGGAGATAGGCATAGACAGTATATAAAGGAGATAGGTCTGGCGATGCGATGCGAAACTACTCCAGAAGTTACTTTCTTTCTTTTATTGTGAAACCTACAATATCCGGAAGTGAGTTGCGTTTTTCATCGTCAAACTTGCTTGCTGTAACTGTTGTACTTGTCATTCAGACATCCCAGGAATTCAACACAACTAGGAACGAGCCAGCTCGGCACAACAAGGACATTTTAAGTTAAAACCACGTCCTTGTCGCCGTGAAAAGTCAAGGAGTACCGTTTGTGGTCAAAATAGGACAATTGTTGAGAAAAGCTGCAGCTACAGACACTGGTAAGTTGTCAGACACGACTGACTGTTGTGTTCCGAGCTAGCAGCTAGTTCGCAACCTGTTGTTGAATTAACGTTAGCAGCAAATGGATGCCTTCAACACACAGGCCGCGGAGGAGCTCATGCGCCGTTTGATTCTATGCAAATTGAATAGTGAAAACACCTGTTAGCAGCTCATGGATATTTTTGTGTTGGATATTTAGGTGAATGTGACAAACAACTTAAGCATTTCATTTTACAATACTGGACGCAAGAGAATTAACGTTAGCGTTAAAGTAGCGCTCTGTTAGCCTGAGCTGCTAACGACGCTAGCAAGTGGACGGGCTCTTGTTTTGTGAATGGCAATTAGCAATTGTATTTATAAAGTACCTTTTAATTACCCGTAAGCTCAAAGCGCTTTATGTCAAAAGACAAAATATATAAATATAAGCATAAATAGCAAACGTAACAAGGTATATGTGCAGTTTAGTGTCCCAAATTCCCCATACAATGTCCTTAATTAATTATGAACCTGCTAAACCACCTGTGCTACCCTACCCCTAACCGTAACCTGTCTCAAATAAGACCCTCATCATTTGGGACATTCAGTTTTTGGAAAATAATTTGTGACACTAAACTGCACGTACGCCAAATAATACACTATAAGCATCAACACAACAAGACAATCTACAAAAAAAACAAGTTGTGAAGAAGAATGAAGGAATAGTTTTTTCTAACTTTCAGGCTTTGAACAACGAATTCAGTTTTAAGTGAAATGGTAAAGCACCGAAACCAAAAAAAATGTTCAGCTTTAGGTTCAGATGAACTCCCAAAATTGACAGTCTGCTTCATAACAATCTTCACATAGCTAATGTTTATCTAATAGTATTTGTTGCTACTATAGCACACACCTCTCATTTGCCTAACCTGTTCGGTAACATGACATGCTCTGGATGACTGCTCATCTCACATTGTACATTCCTGTCAACAGCATGCAGATGTGAGGTCAGACATCAGAGATCTCTGCTACCCTTTGCTGCAACCCTGGACTGAGCGACATCCTCTTCATCCCCTTCATCGTTATCATACATGCTCTTACATGAAGAGAGGAGGGGAGAAACCCGAAGGATACAGACAGATGAGACCCAAAACATTCCCCACCAGCAACTACAGCGGCAACAGCCAGCACATGCTGCAGGAAATACGGAACAGCCTGCGCAACTTGTCCAGACCCTCGGACCCACCTAAAGTGGACATTGGAGGAGCTGGAAAAATGCCTCCTGAGGACCCAAGGCAACAGGGGCGATGCAGCAACCCCAAAAACCCCTACCACAAGGCCTTACAGGAGATCCGCAAATCCCTGATGCCTTTTGCCAATGAGCCCAGTACTTCCGGTCCTGAGGTGAACAAACACATGTCGTTGGAATCCCCCTGTACTGGATTTGAAGAGGTGAGAAGAAGAGATGTTTTCGTGTTTTGTCAGACAGGTTTTTGTGGAGGAATTTCATTATAAATATAACTCTGTACTCTAGAATATTAACTTGGTGCACTTTGCTTACCGGAGAATTATTTCAAAAATGAAAAGTATGCAAGGTGGAAGGACGACCTACTAAAGTAGTTTCTCAGTTGACAGTTCCCACTTTTTAAAACTAGTGCATGCAATCCAGGTATAAAGGACAGTATGTTGTGCAGTATTTTCAGTTGTAACAAGTAACTAGTAAATGTTGTAAAGTTTAAAAACATCCACACGTTCTCTGATTATAGCTTCTCCAATATGAGCATTTGTTGCTTTTGTCTGTTATATTATTGTAAATTAAATATCTTTGGGTTCATTGGACTGTTGGTTGGACAACAGGGTTAGACTTGGGAAATTGTGATTTAGTTTTCACTGTTTTCATTTGATAGACAAAACAGTTAATTGAGTTAAGAAAATATTAAGCAAATGAATCAATAATTAAAACAATTATTTGCACCGTCGTCCATTTTTATTACTTTTGAAGACTGTAAAGATACTAGAACTGTTCTGCAAAATAATACATTCTGTATAAAATGTATTTACAGTTCATTTGCATCTTGTAATCCGTTGATTGCACAAACTCTAAATGTTAATAGTACTTTTTGCCTTTAAACAGAGCAACAGGAGTATGGGGGCAGTTATAGACTTCACAGGTAAGGTAAGCTACCAGGACTCCATGAGGGAACAGATGGCCAACCCCAACACCACAGGTCTGAAACCCCCAGGTACGTAACTGTCCACTGGGACTAAATGCTGGGTTTCCTTTTTTATTTTCCATCTAGGCTTGTTCATTCAACCTTGATATTGTTTGCAGGATTTTGGACATTTGCTTAAAGAAATGACAATACGTGCTGACAAACGGAGAATGAGTCACTGCGTCATGTAATGGAAGAAGTTGAAAACGAGGGTTTTGGTTTTCATTCATAATGACAGTAATGGTACATCCGAGGAAAGACATGCATTACAGTATGTTGGCAACCATATTTTTTTAGTTTATTTGTTAAACAAAATACTGATGCATTATGTCTTACAACAAGTCATGTTACACAGCTTTGGTCTTCAAAGTATTAGCTATTATTCTGATTGGATTTAATATCATTGTACGTACCAAGTTAATAACTGAGTCCTAGAAACGTGGCTCTGGGGCGAGAGAGAGCACACTGCTCCTATGTGTGAATGCATATGTGAGAATTTTGCATATTTTATAGAAAGACCTACAGACCTGTTTATTTTAGTTTTGGATGGATGTTGGTTTAATTTATTTTAGCTATGAGGATGCAGTGCTACAAGTAATGATTGAATTCTTGCTTTTTTTTTGTGCCCATAGGAGCTCATATCCAGCAGGCTGTGCTGAGGAGGCCAAGCTGGAAAGGCTCTAAGGAGTCTTTGGTGCCTCGACACGGTCCTCTCATGGTGGATGGAATGATGTACCGCTCAGACAGCCCCGGACCACCTCCTGCCTTCCAGCAGGGTCACCTTGCTAACAGCCAGAGAGTCAATCCTCCACTGCCACCTCAGGTGCGCAGTGTCACACCTCCACCAAACCGTGGTGCCATGCCTCCTGCATCATCCCGGGACAGCAACCCACGCTACCCTGGCAACATGGATTACCTTGTGCCCCGCATCTCTCCGGTACCCCAGGGGGCCTGGCCTGATGGTTACCAATCATCAGCACCTCAGAATCAGCGTGGGATCAGCCCAGTCCCAGTGGGCCACCAGCCCATCATAATGCAGAGCTCTGGGGGGAATAAGTTCACCTTCCCCTCCAGCTGGTCTCAGAATGGCTCTTCTCAGCCAGACTACATGGCTGGGGGTAGCAGACAGCCTCCTCCCCCATACCCAGTTAACCAGAGCAACCGTCACAGTCCCACTGACCAGCAGATGCAGTCGGGAGGACCTTCATCCTCTCCCTCTTACGTCAATGGTGGAAACATCCCTCAGTCCATGATGGTTCCTAACCGGAACAGTCACAACCTTGACATGTATAACATAGGTCCTCCTCAGTCCTGGTCCCAGACTCCTCTGAACCCCAACCAGCCCCAGTCTTCCTCTGGCAATAGCAGCAACCAGGATCTGTCGCCGTCCTGGCAGCACAACATGCCGGTCCGCTCCAATTCCTTCAACAACCACCAGCTGAACAGCAGACCGTCCCACCCATCCAGCTCCCAGCCATCTGCCACCACAGTCACTGCCATTACCCAGGCTCCCATCCTGCAGCCAGTCAAAAGCATGCGTGTCCAGAAACCTGAGTTACACACCGCTGTCGCTCCTACACACCCTCCATGGATGCAGCAGCCTCCACTGCCTCCAGCTGCACCTGCTTACCCAGAACCCCCAGCCCCTGTACCTCAGATCCCTGTCGTAGCAGAAGTTCCCAGCTACCAGGGCCCCCCTCCGCCCTATCCTAAGCATCTCCTCCAGCAGCAGGCTACAGGCCCCCCTGCCTACGATCCAGGGGCCAATAAGCTCGGCACAGGCAGAGAGCAGCCCGCTGAAGAGGAGAGCAGTGGAGGCGACAGCTCCCGAGACAAGACGTCGGAAAGCCCCGAAAGCACCGCAGCGACAGAGAAGGAGAAGAAACAAATCACAACATCGCCTGTACCTGTCCGCCGCAACAAGAAAGACGAAGAGCCGAGAGGGGAGTCCGGAAGGGTCGCGCTGTACTCACCCCAGGCCTTTAAGTTCTTCATGGAGCAACATGTGGAGAATATCCTAAAGAACCATCAGCAGAGGATTCGGAGGAGGAAGCAGTTGGAAAGTGAGATGCAAAGGGTGAGAATTTCAACAACCTTAGTCGCATCTTACATTTTCTTAATGAATTGTCTGTAGTTATAAAATCTATTTCATGTTTTCTTATCTTAAAGGAATACCTTTCACTCTTTCCAAACTATTTTTCCTACTATCATCACTGTATTATGGGTTTTTTTTTATGCTGTTCTATTTTTCTTAGCTGTTCTTTCTCTTCTTTTCTCTCCTTGCTGTCACTGACAGCTGATCTAAAAAGGTAAAGGTATCTCTGCTGTCCTGTGACACAGAATAGTCCACACACATCAGTTATTCAAGTAAGCTGTTGTTGAGAGACTGGTCTTGGTATTTTAAATGTGCTACATGCAGCATGTTGGCCCCAGTGGCTAAAGGAAATGCATGGTACTCCATATCACTCATCATGTCACAGCTTGTGTATCTTTTGTTTTGCACTAAAGTGATGATTAACACGTGGAAAATACAGTACATTTGCACTAAAAAATTATTTTAATTTTAATTTTGCACTGGTTTCCTTTTAGTGTTTCCAGCTATCTAACCATGACTACATGTGTGTTTTTATGCAACATTTGCAATTTTGAGATGGTGTGGGTCATTAAATCACTGTTGACTCTGTCCTGTGCTCAGGTGGGTTTGTCTTCAGAAGCTCAGGAGCAGATGCGTATGATGCTCTGCCAGAAAGAGTCCAACTACATCCGGCTAAAGCGAGCCAAGATGGATAAAGCCATGTTCAAACGAATCAAGACCCTCGGCATCGGAGCATTCGGTGAGGTGTGCTTGGCCAGAAAAGAGGACACGGGAGCACTGTACGCCATGAAAACGCTCCGTAAGAAGGACGTGCTGCTGAGAAACCAGGTGGCCCACGTCAAGGCTGAGAGAGACATCCTGGCTGAGGCAGACAACGAGTGGGTGGTGCGTCTTTACTACTCTTTCCAAGACAGGGACAACCTGTACTTTGTCATGGAGTACATTCCTGGAGGGGACATGATGAGCCTTCTCATCCGGCTCGGCATCTTCAAAGAAGAGCTGGCCCAGTTCTACATCGCAGAGCTCACGTGTGCTGTGGAGAGTGTCCACAAGATGGGCTTCATCCACCGAGACATCAAGCCTGATAACATCCTTATAGACCGAGACGGACACATAAAACTCACTGACTTTGGCCTTTGCACTGGCTTCCGCTGGACACATGACTCCAAGTATTACCAGAGTGGTGGGTATCACTTTTTTAATATCTGAACAGTTCATACAAAATGTTAAATTCACCCACCAATCTACAAAAAAGGCCTGGATTAAAGTACTACCTGTAGTATAATGGCTCGTGGTGAATTCAGCATTTCAACAATATTATTTTCATTAGGTTAAAAAATAAAATTACAACATGGCTGCTACTAACAATTATTTTCATTATCAATTCATTTGCGAATTGTTTCCTTTAACGGTATAAAATGTCAGAAAAAGGTTAAAACATGTACATCACAATTTCCCAGAGCCCAAGTTGATGTCTTCAAATTACTTGTTTTGTCCTAACGGTTCAAAAAATATTAAATTTACCACCATAGAAGACTAACAACCAACAACTTGTTTGGGGAGATTTTTCTTTTCTTTTTTTGGAGCTCTGCCGCAACCTGCCAAGAATACATTTCTCTGCTGCCTTTTAGAATGAAAATAATTAGATATTTGACTTTTGGCAGTTTCAGTCCAGAAAATAAACAACTAGCTTTCAAGAATTTAAATTCTTCACCATACGCAGCAACAAGTCATTCGGTGAATATTTTGGAAATCATGAAAATGCTTAATGCAAGGACCATATCAAATTGTTTAAACCTGGTATTTTTAAATGTACACCTGCTAAATAACACCTGCTATTTTTATTCAGTCTGTCAAAAAAACACACTGCTGATCAGTATAATGAGATAATTAAGCGTTGTACTTTGTGTCCAGGTGACCATGTGAGGCAGGACAGCATGGACTTCAGTAAGGAATGGGAAGACCCGACCAATTGCCGCTGTACAGACCGTCTGAAGCCTCTGGAGAGGAGAAAGGCCCGGCAGCACCAGCGCTGTTTGGCACATTCACTGGTGGGGACGCCTAACTATATAGCACCAGAAGTGCTGCTGCGAACAGGTACAGTGGCTCACAGCTAGGGCTGCAACTAACAATTATTTTCTCGATTAATCTATTCGTTGTTTGGTCTATAAAATTAGCCTGACAAGCCAGACCCACATCCAGATGTTGGGTCTGGGAACTCGCCATTGGCAGGGCTCGATGCAAGGGGCGGGATAAACGGTTGTCTTTCAAATTCCCTCTGCACGCAATAGGATAGCTACAACCAACCAGAGCAACGCTAGTTGATAGATGAATCTTTTGCCGTTTCCGGTCGGCAAAACTCCGAACATATCTTCCTTTTTTAAGAATGACTTCAGTGCTTAACTCCAAGTCTTCCAGATTCCAAAGACCGCTGTTCGCCAGCAGCAGCAGCCGCCGCCATCTTCTTTGTTTTCAAGTAGCAGGGAATTCACGCGGAACCGTCGCAACTCTGCCGTCATTATGTTAAGCCCGCCCACCGACTCTATACACAATGTGATTGGCCCGACTAGAGTTTGGTTTTTCCAGCTCGCAAACCAACGGAGAGTTGCTAGACGACCCTGGCTGCAAACTACATTTGCTGCCGCTAGGGTGCGTCTAGATTTCTAGGCTACTGTAAAACATCAGAAAATTGTGAAAAATGTCGTTCAGTGTTTCCCGAAGCCCAAGATGACGTCCTCAAATGTCTTGTTTTGTCCACAACTCAAAGATATTCAGTTTACTGTCACAGAGGCGTGAAGAAACTAGAAAATATTCACATTTAAGATGCTGGAATAGGAGAATTTCTTTAATTTTTTTTTTTTATTGTTCAAATCGATTATGAAAAGTAGTTGGCGATTATTTCAATAGTTGACAACTAATTGATCAATCGATTAATCTTTGCGGCTCTAACCACAGTTAGGTGTACTGTGGAATTTACCTTTTTTTTTTTTTTTGTATCATTTTGTGTGACTAAAACGTGAAAGCACACTTCTTAACAAAATTGACTGGAAACTTTAAAACCCTGCTGAGAGATGTTACTGCAGTGTGGTTGAAAAAAAAAAATGTATCTCCTCTAGGATACACCCAGCTCTGTGATTGGTGGAGTGTTGGTGTCATCCTGTATGAAATGGTTGTTGGACAGCCTCCCTTCCTAGCGACCACACCCCTGGAGACACAAATGAAGGTATGTGAAGCACCTGCAGTGGAATGTAATGCACCCAGACTGTATTGTTTATTATTGCTGTCTCCACTGTTGAACACCAGGTGATAAACTGGAAGAGCATGCTGCACATTCCTCCGCCAGCCAAGCTCAGCCCCGAGGCGTCAGACCTCATAGTGAAATTGTGCCGCAGCCCCGAGGACCGCCTCGGCAAGAACGGTACCGATGAAATCAAAGCTCATCCTTTCTTCAAGACCATCGACTTCTCCAGCGACCTGCGGCAGCAGATGGCGCCGTACGTCCCCACCATCGCTCACTCCACAGACACCTCCAACTTTGATCCCGTGGACCCGGATAAAATGTGGAGCAGCGACAGCGGCGGCGAGGACGACCTCAACGACACCCTCAACGGCTGGTTCCGCAATGGCAAACATCCCGAACACGCCTTCTACGAGTTCACCTTCCGCCGCTTCTTTGACGACAACGGCCACCCGTACAGCTGCCCCAAACCCATCGAGTATGAGGGTTATAACGAGGACGAGGCGGACTCGGAGGGTCCGGTGCAGGAGGCAGCCGGGAGCTCAGCGGCTCAGGGCCGAGACTTGGTCTACGTGTAGCGTTCGAGGCCAGCTGAGCTCCCTGTACATAGCGATTACATTTATAGAGGGTGTTTGTGTGTGAGAGAAGGGGGAATGCAACGGTACAGCATTTAAACCCTTGAACATAGGAAAGTATGTTTGTAGGAGAAGTCAGAACACTCTGCAGCACATTAACAGGCTTTGATATCGAGACTATAAGTGCACACTACAAATTAAAAGAATAGTTAGGCATTCTGGGTAACATGTTTATTTGCTTTCTTGCCAAGAGTTGGATCGATACCACTCATGTTTGTACGGTAAATATGAAGCTGCAGCGAGTCAGAGGCAGAGCTGGGCAAGTTGTTTCCCCCTGTTTCCAGTCTTTATGCTAAGTTAAGATAACCAGCTTCATATTTACCTTACAGACATGACGGTGGTATTGATCTCCTTATCTTACTCTCGGCAAGAAAGCAAATAAGCGTGTTTCCCCAAAATGTTGCTTTTATGTGTGAAAGGTACACTGTACGATGTTTTGCTGCCTGAGTAACAGAAAGCAGAAATAAAATCAGGGTGCTCTTTTTTGATGACATCGCAAACTCCCCCTAAAGCCTTAATTTATTTAAGAAAATTGTAACTGGTGATGCTAGTGTAGATGCTGTTTGAGTGTGGGAATGTTTGTTGTTGGAATTTACATTTATTGGTTAAAAAAAAAAAGTGTCTTAATTTATATTTTAATGTCTGTTGCAATGGGGATTTAGTGTTGTGACTCATAGAAATTTGCAGGGATAAATTGCTCTAATTATTCATTGCTGTGCCTTTTTGATTTTTTTTTTTTTTTTTTTTTTAATCTTTCACCAAATATAAAGAGGATTAATAATCAGACTGGCATTTTAAAAATGAGAGTAGCAGTAGCTGATTGAACTACAGTAGGTGTTTGTTTTATTTTTCTAATTTATACTTAAAATGTATTTATAAATTAAGTTGTATACAGTTGATGTAAATATTTTTCTCTTCCCTGTCAGCTGATTTTTGATTTTTATTTTTTTTTTTCTTCCTTCGGGCAGGCCCTCGTCACTGTCTACTGCTGCTGCCTTCTGTTGATATGTGTGCTTTTCTGTCTCATTCACCCAAAATACGTACAAACACTTAGTCTCCGAACGCTGATTAGATCTCATTATTTTTGCTTGTCTCTCAACCAAAGCACTAAATAGGTGGGTTTTGACTTTTTATTTGCAATAACCCACGTTTAGAAAAACAAAGATCACAAGACCATGAAATTAGTTTTTGTGGTGTTATTACACTATCAACCAGAAATGCCTTGCTTTTAGGCACCTAACCACTTCACCCTACAGTACTCTACGTTGTGTTTGAGGATCTGAGAGAGGCTTAAAATCCAGCTCCTACAAAGTAAGTCTTATTTCCTGTCTTTAAGAATCACTACAGCATACTGTCACGTGTTTCTGTACTGATTTGAAGAAAGAAAAGCTGGATTGATGGACCGACGGTGGAGAGAACTGCTCTCCATCACATATGCTGTTTTTGTAACCCGCTGTACTTTTTGTGTGTGTTTAGGAAGAGATCTCTGAATGTAGTTCTGGACTCAATGGTGACCACTGGCATTCTGCACTGGTTTTGTGTTTTCATTGTAAGAGAGAGAATTTTATTTTTGTGTACATTGTTGCTCTGAACGGTTCGGTACAGGGAAGAGAGTGATGAATAAAGAATATAAAGAACAAAACATGTTTTACATGCACACAAACCTTGCTGTATTGTTATTAGTATCATAACAAACTACCGGGCTGGTGATTCAGATTAGGGCTGCAACTAACAAGTATTTTCATTATCAATTTATCTGCTACAGATCTGTATGTAAGATGACATCTGTAAATGTCTTGTTTTGTCCAACCAACAGTCCATAACCCAAAAATAATCACATTGGACAAAGAAAATGTCCACATATTCACAACTGAAAAGATGAAACTGGGGGATGTTTTGTATTTTTATTTAAAAATTGAGGATAAATGATAAATCGTTTATCAAAACAAGTTATGAAAACAAGATCAGTTTTCAGAATTAGTTTCATCCTGGATTTTGTCAGAAAGGTCAAAAGTTTAAATAACACTAAATATCTATTATAGGAGCACTGTTTTGATATTTTGTGTGTATAAATGAATGTACACATAATTCAAATAGTTTATACATTTCAGCATAGAAGATTAAGCAGAATTGGCCTACTCTGTTCTCCCTTTTGCTGATAGACAACTACTATTCACACTAATTACATCTGAATAAGATCACCAGAAATGTTATGTCAGCTTGTTTAGAAACTTTAAAATAAAACACAACGGCAAATAGGAAAACAGAACAGCAAATATGAAAACACTTCAATAAATCATAAAACACGACAGCAAATCGGAAAACACGACAGCAAATATGAAAACACGACAGCAAATATGAAAACACGACAGCAAATACGAAAACACTTCAACAAATCATAAAACAACGGCAAATAGGAAAACACGACGGCAAATAGGAAAACACGACAGCAAATATGAAAACACGACAGCAAATAGGAAAACACGACAGCAAATATGAAAACATGACGGCAAATATGAAAACACTTCAACAAATCATAAAACAACGGCAAATAGGAAAACACGACGGCAAATAGGAAAACACGACAGCAAATAGGAAAACACGACAGCAAATAGAAAAACACAACGGCAAATCGGAAAACACGACAGCAAATAGGAAAACACGACAGCAAATATGAAAACACGACCGCAAATTTGAAAACATGACGGCAAATATGAAAACACTTCAACAAATCATAAAACACGACAGCAAATATGAAAACATGACGGCAAATATGAAAACATCATGGCAAATAGGAAAACACGACGGCAAATAGGAAAACACTTCAACAAATCATAAAACAACGGCAAATAGGAAAACACGACGGCAAATAGGAAAACACGACAGCAAATAGGAAAACACAATCGCAAATAGGAAAACACGACAGCAAATATAAAAACACGACAGCAAATAGGAAAACACGACAGCAAATATGAAAACACGACAGCAAATAGGAAAACACGACAGCATTAACTTCTACCGGAAAAGGTAGGGCCTATCTAGTAGAGGACGGACCCTCCTGATTGGACAGACGGACTGTCTGTCTTTTAACAGGAAGGAGAGGTGAAAAACACGGAAAAGCGCCTACTTTTAACAGAGAGACAGTCTGTCCAATCAGGAGGCTCCGTCCTCTGCTAGATAGGCCCTATATTTTCATATTTGCTGTCATGTTTTCATATTTGCTGTCGTGTTTTCATATTTGCTGTTCTGTTTTCCTATTTGCCGTTGTGTTTTTCTATTTGCTGTTGTGATTTGCACTTCAGGGCCACCGTAGCTTTGGGGGAAAACCATGGATGTATTAAGAGAACGGGGAAAACTCATAAGGGAGTTTGCAACTTCCTGGGTAGTTCAAACATACGCAGTAATACATAAAGTTTCCATACTGATAAAAGCTTGTGTTCAACGTGAAATAACTGGCACACAGATCACACAGTCATAATGAAGATAGTTAAGGTTGTTCCTATGACCTGCGGCCGCCAGGGGGCGCCACACAAAGACAGGTTAAGTTCCCCAGACTGAGACAGTAGGGACCTACATACAGTCTATGGTAGAGACCTTTGATAAAGTTAAGGTTAACGTACACTAGCTAGGTTAACAGCAGTTATCTATAATCTGAATCATGGCGATCACAATGTTGAAATAAGCCATCGTGTATAAATGTACTTAAGGAAGAAGAAGAAAAAGAACTTTATAAATTACATTTTTTTTCACTCAATTGTTAGTTAACATTACACACAGGCCCGAAATACATACACATCCACAAGACCTATAACCTACATGCACAAATGAAGAGATATCAGAGTGAGAGGGCTGTACTGCCCATGGATAGGCGCCCCGAGCAGTTGGGGGTTTGGTGCCTTGCTCAAGGGCACCTTGGCACTGCCCAGGATTTGAACTGGCACCTCTCCAGCGACCACTCCACGCTCCATACTTGGTCTGTAGCTGGAGAGGTGCCAGGCAAGCGCAAAAGTAGCTAAATTAAGAGTACTCACAATGCAGAGTGACGGTCTGTTATAGGCTTATGTTGGATCATTATTATTGGTAGCCTATTAACATGTTAGTGGTAGGCTACTTTGATATTGGTGTTGGTCATGGTGAGGATAATTTCAACTTAGGCTACTTCATATAGACTTTTGGTAGTTTAATATGTAACAATGGATTATATTTGTTTTTATATTGTCTGTGAGTTTGGTATACTATACCACCTGTGCAAAATGAATTTTCCTTTGGAGACAATAAAGACTATCTATTTTTGAAACTGACCATAAGATTTGTAGCTTGAACGAGGGAATGCTAAGCATTCTTTGCTTGAAAAATGATTTAAACAATTAATCGATCGACATGTCGATTGATCAATACTTGTTTCAGCTCTATTAAAGAATAAAAATTGGTTTTGATTGTTAAGTAAAGCAACTTTTTTTCCAAGCTAAACAATAAAACGGTTGGGACATACTGCTGGTCGAGTGATCAACAGGCATGCACTGAACTGAACTGTTGCTCAGTTACCCAGTTACTGTATGTGTTATTCCCCCTCTCTCTCTATCGCTCTCTCCCTCATTTTCTGTCACCTTTCAACCGTCCACCATTGATTAAAGGCAAAAATGTCCAAATAAAAACCATAAGGTCATCTGGTTTAGTCAAACAGATTCATGTTAAGCCATGTTAACCCTATCACAGCCAGAACAGTGTAGATATCTGAGTGGTAACATTAGTTTCTGGCTGTTTGGGGGAGTGTGAGATGAACCCTGGGGCCCCATGCAGCAAAATACAGGCATGCATCCTGATTAGGGAGGATTTTTGGGTTAAGACATGATTTATTGGCATAACAAAGATTTCTTAACTGTTGAAGAGACAGAGAGCAGCACACTTAAAATGTGGGCTAAAATAACAATTAAGCTGTTCTTCATTAATGACACCTTAAAGTAGGCCTATAAAGAAAACCTGTGAGCTCACTTCTGCTCTGTATCACCTTTTTTTTTTAACCTCTGTTAACATCTGTTTTAGGCTTTAGGTTTCTTTAAATCATTCATTCTCTATATCTTTCTTCCTTATGGTGTGGCAAGTCCGTACTCGGCAGTAGAGAGAAGGGCATACTCAACATTCCTAAGGAGTGTCTGAGAGTCAAACTACTCTGACAGGCGGAAGAAGGAAAGAGTCTCACACACACACACACACACACACACACACACACACAGTCTGCCCACATTAATGTTGTGTACATGCAGAAACTCTCGGTGTTTAGACGTGTGTATTAAAAGACTTTAGAGGATAAATGTCCTCACAGTTCACATGGGCAGAGGATGTGGGAAACGCCCGGAACTAGCACAGAAAATACTTATATATGACATCACTTTGCCTGACTCACAGCTTAGGATAATCACCGCATAAAATGCCAGCTTGCCATGAAAACTGAAACACACCCCGGCTAAGAAAGATCCGTAAGAAACCGGCCGCCATATTGGCTCATTAGATACGTTTCATTCAGGGAAGTAATTGGAGCTTTGAGCCTAAATGTCCGAGTACTTACGCAGTAAACATTTGCCCTTTCTGTCAATCTAAGATACGCCCTTTTACCTTTCGATGTGTGCAAGAATAGCCAATCACATTAACGTGCTTAATAAAATGACAGCAGCGTCGACCAATTGGAGGTGTGGATTTTGACAGAAGGGCGGGAGAAAGGCGTGTCTGCTTTCTGCATTGAAATCAGATCTTTAAGTTAAGTAACAGTAGCAATACTACAGTGTAGAAACTCTGTCAGCTAAAGTCCATTTAAAATGTTACTTAAGTAAAAGCACAAAAGTATGAGTATCAAAATATGAGATACTTAAAATACCAAGTTTACTTCTTGATATTTGCAAGGATAGCCAATCACATTAGAGTGCTTAATAAAATGACAGCGTCGTCGACCAATCGGAGGTGTGTATTTTGACAGAAGGGGCGGGGAAAAGGCGTGTCTGTGGGCCTAGGGTGTCGCCGTGGTGGCTCCCATTCGAAGGCGACGGCGGTCGTCTATATTTCGGTTGTAATCTCTCCAGAAGAAAAGTGAAATAACTCAGAACAGACAGCAAATTGAACAGACTTTAATGTTGAGATTTCTTTCCAATTCTTCTCGGTCGAGCTTGTGACAGGGCTCTGGAATGACGGAGTGTGCCGAGAATTTGAATTAGCTCGCAGTCAGTTTGAAGAAAGAGTGAGTGTCGGGGTAGAGAGAGAGAGAGAGAGAGGAGCCATTTTGTCCCGACTGTGTGGGAGAAAAGAAAGAGTGGAAAAGAGGAATCACACGGGAGGAGATCCTATTTTTGCTTTGGGTTTTCATGCTGTAAGGGGGAAAACAGTCGGGCTTGGGAAATATAACTTCTCGGGCACGTTATTTAGGTGGTATTTAGCCAAACTAGCTTGCCGAGCTAATCAACAAATCCCAGATTGTTAACAGTTCACAGTCAAGAGAAGCGGGGAAGGTTGGCTAAGAAGCTGGCTTAAGACTTCACATAGGCGTGCTAGGCTATCCGGTTTTTTTTGTATCTTGTCTGGGTTAACACAAGCTGTTTTTCAATGGCGAAGAAGACGTACGACTTGCTGTTCAAGCTGCTTCTGATCGGAGACTCGGGCGTGGGGAAGACCTGTGTGCTGTTCCGCTTCTCTGACGACGCCTTCAACACAACCTTCATCTCCACCATAGGTAAGAAGACCCAGGTGGCCACAGATACTGGATGGCCTGTTGTTACAGATGTTTCAGATTTTTGTGGCACCGCCATCCGAGGTAGTTTGACAGCTGGGAGACTCGCCGGGACTTTCTCCTGCAGCTGGAAATGGTAGGCAGGACATATTTGGTTAGCCCGTGTGCTATCAGCATGCATTGACGTTAGCTTCTCTCCCCCTCGTTTCCTGTCACCTTTCAACCATCCACCATTTATTAAAGGCAAAAATGTCCAAATAAAAACCATACGGTCATCTGGTTTACAGTTAGTTGTCAAACAGGTCAATGTGACAGTCTTTCTCCTTAAATGTGCATATCGCAGCCACAACAGTGTAGAGATTTGAGTGGTAACGGTAGTTTCTGGCTGTTTTTGGGAGTGTGAGATAAACTCTGGGGCCCCATGATACAGAAATGCATTCTGATTAGGGAAGACTTTTGCGTTAAGACATGATCTAGTGGCATAGCAAATGTGTCTTAACTGTTGGAGAGACAGAGAGCAGGGATACAATTCAAAGATGGGCTAAAATAACAATTAAGCTGTTTCTTTAAGCTAATGACACCCTAAAGTACTTCCTAAAGGCAGGGCATATTTGGTTAGCCAGTATGCTATCAGCATGCACTGACGTTAGCTTCTCTCCGGGCCTGCACAGGTTAGCTGGAAAGCTACTTGTGTAGCTTTATGAGGTCTTAGCTATCCCCAGCCACCCGTGTTTCAAAAGACTTGGATAACAAAACATGATTCTTATTTCGGTTTAGCCTGTCATCAATGGTGTAGGTGCCAGGGGAATTGCTGTCATGGCACTTGACCCAGTGACTAGTGAGCTAACGAGGCTAGCACTGGGTAGCAGTACAGGGCCGTGTTGCTCTTACAAAAGCACAAAAAAACTGTCTCACCATATAATTGACAGGTGTTTACATCTCAATAGCAATGCATATATAAGTATATGGATGTGTCCCTGTCATGTCATTTAGCTTAAGCGGTAAGAACTATCTGGATCCTTGTTCAAAATGCTAGATGACACGAAAGTCAAGCCCCTCAAAAGCAGTGACAAGGTTTGTGGCAGCAAGTAAACCAAAGTAGCAGTAACTACCGTAATATAGAAATACTCTATTACAAGTCCTGTCTTCAAAAGTAAGTAAAAGTACACAAGTATTATCAGTGAAATTTACTTTTAAGTGTCAAAAGGAAAAGTACTTATTATTCAAGATGGCTTGGTTTCAGATTGTTGTAAAGTTATATATTTTGTTGCTGGTCTAGCATTACTGCTTAATTACTGTGTAAGCAACACTTTAAGAAAATCATATGATTTGTACTTAGAATCTGAATTTGTAATGTAACTAGTGACTAGCTGTCAAATAATTGTAGTGGAGTAAAACTACAATATTTCCCTCTGAAATATAGTGGAGTAGAAGTATAAAGTAGCAGAAACTACTGAAAAAATACTCAAGTACCTATAACTTACTTTCCATGACTGCTCCAAAGAGAACCGTAAACAATTCATCATGGTGGCATCATCAGCTTTTTTTTTTTCTTCTCTGTCCTCTACGCATGTGCCTTACATCATGCTCACATGAGTCAACTGTCAAGCTATGTCAAATCCCTGCACGGCCCAAGTGAAGGCTCCATTTATTCCTGTTGCTTAAGACCAGTGCTGAGTAATAATGTAACTTAAGACGTGTTTTGATGAACCAGATGAAGCTGACTGTTTGCAATGCACTGCCGTCATGTCCTTGATCTCTTGATTTAGCTTTAATTTCAAACCCAGCTTTTCCGCAATACAACTTTTTGTATTTGTGTTTACAACTTGACTGTATGCCTAAGAACACACAAGCATAATGGGAGACAGTGTTCCCAGTGGCATCCAGGCCAGATTAGATTTGTTGAGGTGCAGCAATCCACAATCATTCTGCTGCAAAGCTTGCTGTCACACTTATGTGTTTGTTTATGGTTTGGTTTTTCTGCCTTTGCTTTTTCTTGCAGTTGGCCTATAGTGTGTTGTATAACGGTCTCAAAATGTAGTCAGAGTGGAAGCCACCATGCCAGAGCTCTGGCAGTTTAGCCAGTTTAAGAGAAGGCTGCGTGATGATGGCCAGATGCAGACATACAGGTTCTTCAGCAAGGAGCAAAAGGTCAATAGGGACCTTTTGCTCCTTGCAGTGGTGTTTTCCCTTCCAAGTTTGGAAGGTATATCAATGCCTGTAACTAAGTGTTTGCAGCAACTGCAGGTTTTTTTCCTTACATTTAAGGAAAAACTCAACATAATCAACATACTCTGTCTACCCTTAAGCAAAACTTTAAAATGATCTCCAAAAGAACCTGTTTCACATCAAGGATAATATGATTGACCCTGCTGAAGCGATTGTGTGGGTATCCATAATATAAATATGCTCTGTGTCTTGTCTAATTTATCAGACAACCTCGGTAAACATAGGGCAAACTTTTAGGTTAGTGGACAAGTTATTTAAAGTATCAAGATGACCAGAAACGGGGATAATCATAGTACTTGAACTTGAACTGTCCGCAAGAGTCATTGCAGTTACTTGGTCTATGAAGTGCTCACTTGAGGTGTTCCCACCTCAGTTTGTCTTTAAAATATGGCAAAACCTCAGAGATACTGGCACGATACCGATATTAGGAATCACAAACCCAACATAATTTTACTCATGTCAGGATGTTCACTAAACAGTTTTCACAGGTTCCCCTCGAGAGCCGTCCCCTTAAAACTACAACAGTCATGAGCTTGTCTCAGCTTTTTCTTTTTTTTTTTTTCTTTTTGTCCTACATCTGTATTCAAAACAAAGCAGCATGCAACGTGATCAAAAGTTAAGGATATGGGGTAAATAATATCTTAGCACACATCATATAATCTAGACTTGTATTGGCCAGGGAGCTCTGATTTTTAACAATATACAGTAAATAGAGGAATACCAACACAAGCCTTCTGGTGTGCAATGATGTACCTTTTACTTTTGTTGCTATGTAATTAGTAGGTTCATCTTTTTGCCCGGTATTTTTGTTGGCTGAATAGTTGCAACAAACTACTTACGTAAATGCATCATAGCACTGTAATGCATAAAGTACAAAATGTACAGTCCAAAGTTTGCAAACACTCTACCTCTTCACTTAAAAGGCTCCACACATAAATCAGGTACAGCCCTTGATGTCAAAACTGGAAAGTCTTAACAAACGGAAACCGAACTTTGTGAAGGACCAGCAGAACCAGGACATGTGAAACAGGAGTGTGTTCTTCTTCTGACACAGTACTCATACCTTTGGAGACACAGATGCACAGCTGCTTCTCAAAATACCCCCACTGGAAACCCCCCTCACTCATCCTCATTTCCAATCTCTCTATCTCTCTCTGCCCATCCTCCTCGTATGTTTAATTTTATGCATATTAAGAGTGCTGAATTAACATGCTGTTGCGATCTAAAATCTCTTTCCACAACACATCATGAGTTTTGCATGGAAACTGGCGATGGCTACAGTGTAATTCATACTTGGGGAAGGAATGGTTCCTCTGGGGATTTAAAAAAGAGAGCCAACCATAAGCCATGTACTCTCTGTTCAAGACTTCCAATTCTGTTGAATTGTGCTCGTTTTTCCAGTGATTGGGGAAATGTGCGATTGCACAGTGCACATATTTTCTTGACAACTTTCCAGTGCACCTCATCAGGGAAAGGAACCGTTTTACTCCTCGCTAGGAGGACTTCACTATTGCGTCAATCCCTGCTGAGCTTGATTTTTGAGAACAAAACTTTTAGCAATAGTTGCCCTCTTTTACCCTTTGCATTATGCCCAGTATTGAATTGCTCCTGGTGGATGTTTTCAAGGTAGTAAGTTGTGTCTTATCTGCAGAAATCTTTCTCATCTCTTTGTCTCTCTTTGTTTCTATCCAACTCTATCTCTCTGTCCCTCCCTCCCTCTCTCCGGGGAGTGCATAATATTCAGTGAGTCACACATTGGCAGCCAGTTCCTTCATTATTCTATGGCCCTGCTCCACCTAGAGCACAGCTGTTTCATGGGACTTTTTAACCAACCACAATTTCTGACCAGAGCTGAACTGACAGCTCCCTATTTAACTGAAAAAAACTATTGTCCAAAAAGTGTCAGTCAAAGATGATACTCCTACTAAACCTTAGTAAATATTGTGAAAACAATAACACATTAATATCGCTTGTCTACATTTCATTTTTGCGCCTTGGGAGTTAGTTAGCTGCAGCTAGAAGCTGGTAGTGACTATCTGCATTTTCCAGTGTTGGAAATAATGATTGTTTTCATTATCGAGTAATGGATCAGTTTTTTTGTCAACAATTGTTCTTGATAATTGAGCGATTTACTCACTTTTCAAGCAAAAGATACCAAACATTCCGTGGTTTCAGCTTGTTGAATGAGAGAGGGTTTGCTGCTTTTCTTGATGGAAAACTTAGCGGAGCGTCCTTGTATCAAACGTAATTAAACTCAATCCGAAGCCCAACCAAAATGGAAACTGAAACGAGTCTAAATAAATAAGTCGGTTTCCACATTCGAAAACATGCACACATAGGAAAAACTGGTCAACTCTCCCACCACAGCTTGTCTTCTCATTGCAACATCTGCCCAAATGCTCGGACCAAAAATAAAAGTCCCTTCAAATATGCACAATATCATGTTTCTAACCAGCTGCATTTAAGCACAGGTTTTACAGTAACAAGGTTTATAGCAGAGTATGTAAACATGTTCTCAGTTTCCCTGTCTTAACCTGATTTTGTGTGGGTACCCATTGTTAGCCAGCTGCTGATCCCACAGCTGTGTGCTGATGGGCTCAAGGTCTGGGCATTGGCACTGCAGAATCCGGAAGAGATAATGTTATTGTCTCTCTGATGGAAACACTCTGTCTTCCATTGTCAGTGCTTCATTTGGTAGTTACTTGTATTTTTGGGGGATGTGTATGCTGATTTATGTTTTCTTTTGTTTACAGGAATAGACTTCAAGATCAAAACTGTTGAATTACAAGGAAAGAAGATCAAACTACAGATCTGGTGAGTCAATGGACTGTTTTGAGGTTTAAGTTTGTATACCCAACTTAAGGTTGTGTGTTTTGGAGGAGAACATGGCTGAAAAATCCAGACATTGTGACAATTATCTTTTAAATTTCAGCCTCTTCTGTTTGTGCCTTGTTATATCATAGTGAAACATCTGTCTGACCTACCCTCCCTCAAGCCCATAAATATGCAAGAACAGGAAATGGTCTGCTGCAGGGTTATCATTGTAGACTACATAGGGTTGCAAAGGGGTGAACATTTTCCGGTAAATTTCCGGAAACTTTCCATGGAAAGTTTACCTGGGGTATTACTATGGTTAGTGGGCTATACAATTAACACACATAGGTTAATACTAGCAATGGGTTATGTATTACTATCTCAAAAAACAACAGAAAAACTCCCGTATTTTAAAAACTCAATGTTGGCAAGTATGTAGTAGCCTATGCTGATTACTGTGTGCGTCATTGACGAATATAGGGAGGACATTCAACTGAAGTTGCATTAAATCAGGTTGTTTTAACCAAGATTATACTGCAAGATGTTTTTTTGTTTTTTCCAACTACATTTAAGTTCCCTGTTATAGACTAACAGTATTATAACAGGCAATATTAAAAATATCCAGTTTATTCCCATTAATTTGTGTTTATTCCCATTAATTCCCATGGAAAGTTTCCAACTTTTAAAATTCCCGGAATTTTGCAACCCTAAGTCTACAACAGATGATTTTCCTCAACTGACATTACTTGATTCATTATTTGGTGTAGCTGGATATGATGTCCTTCTTTTGTCCAGACAGCAGTTCAAAGATATTAAATAATTTGAAGTTTAAATTAATCAATGAGCAAAATTGTTGTAGATCAATTTTTATGTTGTTTGAGAGCCAATTGTATATGTGCTTATTATCAGCTTATTCTTAGTGAAAGAATGAAGAAGGAACAAAGATAAAGTCTCTTTAGAGCATAGTCTGGAGCACATCACCCGCTAGCAAATTATCTTCATTTAATAACTTTTTCCAGTCTTCATCAAGACTGTGAGATGCAGTTTAAAATCCCAAGAGTTAAGGTTGTTTTGTCAAATTACAGAGTCAGTAATGAACTTCCACACTCAATCAGAGTGGTTAGTTTTACACTTTATTCAAGCTGCAGTGTGTGGGTCGATACACTGAAATGCTGACTGAAATGTTCATACATTTATAGTGTTAAATAGATCCAAACGTCTTCTAAAACAATACAACACACAATTGTTAGTCAAATGTTACTAGTTCAGTACACAAAACGTGTCTGGCATTTTTACGATAAGGGGAACACCTCCGCAGACAGAAGCCTATTCGTTCAAGACAAAGTAATTCATCGTTTAGCAAAAATGTCGCCCAAAATCAACTGTTTCTCAAATGTGAATACTTGCTTATTTTTTTTTTTTTCTATGATAGTAAACCAAATATGTCTAGATTTTGGACAAAACAATTCAACCCCCTGTGGCTGATGATGTTACCCTCCAGATGGTTTGTTACACAGAACCATCTGAGAAGCTGTCATTGGAAACTGTTTGGGAAAGGGCAGGCACTTCCAAAAAAAAAACCTGGCCGGTGATTGGAGGAACCATCGGTCTATCACATCCGCCATTTGTTGTTTTGATCAAACAGTCGCAGCGGTCGTTTACTGCCCACTCATCCTGTGGTTTGATAGTAGATAACAATAAGCACCAGCATATTAAGGATCTGTAATTTGCAAGTTTGTAAAGTTATATAGACCTCAACAGTCCCGCCCACAGCCGACTCCGGAAGTAAAAATCCCATTGATTTTCTCCATGAGGATTTAGAATATCAGTCATAATGTCTAAACCATCCGAGGCAGACTGACCCCCGAGCTACGTGGTTGTGAAACGAAGGTTTCTGCTTCTGTAGAAGCTAGAAGTCCGTATGAAATCAACCTTGTTTTAAGAAAAACTACACTACCCACAATCCTAAGCGTAACAGCAACGTCTCTGATTGGTCCAAGTCGCTGTTACCATAGAAATGTTTACCCGCGAACGGCTAGAACGAGCTTCTACCATTGAAGTCTATGATAGTATATTTCTGTAGACGGTCTTGTACCTTTTGCCTTTTTTGCCGTTTTTAAAATGTTTTTTTGCGCCGAATCAGTTATGCTCACTATTCATCTTGTAGCTGGTTGGCTCGGTTCCAGACTTAAAACCTTTTATTTATTTATTTATTTATATATATATATATATAAGCAATTTTCGAAACGTCAATGAAACAATTGAATGGGGGAAAAACACTTCCAGAGACAGAGCCGAAAAAAAGTGGGCGGTCACTGTTGAGCACTATTAAAGGCTCTTCTTCTGTAGCCCCCGTGACTTGTGCATATATACAATTCTTAAGGGATGTGTATAACCAAATCTAGATAATAAAATAATATGCCAGCTCATGTGAAACACATAAGCTGACGTGATTATGATGGGACCCGAGCCTTGATCACATTTGGCCTGATAGTGTCCATTAATCCTCGTCTGTGGCTGTAGGTATTTCAGTCTCTTGTCTACATCACGTTTTCTCCTCTTCATGTCCAAGCACAGCTATTATTTTGAACTTGATAGTGAAACAAGTAGTTTAAGTGTAGGTTTGATTTGCTCATGTGAGCTTGGTGCTCCTGGGCTTCCTCTCCTTTTCTGTATCAGCAGTGAAGGAATGGATGTTGGCAGGGTTTCCCCAGATATGAAAATGTCATAGTTGAGGTGCATGCTAGAAGTGTGCGGAACATGGTTAGCCTGCAGTGGATTTTAATGTTGCGTTTAACAGGCTCAACTTGACTTGTGAGGCTTACCAGGCTTCTCAAGTGTAATCATACTTGTTTAGTCAGAATTGTGCTAATGAGGCAAATACTTTAATGTACTTTTATCAGCCTCTTTTGATGAACAAAGGAATTGCAATACTTTGACTTATAATTCACGGTAACAGGCACAAAAATGAAGTCAAATGTTCACAATTGAGAAGAAGCAGTCAGTTACAGTAGAGAGCAGACATTTAAAACCGATGTATCTGTAAGCTAAATAATATTATATAATACTATTAGTTGCTTCTCTGGCTCAGAGAAAACGTTTTTGGACATTTGTTGGTGATATGTGTTGTGATTTGCATTCATGGAAAGCGAGAAATCTGCAGATATTTTATACTTATCCAATTTGTGCTGTGATGCAGTTAAAATCTGACTTACAGAACCATTTGTTGTTTGGGATAATGGTTGGAATGAATACAAGAAAACACTGAATACAAACAAATAAAATCTGTGTGTGTGTGTGTGTGTAGGGACACAGCGGGCCAGGAGCGGTTCCACACCATCACCACCTCCTACTACAGAGGAGCCATGGGCATCATGCTGGTCTACGACATCACCAATGCCAAGAGCTTCGAAAACATCAGCAAATGGCTGCGTAACATTGACGAGGTAAAACTCTCTCTCTCGCTCTCTCTCTCTCTCTCTCTCTCTCTCTCTCTCTCTCTCTCTCTCTCTCTCTCTCTCTCTCTCTCTTTCTACACAGAGTCCATATCCTCATGTGAATTTATGTTGCTGCCTAAAATCTTATCAGATATGTTAACAGGATATTTTGTGTTGGCACTCCTTTTTCATTTATTGTTTTATCTTTGGCTTAATGACAAAGTGACATAAGTACTTGAAGCCAACATTGCCAACTAGCTGGCCGATCTGTGAGCTGTGTAGCAGGAGTGTGACTAAATTGACCCTTCGCTAAGCCCCGCCCTCCTTAGTTACTGTTGCTACGCCTGACAAGCTTTCGTGCCTGGCACGTCTAAAACAGTATGCATTTACCGGTGTCGGACATTCCCAAGGAGATAATTAGTAACTTTTGGAGAACGGGTGAAATATCTGAGAGAGCAAGACAAAAGAGACTGCAGTATGCAATCGAGGGATATATCCACAACATAATATGAGAACTGATTAGAGAATAATTTCATCAAAATTGAAGCTAAAGCCTATAGGTCATGTCATAATGTGAGCCGCCTCATACGCTGACCATTCAAATGGGAAACGCACAAATTGAGGAATAGCTATGTTCATGCACAGCAGGGTAAGTGGAATTTGAAAATAATCTAATAATTATAAATCAAACAGCTTATCCATAAAATAAATGGAATAAACACAAGACATTAGCCTGACCACTTTGCAATGATAACATTCTCCCGCTTATATTTTTAGTGATTAACAAAATGCTGAAACATATTTTAAAGTACGTCAGTGAGCCTCCGTCTTGCCTTTTAATCATCTTATTTTACGTTCAAATATATACATTATGAACAAAGAACAGTCATTATTTCCGTGCTGTGCTGAGTTAGCTAGCTAGCTAACATTAGCGTGTTCTTGCCTTGGAGCAAACGTAGGTTTTTTTGTTAATCCTGTCGACATTTAGCTAGTTGTGAATGGGGCCTCCCACACTGCTTGATCCACGGCCGGCATTTCTCCCCTTGGGTTTTAGGTTTCGGGAAGGTAAAACATTCCACCACCCCGTCCAAACTTTTAGGATACCGGGTATCAGATTTGCACAATCCCTACGCACAACGCTTCAGCAGGTTTCCCTCGCTCGAAAGCTTGACAGACCTCCCGCGCCTAGTTATGGTCGCTAAGCCACGATTGGCCTGTGGCGGTTTTTGGGCGTGGCTTAGCGAAAGGTCAATTACATCCGCTGAGCCAGATGTCTGTTTCCATCTGGCTCATTGAGGGAAAACCAGAGCACTGTTGTACCTTGTGAATATCTGTGGAACCAGAAATTCACAGATCCACAGTTCAACTCCAGACAATGACTACGTTCACATGCACATAATATTCCAGTTTTTGCCCTTATTCAGAAAAAGATGAAATTCCGACTAAGCTGTTTACGTGGCAAATGAAAGTGAATATTCAACTAATATTCCCCTTTACATGTAGCCGTGCAAAATAAGATTTTTTTCGAAGTTTACCAGCGGTGGCTGACTTGTTGGACCGTGCGAACATAGCCTCTCTTTTATTCCTTCACCCAGGTTCTTGAAAAGGTCGTCGTAGCGATGCCACCGCGTATACATATACATACATATGCAATGACAATAAACTATCTATCGCCTATTAGGTCAGTGTTAGAGGTTACACAACGCTTGAGTACTGTATGAGATCCTTAAATGTATGTGTGTGTTAGGGGTTGCTCAGAGAGGATTTAACAGGATCTGTGAGGTACAGTGTTTGGATCTTTATTTTGTCATAATGGATAGAAGTCCATAAGGCCAAGGAAGTTTTCCTCTGTTTTAGCCTCCATCTCTTCATTGTTTTTCTATGTTGGTGCATCTTTGCTTTGTATTGTGTTTTTCCACTACGTCCTAACTGTTGATCTCAGTAGTGATTCTTCTTATTATGTGATTAACCTTTTGGGATCAATGCCAGATCCAACACATCAGATGAATTACTGTGACTGTTTTTATTCAATAGCTCACATTATCCATCTTTGTTATTCCTGGGTGCAACAATAGACTATAACATTGCGACACATGATCAGTATGACGGTGTCACGCTCCTGTGGGTGAGACTGGCAGGCACTGGGCTTGTGTAGAACGCTTTCTTTTAAATTGTCTCACCCTCGCTGTTGAGAGCTTTGAGTCCGGTCAAGGAAAGGAAACACAATGCATTTCCTGCAAACTAAGAACTCGACCTTGCTCGTGTTGCACTTCTGTGTGTGTGAAAGCTTGTTGTTGACTCCAGAGAGCGCTAAAATGATGTGGAGATGTCTGCTACTTGGAGAGTATTGTGAGTAGTGGATTCCAACCTTCTTATTTTTGGCTAGTAAACCCTCAGAACAAAGGGATATCTATTTGCGACCTATCGTGCACGATTGCATGTCTATGAGTTGTGACCCCTTCAACCAACGAGTGATTTTAGTTTTATTGTTTATTTTACAGCTGCAACGATTAGTCGATCGGCAGAAATTTTATCTGCAACTATTTTGATAATCAAATCATCGTTTTAGTCATTTATTTCCCCCCCCCCCAGCTTCTCAAATGTGAGGATTTGATGCTGCTCTTCTGTCATACATGATGGTAAACGGAGCATCTTTAGGTTTTAGACTGTTGGTTTGACACAACATTTGAAGACTTCACTTTGAACTGTGGGAAATGTTAACATTTTTCACTACTTTCTGATATCTTATAGACAAAATAATTAACCAATTATTGAGAAAATAATCTGAAGGTCAATCGATCCAGCCCTAATTTATTTTTAATCACTTTTTACAGGAGGTAAAATGATCGGCGCTGAAACAATTAGAAAATTAATCAGTTGGCCGATTGACAGAAATTACTCTGCAATAACTTTGCAATCTTATTGCTTAGATCATTTTTTAAATTAAACAACAAAAAAAGCATTTCTCACTCTTGTCTGAATTTTATAGACCACAAGATTCATCAACATAGTAATAGTTAAGTAAACAGATAATAAAACTATTTGTCAGTTGCATCCCTAATCCCATGAAATGCTTTATGTTGTTTTCCTATCTTTTAATCATCTTGCGACCCTTTTGCTATATCTTAAGACCTGTTGAGGACTTGTCTTGATGACGAAGTGGGAAGTAGAGTTGTCGTACCAGAGTTGCCAACCAGTTTGGCATTTGTCATATAGGCAGCTGCATAATCTCTGCCCGGTGGCTATTAGAAGCTTTAAAATGTTAATAGCTAACCTGTTTATTACCTGTGTTTGTGTGTTTCAATTGGTCAGTTAGCTTGTGGGATCATGTCCCAGTGTAGAGAGGGTGAAATCAGAGATGAAGCAATGTTTAATGTTGCTGATATGGAAAAAAAAGGTAATCTGATAATCTACTCTTTCTTCTTTATCTTTTTCAGCATGCAAATGAAGACGTTGAGAGGATGCTGCTAGGCAACAAGTGTGACATGGAGGACAAGAGGGTCGTACCAAAAGCCAAGGGGGAGCAGGTAGGATGGTGCAGTCATTCATCATCAGTGTGCTGCATTTTGATTGGCTGAATTGTTACTGCTACTTTCCAGATACAGTGGTGTTCATACGTTTATGAACCCATGCTAAGTGCTAAGTTGACTAAAAAGAGGAATACAAAAAAATCATCTTTTGGAAATTGATCTTAATGCCTTTTTAATTAAGAAAATTAGGAAAAATCCAACCTTTAAGGACACCAATTTTCTTTGTGAATGAATAATGTATCGTAAATAAATAAATGTTCTTCCTTACAATACAGGGGGCATGGTTGTATTTCAGTTAGCCTAATAGCTGGTTTGATTTGCATTGAGAGATGATTTTATGGAAAGTACCCCATGCCAATCTCTAGGTATGGTGAAGGGTATGTGATGATGTGGGGGGGCTATTTTAATTCCAAAGGCCAAGGGAACTTTGTCAGGATCATAGTATCCTGGATCCATGAAATAACTGGCCTTTAAAAATAAACATCTGCCTGCCTCTATGGGAATTTAACATAGGGGTGTACTTACTTATGCCCCCTGTATTTTAAGGAAGGACATTTATTTATTTAAGGCATTAAGATCAATTTTTTTTCTTCCTCTTTTTAGTCAACTTTAGCATGGGTTCATAAACTTATGATCACCACTGTACATGTTCGGTTCATAGACCTGTCCATTTAGTCCCCTCCCGTTAATTACACATCAGTCCCATCTTTTCACTTAGAAAACACAATATGAAGTCGCAGGAAAGCAGCAGGATAGCTAAAAGAGAATACCATAATGTTTATTAAATACATAATGTAGGGAGAATGTGTTTTAAAATAAGGCAATGAAACTGGTGAAAATAGTTTGAAAGCTTTTTGAAGTCGCTTGTGAAATGTCAGTTTACACCCTACCCTGTAACAGTGCCTCCTTATAGAATGTACAGTACGCTGCAGTTTGTCTTTGCATGCCGTAAAGGCTTACATCTACTGTAACAACTCAGCTGGTGACCACAACTACTCAAACAACATTTTCTTCAGACAAAAGCCATCTAAAATAAATAAAGGATACATTTGATTTAGTAGGCCTATTGGAAAAACGAGTTATGGTACCACCCCACAATGCAGGTACACAGTTGTTTCTCTCTAGAAAGCAGCTGGTGCAGTGTAAAGGTCAGAGAATAACTGAACTTTGGAGACGAGCTCAGAGGATCAGGGCTGAGAAATGTGAGCCTCTTTACTGTCCTAACAAGTACAGTTGAGGTTTCCTCAATCCTGTTATCTTACTATAAATGTCTGTTTACGTAATGAATATGAGACTCTAATTATATTTGAGCCTCCAGACACATTCCAGACCTGCGTTGCAAGACCTAATGGGTCAAGTTGTCAAAAGTTGTAAGGGTTTAAACTGGTTTAAATACATGCTTAGACAAAATACTGCATTATAATGAGTATGCAAAATTGATAATATTTGGTTTGACACTGAAATATTGTTGCAGCTAGTGCTGGATGTTTATAGCTGAAATGAATTGGATGGCTTTATTTTTAGGGCACAATCTTTACAGCTTAAGGAATTACTCAAACTGAATGTGGGCTTTGTGTGTATTTGAAAAATAAAAAAGCTGTGTATTTTGTGTTGAGTGGGCTCGCTTGTGTAGTAACAGTTGTAGAAGAAAAATGAAGAAACTTCACCACTTGCAGTGCTGCTTACACAGCATAGTGACTTCACAAAACTACAACATGTCCATATCACTCATAAGGACCTCAGGAAGAATAGCACCTGCAATGCAGGAGCTAATGAGGATCCTAAATAAACAAACAAACAAACTAACATGGGAGATATTTCCATTTTTATAAACAATTTTTTCGCCCGCTTCAAACAATGTCCGAGTAAAGACGGACATCTACGCTAATGCAAATACCAAGGCTGCTATTTGTGATGCTGCGTTTGGGTTGTAACTCAGTCAGTTGGAGCCTCTGCACACCTCTGGTACTTATGTTATGTAGGAGATGACATTGAAATATGGTGACAAAATTTCTTGACACACATGTACCTTATTTCGACACTAAACAAAGCCTGGAGGTATTCAAAAAAACTAGTAAGCAGGACTTTTCATTAAAATCTAAATCATGAAGATTTCAGTCATACAAAATATAAATGGAGTCACCTAGCAGTACAATGTCTAAGGTATGAGTTTACCTTAAAATGCAACATATCTGAAACAAAATGGGATCTACATATCCAGGTTTCAGCACCAGGATTCAAATGATCTGGAATTGCAGTGATCACCTGCTTCTTTTCTTGCAGTCTGTTAAAACATGTGCCTAAATCCTTGTATTTAATGTATTTGTGCAGCCAAATGCACAGCTTTTCTTCAGTATTTAAGCAGCTGTATTTTTCCCCTCGTGTGAATGCACTGATAGCAGATGGGGAATGTTTGCATATTTTAGTGACCGCGGTGACTGCTGCATTCGGACATCACTTACTGTCCTCTATTAGTATATAAGAGTTTGGTCACTTGATGAAATGTCCAGTACAGTGCCGCCCAGTCTCAAGCCTGACCTGAGATCTAATCAACCAGAACAAGTGAAAACATCTGTGTGGTGCCTTTTTAGAGCTTTGGCTCGTTGTACTATAGCAAACTAGCAGGGACTGGTCAGTCTGCAGATTTAGCAACATCAGATGCAGATCTGCTTACTCATACAAGGTGTGTGTGTGTGTGTGTGTGTGTGTGTGTGTGTGTGTGTGTGTGTGTGTGTGTGTGTGTGTGTGTGTGTGTGTGTGTGTCGTGTGTGTGTGTGTGTGTGTGTGTGTGTGTGTGTGTGTGTGTGTGTGTGTGTGTGTGTGTGTCAGCAGTGATATCTGATCTCTGTTCTGCGCACTTTATTTCGGGACTGAACTTTCTTAAACTGATGCCACACTCACCGTTCTAACTCGCCCTGCTTTCTTCTCCACAGATTGCGAGGGAGCACGGCATTAGGTTTTTTGAGACAAGTGCTAAGGCCAACATCAACATCGAGAAGGCTTTCCTCACGTTAGCAGAAGACATCCTCAGAAAGGTGTGTGTGCATGTCAAGAAACATGAATGCTGTACTTGACTTGTTGATATTTGCTGGCACTCCGGTATAAATTAAATATTTGTTTATTCATAGTATTCATATTACTTTCTAAGTAGCCATTTTATAGCTTTGCTCCATGTTGGCTAACTTAGACTTCAGTCAGATGCAAATTGTGATGCTAACTGTCAGTGTATGTAATCTAACTGTGATGACCACATTCTGCCCACTTTAAATGGCTAAACGAACACTGCTGGATTTATTACCTTAAACGTCTACAACATAAGTTGTCTATCAAATTAAGAGTTATATCCTTGTCCTTTGAATATTTCCTATTCCTATTTGTCATATTTCCAAACCATCAAAGAAGCAAAAAGTGTGTGTCCTGGTCATAGTTTAGTTTATTGTCGGATCCCCATTAGCTGTGCCCTTAAGCTTCCTGGGGTCCACAGTGTCGGTCGCACTGGACACAGTAGATGAAGTCGTACCAGCGTTTGGTTCAACTGTATTCAGCAAAGTGGAACTCCTCTCAGTCTTCGACTGACGAAATGAGGTCGGACTGATGGTTTGAATCACTTGTCACTCATTCTCTACACTCAGTAGTTTACTCTATAGCGAGCAGTGAAGTGGGATTCATTGCTGTCATTTTGCATCATCACTGGCGGTTTTAAGTTACAATTTTTTAGGAAGATTGAAATAGACAAAACGGCTAATGTCAAGGACAACAAAGCTGAACAAAGATAGGTAAATATTTATGTTTACCTATCATGTACATGCACGTAGGTGGGGGAAAATGGAAGAAAGTATTTTACAGGATGTATTTTTGTGTGCGTTTTTGTTTGACAGACGCCTGTAAAAGAGCCCAACAGTGAAAACGTCGACATCAGCAGCGGAGGTGGAGTCACAGGCTGGAAGAGCAAGTGCTGCAGTTGAACAACTCCTCAGTCTCACTTACACAAACACATGCATACACACAAACGCACACGCACACGCACGCACGCACACACACACACACGCACACACACACACACACACACACACACACACTCTCTCTCTCACACTCTCTCTCTCACACTCTCTCTCTCTCTCTCTCTCTCTCTCTCTCTCTCTCTCTCTCTCACACACACATTTAACTCTAACTCTCTAACCTGTCTCATGAGTTTTCTTGCACACTGACACTCTGTCTCTTTATCAGAATAAAACAATAAACCACTTCACTCATCTAATCTCCCTCCTCTCCCACCCTCCACCATATTCTTCGGCTCGCCGATGATGATGATTTTTATTTCTGATAAAAAGAGAAATCCAGTCGCGTTTCTTGTCATTTATTTTAAAAGTTGTAAAAAAGAAAAAAAGTGTGAAAAGACAAGCTCATATTTTCACATTTCTTTTGCCTGAGCTCACCTGGTTGGACACCCTCACCCACCCTTTACCCCACCCTCACCCACAGCACTCACCTGCAGTCAGAGGAAATAAAAAAGAAAAGAAAATTAAACATAAAAAAGACAAATGTAGGATTAACATTTTGTACACTTAGTGGATTTCTGTTGTCTAACCGTATTTGGTCATTTACAATTTGTTACCAAGTGACAGAGGTGTGGCTAGCTCCTTTTGTATGTGGGGGTTTATTGTGTCCTGTGCCTTATATGGAAGACAGGGGCGGGACTGTGTGGTGGGCGGAGCCACATCCACCCAATGAAATTACAGATTAATATTCTGTAGGTTCAGGCTCCCGCGAGGACGCTGAACTAAAGCAGAAGCGTTTGAATTTCTCCTCCAGCCAAGAGAATAGCATTATACAGTATGTCCTGTTTATTGATGTTTTATTTTTATTTGTATGATTTATTTTACTTTTTTCCCTTATTTGGGTTGATTTTTTTTTTTTTTTATTTTATTTTTTTCCTGCATGCAGATTTCTTTGGGTTGGAAGCGTTTCTGTAACCATGTGTAACGTTTGCCATTGGGTAACGGGGCGGGAGGTACAGAAGTTCTCTTTGGAAATTCAAACAGTTTTGCAGATCCATTAAAAATAAGCTTGTTTAAGTTAACTTGTTTGTCATTAATGATGTGTGTAGTTTGATGTGTCCATTATGTCAGATCTAAAAAGAACTGTCTGTGTTTCCATTCTGTAGATTTTTAAACATGCAAGTTTGGGAAGTTTGTGTCCTGAAGAGGAAACCACATGGTCAAGAAAAGGCTGATTATGATTCTGAGTTGATTTTCAAAAGTTGAAAGTCAGAAACTATCTTTCTTGTACTATTGTATTTCAGAGCACAGTGGAAGATGGTGGCGACTCTTTATTTGGGGTGATCTAATTGCTCCTGCACATTTGTTGATCTTTGACAGGCAAAGTAGACTTCCAACTGTCCAGTGAATAGGTTTTTTTTCAAAGCATACATTTTGACTTATAGGTGGAAATGCACAGCCATGATTAACATTAAAGGTCCCATGGCATGAAAACTTCACTTCATGAGGTTTTTTAACATTAATATGAGTTCCCCCCAGCCTGCCTATGGTCCCCCAGTGGCTACAAATGGCGATAGGTGTAAACCTTGCCCTGGGTAACCCCTCAGGATGGCAGCAAAGATCACAGGCGTTGCGCAAGTCTTTATCTGGTTTGAGGTTGAGGTAAAAAAAAAAAAAAAAAAAAAATGTGCACATGTTAAACAAATTATGATAATACACTAGAATATATAATGTATACAAAAGTCTGTATAAAAGCTATATATATTTGTTCTCGCTTAAAATTGTAGGCAGGCTACTTAGTAGGCCAAACCTGTGGCGAAATGGAGATATTACATTGTATTTTTACTACCGGAACCCGCTGTGGGCGGGACTGTTGAGCTCTATAAGGAGGAAGGTTACCTCCCTTTCTCTGCTTTGCCCGCCCAGAGAATTTGGCCCGCCCATGAGAAAGAGAGAGAGACGTCATGGCTTGCAAACAAGCAAAGTGGCAGTTGGTCAAGGCCACACCCCCTCCGTTCAACTTGCCCCCCCTCTCTCTCTCCTCCTGAATAGCATTTAAAGCTACAGACACAGAAATGGCACATCCTAAGTAAAGCTTCACTCATATCCCGCATATTCCATCGCATTTTTTAAGAAAACAAGCCGCATAATCAAGGATTTTTTCCCACAACAATCACAAAAAAACGTCGCATTTTTCTGGAAGGACTGACTAAGGCCTATATAAAAGCATCCAAAAAGCAGCATGTCATAGTACCTTTAAGCTTGGTCTGTTCCATTTACCTAGTGAGTCAGCCATGGCAGTGATCTGGCATGCACAATCCCAGGACCCTGGCACAGGCTGACAGAAGTGGAATTCAGCTACTGTGTCTTTAATGAGTATTAGAACTGTGCTTGTCTATCTAACCTCTTCGTTTAGATCACGTGTCCTGCAAGGCTGGCAGTTAGGCGTAAAAGCAGATGAATGGTAAAAAAATATGAAAGAAAAAGTGACGAATTTTCAACTTCTCCAAAGTTTAGTAAATGTCTAAATTTGAAGTGTTTAGCCAGACTTCCATCTTCTGTATTTTATCTTCAGTGAAAAGGTGGAATATGATAAATTGCAAGTTATTAATACGGTGAAAATTGAGTCAAGTCCCTTCACACTGTTAGAGGCAGCCTTGTGGGAAGCCACTGATATATAACAGTTACAGAATAAAAATGTTTTCAGATAAAATCTTATTACCAGGAGACATGCTGTTAATTAATAGTGAGTTGAACTGAACTGATGAATTAAGAGGATTTTAATGTCATATTTTTTTTATTTATTTTTTTACCATCTTTGCTCTTATTTAAAGAAGACAAGAAGAATAACATGTTTTTCAGGTGGGAAATGTAAAACAAATTACTTTGCTTTAGGGTCCGATTAACACCTGATGTGAGGTAAACAGAGAGGAAAATGAGTTGATCTACAAGTAGAATTATACAGCCATAAAAAAAAGTAAGAGCACAAAACCATGGCATGACTGTGCTGTACTGTCTGGACTAAAATCAACTGGAAAACAGTCTGCCTCAGCAACTGTTAAGATTGCATGAAAATATCTTTAAAAAAATCCCCAAACACACTACTGTTCTGTTTTGACATTGAGTCGCTCTACTTTAACAGTGGAATAATGTCAGCATGCAAACTAAAATCACTCAATGTTATTATTGTTAGGCGAGTGAAGAAATCTTAGTTTTCATACAATTGGAGTCAACCAGAAATCAATTTAAATCGACTAATAAAAGCTGAATAAAAGGCGTTTTTCGGATTTCTTGCAACGTTGCATTTTGGCGCTTGCGCAGTTCATTACTACATTCTTTAAGGCGGAAATAGTTCACTTTAAAGTTTGTCAAAGCGAATTCTGGTACAAAAGCGAGGTTTACTGTTCACTAGCGATACAGTATGGTTATGACATATAGTTGTGGTTTGTTGTGCCTTGTTTTATTATGTTTAGCGTACTACTGGTGGTGATGTGTGTTATTTGCGGAAGTGTCTAGAACTACAGGCATATACCGCGTAGTGCATGACGGGAAGACATGGTCTATAACCCGTGTTTTGAATGTTACGTTTCTAAAGCACTTTTACACCAGACATACCGAAAATATGAGATTGTTTTGATTTGATTAGTTGGGGTTCAATCACATTCACTTCTACGTATTGTGTCTGTATTTTAGCGTCTCAACCATCACTGAAAACAGTTCCTTCTAGAAAGACGTTGGTTCACCCAAAGCGAGGAATAGACATTGCACTAAGGCTATCTGACCCGTGCGATTTCTCCAAATGTGGGACTCGCGACTGCATAGTTTGTGGTAGTGGGTGACTGCGTTCGCGCTCTCCCTTGAGAAGATGTGAATATGAAGGAAATTATAAGAGTAGCCTGAAGATGGTGGGGCGTGAAAAGGTGCCGAAGACAATTCTTACAGCGCACATACGGGTATAAAGCATAGGAAGTATAAACGAATGGACCAACAGATCCCGTTGCTCTGGACGGAGACCAGTGAAGGCCATTAGAAGCACTTTTCCGGTGATGGCTGAGCGTTACTGCGCAGCCTCCAACTGAGAGAGACGACGTAAATGTGCCGTGAGCAACCTGTCTGAAAGTTGTAAGTCTTCTGGTAGCTGTGCCAAGAGAAATCTCAATCATTCCGAATATTGCAGAGACGGAGAGCGTAGGTATATGTGAGGAGACAACATAGGCACAGGCTAATTATTGCTAACTAAAATGCTAGTTAACATTAGTAATTACACTTAAACAGCTAATGTGAGACGAAACTGCCTGCGCGCTTCTCCTGTACTATACGGTAATTTCCTCTACTATGCGACTGTAAGTCGCGTGGTTATGACACAATCGTTAGCCTATTTTTTACAAAAACGTCTGCTACGGAGCCATAACATGAGGTACAAGGTAATGGAGCCTTTTATACATTGTCGTGTTTCTTTAGAAATAAACAATGGACAAATAGAGTCTTTAAACGCTTTAGATGTAAAGTTATTCGCTGTCAAAGTGGCGCCAAAATGAATGGCAGTCAATGGAATGCTAACGGGAGGTGATGGCTTATTAGCATCAAAATGGCGCCATAGGAGGTTCGCGGTCCGAGAAGAAGCTTAGTCTTTGGAGGTGTTTTAAAGGTGGGATACATGCCGTAACTTACAAGTTACTTTGTTAGTGTTATTAATATAACCCTCACATATTTAGTTTAATTTAATTCATTATCAGCAAATCATGCTCTAATGAATGTGAAATCATAGTCCTCACGGCTCATTGTTGTTGGTAAGACAATTGTGAGGATGTTCTGCTTTTTTTTGTCATGATAAACTATTTTATATGGCCTGTGTTTTTGTCCTAGCTTTAAAAGCCATGGTTATCTAAATGGTCACTGTAAAGCCTACATCAGCATTAATGCACAACGTTGAAAGAATCATATTATAAAAAGGGAAATGTTGGTATAGTTTTCAATGGGCATCACCCAGAATACACCTCAGTGTCTCCTCCTGCATTGATTGGACACGGTCACGTTTGCTCAATATGAATCTTCTGGCCTCATTATCTGTGTGCAGGTCACTGTGTACGCCTCATTTCACCAGGTGGCGCTGTTGTATCATGGTTAAATGCTTAAATAGGAAGTCTAGTAATGATTCATTTTGCATTTGGCCCCCTTGTCCTCAAGTTGTCCCCAGTTGTATAAGAACTTGTGGGAGACTCTTCAAAATATGGTGATTAAAGAGGATCTTACAGGTGGAATTTCTTACTAAATTTATACTTCACGTCTCCTGGAAATGAATATTATATTTAAAATGTGAATGCAGGATTGTATGTGTTTTACAAAACATATACAAATTACAGCAGTTTTAAGATTATTAATAAGGTCAAACACTGGCACACAGGCATCTAGTGGACCATAAACCCACTGAAAGCTACAACTCTGCATGTAGGCCTAGAAATAACTCCGTTAATAGAACAAATAGAAGAACGAAAAGGGTTTTCTTACCAGACAAACATGGAATTACAACCAGATTAACATCTTGTTATTATAATGTAATGTAATGTATAATGTAGCTAACGTTGGAAGCAGGAAAAGAGAGAAAGTAGTCAACATCAGTTTTATTTGATCAATCACCTTGTTACCGTGAATATAATGCACTGACAGTATAGCTTATGATGCATTGGACCACTACTAAACTGATACTATATAGATATTTTATATATGTTAGAAGCCTTTAACATTGTTCAAACTCAATGAGCCTTTTTGTCAATTCTAGAGGAGAATACAACGTTTCCAAAAATACTAAATATGTAGGCCTATTTGGGAAGAATGTCTATTCATTTAGCAAAAGACATCTAAAATATGATGCAGCCATTAAAACGAAAATAAAGAGCAAAACTACTGTTGGAAACTAACTTTAATTATAAATAAAATGACTCCAATTGTGTAAGAATCAACATTGTAAATTGTTTTTAGCCATAAAAAGACACACATGTTGCAATTACAGCTGTCAGCTGAACAAACAGTGGGTCCAGGTGAGGAGTTGGTGGCAGACTTGGACAAGGATCAACTCAACAGTGAGACGAAACTCCATTTCCCATGGTCCTTTGTTCTACTCCGCAGTGATGTGGGGTGTGGTGTTTGAATGACTGTGTGTGTGTATCTGTACTTGTGTGTCTATGTGTGTGTGTGTGTGTGTGTGTGTGTGTGTGTGTGTGTGTGTGTGTGTGTGTGTGTGTGTTGCGTACAGGAGGGGAGCTTCGTCTCTACGCACAGACCGAGAGCCGCAAATCTACCTCGGAGCATCAGTGAGCGGGGGACCGGAGGATGAGGCACGGCGGTGTGTAGCGGATCTACCGGGCGTGTAAAACTAGGACGAAATGAGAGTGATATTTGAACTGGCATTGTTGGATTTTTTTCTCGCCGTGTGAATCTGGACGTGGATCTGCAACGGAGCGTCGATCCAACGCCGTGAGAGCTGCTGACGGTCTGTGTGTTTGTGAGCTAATATTACCGACACTAAGGAAAGGAGATTAGCCATAGTGGCATTTCATCATTTGTGCTGGTAATTAAAGGAGTCTGTTTTATTAGGCACTGTAGCTATTTTTCTTAATGATATAATCAAGAAACCAGACTCAATTATTGATGTTTAAAAAAAAAAACCAATGGTTACACAATTCCCAGGCAGACAGGAGGCTGATTAAAGCCATCATTTAGATTTCCAGCAAATTTTGTTTTTGATGATATAAAAGAAGCCAGTCATGTCAAAAACTAAGAGCAGTGAGTCAGTGAAGGTGGTAGTTCGATGCCGTCCTTTGAACCGGAAAGAGGAGTCCAATGGGCCTGCGGGGGGCATCGTGCAGATGGACCTGCGACTCGGACAGGTGATCCTCCGAAACCCGCGAGCCTCAGCCAGCGAGCCCCAGAAAACATTCACATTCGATGCAGTCTATGATGCAAACTCCAAACAGCGAGACCTTTACGATGAGAGCGTGCGACCGCTGATAGATTCGGTGCTCGCAGGGTTCAATGGCACCATATTTGCGTACGGACAAACCGGAACTGGGAAGACGTACACCATGCAGGGGGCGTGGTTGGACCCAGAGAAACGGGGTGTGATCCCCAACGCTTTCGACCACATCTTCACACACATCTCCCGCTCGCAGTCTGATAAGCAGTACCTGGTGCGGGCGTCCTACCTCGAGATCTATCTGGAGGAGGTTCGGGATCTCCTCGATCCCAACCACGGCAACGCCAGAGCCCTGGAGCTCAGGGAGAATCCAGAGTCTGGGGTGTATGTGCGCGACCTCACATCATGCGTCTGCAAGAGCATCAAGGAGATCGAGGAGGTGATGAACGTGGGCAACCAGGCGAGGGCGGTTGGGGCGACAGACATGAACGAACACTCGTCTCGGTCCCACGCCCTGTTCTTGATCACAGTGGAGTGCAGCCAGCCTGGGCCAGATGGGAGGAAACACATCCGGGTCGGCCGCCTCAACCTGGTGGATCTGGCTGGCAGCGAGCGCCAAGCCAAGACAGGCGTCCAGGGCGAGCGCCTGAAAGAGGCCGCCAAGATCAACCTTTCCTTGTCAGCTCTGGGGAACGTGATCTCAGCGCTGGCCGACGGGCGCAGCAGCCATGTGCCGTACCGGGACTCCAAGCTGACGCGGCTGTTGCAGGACTCTTTGGGCGGGAATGCAAAGACTGTCATGGTCGCCACCTTAGGACCAGCCCCCCAGCACTACGACGAGACCCTCACCACCCTACGTTACGCCAACCGCGCCAAGAACATCCAGAACCAGCCCAGGGTCAACGAGGATCCCAAGGACGCTCTACTGCGCGAGTTCCAGTTGGAGATCGCTCGCCTCAGGGCCCAGCTCAACCACAGGAAGTGGAGGAGCAAACAGAAGAAGGAGCAGGTGGATGGCGAGGGCTGGGAGGGAAACGGCGATGAGGAGACAGAGGGTGAAGAGGAGGTGGAGAAGGAGGCAGAGGAGTATGTGAAGCTACAGGAGCAGCGGTTGGAGAGGGAGAAACAGGACATCAGAGAAGATCAATTCATGTTGGCCGAGGAGAAGCAGAGGCTCCTGGGAGAGAAGGAGAGGATGATGGGAGATCTGAGGAAGGAGCAAGAAGCCACCGAGCAACTGACCGCCAAGTACAAGGTGAGAGCTCGAAACTGTGAGTCCAGTCAGTAACTTCATCCATTAATTCATTCATTCATTCTTCACAAACAGACAGCAAATATAAACATGCACAGATTCAAATCTCATAAAAACCCAGTTTAGGACAAAACAAACAAGAAAATTACCCATAATGCTCTTCTCTGATTTAACATGGAGGCCAGTTAACATCCATCACCATATCAAATAATTATAATAATCTGAATGACACTAAAGGTTTTTACAGCGAAAAAGGCTAATTTTCAGCTCCATGTTCTTAATGAACCAAACCCTCATGATGTCATCTCTCTCTCTCTCTCTCTCTCTACACACACACACACACACACACACACACACACACACACACACACACACACACACACACACACACACACACAGTCCTGGAAGTCAGATGAGGGACATGTGGTCTGTGGGATTATCATGTGTTATAATCTAATGATCTGTTATTAAGGGACAGTATCAATGGGAGATTTATATCTAATTACATCTCAGTGTGTGTGCAACATATCAGGTATTAGTGGAAAAAGTAACTCTCTCTCTACATTAAAGGGGCCCTCCAGAAATTCGAGTAAAGTACTTCCAAAGTCTAGGAACTTGGAGACAAATAAAACAAACTATGTTCAAAATCGATGCAGCAGAGGCTGAGATACTCCGACTTTAAGTCCTCAGTATGGATCCACTTGATCAAAAAACTGGATCCTACAGTTCCCATAATGCCACTCGAAGGTGTCTTTTCATTTGTCCTTACCTGCCTGGTATACATCCATTGTTAGAATCCATACCCCGAATTTGTAGCGCAAGCCTCCCAAGACCTAGCCAAGATGACATCATTATGACCCTGATGACATCATTGTGACTCATTAGGGTTTTAAGAGGTAAAGTAGCCAGAGAAGACATTATACAACTGAGTTCACAGGCTGAGTTGTACTCCTCATGAAGAGTTAGCCTATCATCACACAGAAAATTGGTTAAATGCCCCTTTAAGTCCTTATTTTAAAATAGTAACGTCCTACATTTGTGTGTAAAGTCTTTTATATTTATAGGTCAGTACATTCATTTAGCTGTTCCAGGTTTTCAATTTTCACTCTTTTTCCAACAAACAATAGTTTACCACGCTGAATACGTAATGACGATTATCGTTGCATTCAAAGCGCAGTTTATTTAAAGGCCCTGAACACACACAGGTGTTTCTAGTTAATGTGGCTGATAGGACCTTTTCCAGGACTGTGTGGGTGTGGTTAGACTGAGTGATTGACATCTTCCTGAGTCCACTGTTACTGTTGTTGGACCTGTTAGGGCGGGACAAATAACACCTTTGTCATCCTCATTAGTAGAAAGAATTTGTGACCTAATAAGTTCCCATCAAAGCTCCGGCCCACCTTCAACCTGAAAAGAGTCTAATCAGCCAGAATAACTGAAAACACTTGTGGGTGTTCAGAGGCTTTAATTAAAAAAGGGATTCCTGACAGTGTCGATGCTCACGCTCTTACTCCATCACTGCAGCTCAGAATAACATAAGGCAACTTTGTGATGATAATTGGAAATAAAAATGATACCCACATTGTACCCACTGCTTGTCTTTTATTAGAAATCTAATCCACACAGTGTTAAATAGCTTGATTATAAATGAAACATTTCTGTCAGATAGAACTTATCGTCAGGCATTAAGTACTTTTCTTCTCACTGTTTTTTTTCTCTGCTTCGGCATCAGAAACGTTGCATTTGCAACAGGTGCATTTGACCTGGTTGAACATCACTTTTTGCTGTAAACGTATCTCCCGGCAGGTATCATCGTTTCATGTCATTTCATATTAAGTACTTCACTCGGGGTTCTGATTACAACCAGCTTCATGATACAGGCTCACCCTGTTAGGCTTAGTGAAGCCAGATAACCCAAAGAGAGCCAGACTAAGTTGACTAGGCTAGGCAGTTATTGGGTGCAAATATTCAACAACAACTAATCTCAATGTAAGAACTAGTGTGTGTGGCGAATTTAGTGATGCTAAATCTCAACCTGGTAAACATTTACGATTTACTAGGTTAAGTTTAACCTGACTCCAGCACCAGTGGTTCCAATGACTGGTTCTGTGTGTGTGTGTTTGTGTTTGTCCCTGCTGCCCTTTCTCCACAGTGTGCTCGGGTGGCTTATATGTCCAGACAGGAACTGGTGACCATTGTAGCTTAAAATGTCAGTTCTAAAATGTGCCATACTCTCTCACACACCACACACAGGCCGCAATCAAAGACCGAGTCAGAGCTGCATTAATTACTTGCTCTGGTTCATGGGCATAGCCAGTCAATAAGTCATGCATGCAGAATGACTCAGTGACTACAGTCTATAATACTGGAGCTGCAGTCTGAACCATCAAACATGGGACACTACTGGATCAGTTTACTGAGCTGCAGAGGCTATAATGAGGGGAAATGAGAGGAGGAAATAGATATTTTCAGCGTCACTTATATGGGAACAATAGAAGGGCAAGTGGAGGTTGTACTTGAAAGAAAAATGCCTGCTAGTATCCTCTTTTTCTGTAATCAATTTGGTGATGTTTTGTGTATTTTAGGAGCAATGAAGTGTTATGCTTTACATTTTTATTGTTTGTGCTTTTCCCGCAACCTACCAGAGTGCCTTTAACAACTCCCAGAGCCGAGGTGTGATGGGTAATATACAGTCTGTGTAGGTGGTAGTGTAATAGAGAGAGAGAGATTTTCCAGTTTAGAAAAGGTTACAGTCAAACCCATATCTCAAAACACAGCATGCATTGTGGTCTATTGAAGCCGCTGTCAGTGGACAACATTGATCTGTTTGCCTACTTTACAATGGATTTCTTGCATGTAGCACTGGGAGAAATGGTTGAGATTAATATAAAATAACAATAATATTTATAATATTGACGCACAGTATATCACAATGTGGCAAATGTATAGTAAATCACAAAAAAACTCAAACTAAGAAAAACAAATTATGTACATTTTTAGTCAGTTTGCTTAAAATAATAAATTTGGAATACCTTTTTTTTTTTTTAAACATCATATGATACATCCATCACAATGTGTCATGACCCTAGGTTTAGTTTAGTTTTCTGTTTTATTTTGTAGGTTCGCTTCTTTTGTGCATGCAAGAGAATTAAGGCCACATGTGAAAAATGTATTTGAATTCTGAGTTTATAGTCAGAATTCTGACTTAAGCCAACATGAGTGTCCATAGTGGTGCATTTGCAATTTAATTTATGTAATAAATGCACACTACAGCACACTGAAAAGAAAAGAAAAAAATGACAAAAGTGTTGGAGTGCATAAGCACATCCTTCTTCTGAGTGAAGGTACGAGGTCTGGGAAAGTCCCATGAGAAAGAGCTAATGTATATTCTGATGCTGTGCCCTTCACACTGAGTGCCTTCATGTACGTTTCTGTGTGAGGCTTCTCATATTTCTTCCCATCACGTTTTCCTCCGAAGCGCCGTGGGGCTAACGCTGTTTTGTGCTAAATCGTATAAAATCTTCTGTGATCACACAGAAGAGGGTCTTTGTGTGTGTGTGTGTGTGTGTGTGTGTGTGTGTGTGTGTGTGTGTGTGTGTGTGTGTGTGTGTGTGTGTGTGTGTGTGTGTGATGCTGACTGTGTGCTGCTGAGTGATGTCACTGATGTCAGCAAAAGTCCTTCTTGTTTCCCCCCCGAGGAGGAAGATGATTAAGGACAAGAACTATTTCCTGCCTTTGATACATCGGTCTGTTGCTGTTGGTTGCACTGGCTGACTGCTCCTTCATCATGATGAACATGGTCCTGTACTTTATTTTGACTCAATCCCACATACACCGTCCTGCAGCTTTGAATTCTCACTAAAACACCAAATGTGTATTAATCCACCACTGAAAATAGTCCCCAACAAACACAACATGCATTCCTGTTTGTGTAATGTTGGCTAAGAAATACAATTACAAGCTGTTTTAGGAAATTACCATGTCTTTTTTTTATATATATATATATATATGAAACAAAATATTTGCGTTTACACCTATTGAAAGAAATTGTAGAAAGAATGTTCTTGAGGATGAGAGCCACAGCTGGGAAAGTATTGAGAGACGGACTAACACATTGTATATAGAACAACACTAACCTTTAAAGTGAAAAAGCCTTTTTTAATGTGTACATTGGGGGGATAAAACAGAATCACCAGGCACATGACGCATGTTTTGGTCACAGGTCAATTTTAGATGATTAAGACGTGGACAAGGAACCCTTTATGTCTATTTGAAGACTTCTGCTCAGTGCTATTGTCACATTTCATGCTCTAAAATCAGCAGGTTATGCTTGTAGAGTTTTCTCTCTCTCTCTTTCTCTTCTCTTAAAAACTGTTTTTAAATATTGGATTTTGGGCCTTTTCTTGGTCTGGGAAGAATTCTGGGTAAGGTTATTGTTTTATTTCAATGAATAATTATTCAGATGTTCACATTACATCATACAGTATAATCATATAATATGTTACACAATATACATAATAATTCATCATTAGGACGTCACTGTGATCCTACAACATTTCCAGTCTGATCAATCAGCCATGGCCCAGCTTTTCTCTGATTGGCTGAGAGTGATATTAGCCCACCAATCACAGCTCGTGGCATGCAGGTTCCATTTCTCTCTCTGCTCTGATCACCTATGAGACCAAGGTTGCTAGGCAGAGCAGGGGAGAGAGTGTGTCTGGCTGGAAACATGAGCTCCATATAACCAAATACAGATAAAAATCAGATTGAAACTCTTCTCCCTTTTCCCTCCTTTCACTCTCTCTCACACACACACACACACACACACACACACACACACACACACACACACACACAACATATGTAAGTAGGTCAGGAAACAGCCTTGTGAAGCTGTGTTGGGTCAGCTGGTGTTTCTGCAGGGTGCTGTTAGCTAACTGGCCTCCAAGGTGTAGCGCTCCATCTGTGCATTGTGTGTTGTAATGTTGATGCAACTGTTGTTCAGCTGTTGTCTGCTCTGCTGGAAGTGCTACCGGTTTTAATTTACATGCGGTGGTGCGAGTATTCAAAGCCTTCAGTAAAAAGTATCAATATAGTGTGAAAATACTCTATCACAAGTACAAGTCCTGCATTTAAAATCTCACTTAAGTGTAAGTATGTAGGCTTAGTAAACTTAACGAAGTTGTTTTTGTGCCTAAACCTAACCAAACTGCAACTGTTACCAAACGTCAACGAGTTGAAAACACTCCTGTGGGTCGTATTAGTACGGTAGGAATAAACAAGCTATATTTTTGTATGGTTTGGAGAGGACTTGTTGTTTCTAGGGCACATAAGAGAACTCATAATTTTTTTAAATGTCCCAATAACCTCACCAGTTGTACTTGTACTACCCCGTAATGTTCCTCACAATATCTCTCTTGAGTCAGAATTTTTATCATCTTAACACTCCAGTTTTTAATCCGTTAGCTCTGGCATCGTCTGACCTAACACGTGAATAAGCTAAGTGTATCTTTTAATAGTGTTATGAAACAGGCAGGTATCAGTACAGTCACTGTTGAGAGCTTCATTCTGAGCAGCAGCTTCTCATAAAGAGGCTGCTGTGTCCGACCCTCCAACGGACTATTCTTAGATCCACTTTTCTGGGTCAAAACTGTAACATCTCATTTCTTCTTACTGTCTCTCATTACTCTGTCTCTTGTTTTAAAGTGCTCATATTGTGCTTTTTGGCTTTTCCCCTTTCCTTTATTGTGTTATATATCTTTTTATGCACATTATAGGTTTACAAAGTGAAAATGCCCAAAGTCCACCCCAAAGGGACTTACCATCTTCCAGAGAAAACACTGTTCACAAACTGCTCCAAACAGCTCTGTTGTAGTCCAGCCTTTACTTCCGTGACGAATGTGCGTCACTTTGTAACACGTTATAATGCTCGCCTAGCTGCTAGTGTGGCACGCCCTAATACTGTATCTGTAACTTACTAGCTAGCAGTACTTACTGCGCATGTGCGACTCCCAACAAATATGGAACAGAAGTGAGATGCCTCACTCTGTAGCTAAAACAGAGAGCTCAACACACAGGGTGAAAAGAGGAGCTGCAGCAATGTGCAGTACAACAAAAATATGGTGTTTTCTGAAAATTAAACCACATAAACCTATTCTGGTACAACCTCTAAATACAATTATGAACCTGAAAATGAGCATAATATGAGCACTTTAAGTGTCTGTATGTAGGTCCTAAGAAGACTTAAAGCTATCTTAACGTTAGACCATGCTTTTATTTTGTTAATACATCTAGGTTACATATATAATGATAGATCTGCATCTACCTGACATTAGGCACCTCATTTAATCAATGCTTTGTTTTTCCGTCACATTTTACTTAAGTTTTTCTGTTTCTCTACCTTCTTTTCTGTCTCTATTTAAAGTAATTTCTTATACGTGTCATTCACGTGGGGTTTATTAAGAACTTTTACTTCCCCTCAACCTGCCCTGTCTACTACTTAGTTTAAAAATGTTCTGCTTTTCCGAGAATACATTTTCCCCAGAGAAACGGCACGGTAAAAATCTATTTCATGCATCTTAAATTAAAAATCTGATGTTTAAAAATATCACAACAAATACTTGCAAATTTGGATAAAATTGTAGATTTAGTCTACAGGTCTAATGTATGGTAACAGCAAAATGATATTAGTAGATCTAAAGAGTGTGAATCTAATAAACTGAGAATGAAAATAAAAACCTTAAATGGCAAGCTGCCCAGACAAAGTCTGTGTGGGAAACACTGAGCTATTTATCTCTTATTTATTATATCATATTATTATATTTCTTTTGTAAGAGGCCGAACATAGATGACAGAAGGAGGTTAACTCGGCCTGGAGCAGACGATAATTAATTCTTTAAAATAAAAAACAATTATATATACTATTTTTACCATGAATGCGTCTTCCAGTCTTTGCTGTCTTTTGTTATTGGAGGAAATTGCATTAAGGTCTTTCCTACATCCTGCCAGCTTAAGTTCAGCCAATCAGAAAGCATCGTCAACAACAATGCCCAGTAACACACAAACACATAAATGCACATTAGGGTTAGGGTTAGGAAATTAACCTATCCAATGCAGTCATGGAGTCACAGGTTCCCATGACAGGATAGACATGTTTTTAATGTTCAGGTCAGCAGCTGTGCTGATGTAAAAGAGGCATGAGAGGAAGAAGAGGAGGAATGACTCAGTGAGTCCAAATGACATTCAATCACATGAGAGACGACAGACATTAGTCTGTTTCTAGCCATCCTTGCAGATTGATGTTTCAGTCACACACACACACACACACACACACACACACGCGCACACACGCGCACACACACACACACACACACACACACACACACACACACACAAAAATTACTGTTTATATAGCTGACTTCCTGTCCAATTAG